>NC_067400.1:315823648-316147398 GCF_016432865.1 Antechinus flavipes | reverse complement strand
ATAAGTGTCAAGGCAAAGAAAGCAACCACAGAATTGAGAATTTTGGCTAGCCATTTGGAATCAAAAATAAAGTATCCAAAGTAATAACATTATATACAATATCAATATTTAATATCAATCCCTTGAAAAGCTTTAGCCTACAAAAGAAATCCAATTTTAAAAAATTTCATAGGCTATCTAAACCATTATCTTATATTCAATCTTCATTAAAATGTAAATCTATTTGGGCAAGTGAGCAGAAGGATTATAAGAATAACTAGTTTAAAAATAAACAAACAAAAGTTTCACAGAGGCTGTGTTTTTTTGGCAGAAAATAATGGCTTTTTTTTTTTTTTTTTTTTTTTTTGCTGAGACAATTGGGATTAAGTGACTTGCCCAGAGTCACACAGCTAGGAAGTGTTAAGCATCTGAGACCAGATTTGTACTCAGGTTCTCCTGACTTCAGGGCTGGTGCTCTAAACACTGCGCCACCTAGCTGTCCCAAAATAATGGCTTCTTAAAGATAAAAAGAAATTATGACATGGGTTCTGTGGAATGTATAGAAATGTAATGAAAAGCCATTGACAACATCAGAGGAGGAGTAATGTAACTATATTTGAATGAAATAGATGGTGACCCCTCAAATTTGGCACAAATTTTCAAACTCTTGACTTAGTTCATTTTTAATAAATCCCTTTGTATAACTTCTACTAATGTCTTAATCTTTCATCACATTCTACAGGTAATTTGGGGTCATTCTGAAAGGTTACAAAAGTATAATACAAACCCTAGCCAGCCTTAACTAAGGAAGAAAGGCATTAAATTCAGACCTGGCAGTAAACTGTATCTACCATATAAAAACCTGGTCAGTATGTGAGTAATCTAATTATCTATTGCTTCCTATTGTTCTCTTTGACTTACTGCAGCTGACAATCTTTCCGTTTTCTTGAGAATTAGCTCTCTATCATGGTCCATAAACAAAAAACACTTTGGAATATCTGTCTTATTCAATAGTGTTTACAGCCTAGAATTACTTCTCTGCATTAGCATGCCTCCATATTATCGCATGACACAATTTCATAATCAGGATGACTCAGTTCAGTTGTGCTACATGCCAAGATTTCTATGGCCTTAGTTTACATTATTCTGCTTTCTGCTGTTTTTGTTTTGAGGTGAAGCTGTTGCTAATTTTCTTCCATCCTACTCCATAATGTTTTACAAATTCTTAATGTTTCAATTTACTGTTATGTCTCTCCACTTAGCAAAAAGATGAATAATCTGTTGAGATAGTTTTTGGATGTTTTGGATTTCTTCACTGAGGCCTTCATTTAAACTCCTCAAAAATGATGCAATATTATCTTTTATCAATTTTCCATTTTTCAGTATCAACAACTTGTTAAATATATTGTGTTGGAAACATTCTTTATAGTGTCTTCGCATCTTTATCTTATTGGTCATTGGACAAAAAAAATCTCACTTTTAGCATTAAAACAATTGAATTAATGTTTATAGATACTCTTCCCTCAACCATATTATTCTTAGCAGCTTCTGATACCTTTGATGCCAAGTGACACTGTCAGAGTCAGAGAAGGGGAGACTTAGGATCCTTTTCCTTTTATTTTATGTGTTCCCAAGGTCAAATCATCACTGGGTGATGAGCTTCTCTGTACTTATCTAGGCTGGTTTTTGTATAATAGACAGTCTATTGCCAGGCCAGGCAGAATTTATCCTCCACTAGAATTGTCCTTGAGAATCTAGGGACATTTCTTAATCAGGATGACCTGATTAGAAATGGAGAGATGGTTAAATGTAAATTAAATTCTAAGATTCTGCTTGGTGAATGAATAAAGAAGTTGGTAACATTAGTTTTATCAGGCAAAGATGAGAGCCATCATGGAATAATTAATCATTTTACTTTACAGCATTCATCATGAGCACAAACAAAAGGAGTGTCATAAAGACAGCCTGGTATATAAGCACCAACAACTGTTACAGAGGATGATAAAGAATACAAATTGTACAAAGCATAACTACTATTCCATTTTGGTAAAACCATGAATCTGTGATCTTACTAATGTAGATATTCTCTCCAAAAATATCGATTACAAACCATCTATGCTTCACTCATTTATATCCTTTCACAATTCCTCCACAGAAAGTAACATTGAACATTGTATGAATGTGGTAGATGCCTTTATCTAGATATCTTGATATTGCTTGGATATATATGCTGTAACAGTAAAAGTTGACAACATTCAGACTATCCATTTTTCATACTTCATACTTACATCATGACTGACCAATTTGCATTTTTGGTCATCTACATGTTTCTTAAACTGTGGTGAATGATCACATATGAGGTCTCATAACTCAATGTGAAGGCTGCAAAATTATGATTTATTATCAGTAAATATTTGACTTGTATATTAATATACCTAGGATCACACAGAAATTTCTTGGGCAAAAAGAGATAATGAATGAAAAAAGTTTAAGAAGCCCTCATTTACATGTCTAATATCCTTTAGGCTGTTGGTAATATGATACAATTTACTCACATTTACTGTATATATAGAGCCCACACTACTTTAATAATTAGGAGATTATGGTATTCTTTGATTCACAGCCAAGTAATATCAATGTAAAACTATCAATGTGAAAATGGATGGAATTTGTTTCATAAAAAAATCTTGGGATCATTTAAAACACTGTATAATTTTTCAAATGCAACACAGTTGATTATGATCTTATTTAATTGTAGACTTGTTTGATTTTACTAATGAACTATTTGTCCAAGATATGAGCAGTAGTACTATGCGTTATTTTTCCAATTGAAAAATAGTCTAGACTTTTAGCCTAGGTATTCGTTCTCTGATTCAATCAGTATCACTGCATATCATATTAATTCTAAAATTGCAATATGATTCAGGAAAGTGTGACTGACAATTTTGTTTAGTTAAGATCCAGAAAAATTCTCACCAGGATCTTTATCATAAAAGTTCCTTCACTACATGATCCTCCAGTCCACTACTGCCATTGATTTTTGCAACCTTGGCCACTCCAGTCAAAATGTTATGGAAGAAGACAGAACAGTGAAGTGGCTGTCCTTGTTATATGTTGCCCAGACTATAGGCCTCCACAAAATAATGTTCTTGGATGCAAAAGTCCAAACCCTGTTCTGATCAACCAAGGAGTTTTACCTGGAGATTGAAAATGTAGAGTGAAACTTCATTCATCCTCCCTTGCTACACAACTCATGAGGAAAAATATTATTGCCAATAAAGAAGGAGGAAGATCCACATTGCTACCAACCCTAGTCCTGGATGTAGTCTTTCTCTGGGACTGTAGGACAGAAAAGTGAAATGGTTATCTCCTAATCCATCCTATTCAGGATGAGAGATCTTCTTTATTACCTAACTTTTCCGTCTGTCATTACCATTGATGTTTGTGCCCCCTACATTTTGTAGTTCTGAGGCTGCACTTGAAAGGCATCTTCACACCAAATTTCCAATTAGAATTTTGAATTCTAATTTGGTTTGTAAACTTCTCCACTTTTACTACTGTTACTGTCCCATTGTCCCATTGCCGTTACATTCTTATTTCTTTCTCTCCTAAACTATATAATTGAGTTATCACTCATATGTCAAACTCAATACTTCTTTACCTTAATATGTTCTTTATCCCATCTCTGATCTATATTCATCTCATGTCTATCTCTCCCTACTTAATGATTTGCTTTGCCTTCTCCTTTCAAATATTCCCCTGAAACATTCACTTTATAGGTCTCCTTCATCCTAGAGTTTTCTCTCTCTTCAATTCCATTTTGTTCTAATGGAAATCTGTTTCATTCTGGATTATACTTCATTCCTTTTGTTTTTTAAATAAGATTCTATTTTTCCAATTACTTGTAAAAACAATTTTTAGCATTTCTTTTAAAAATTTTGAGTTTCAATTTCTCTCTCCCCTTCTCCCTCTTTGAGATGGTAAGCAATTTGATATAGATTATACATGTGCAATCACACAAAACATTTTCATATTAATCATGTTGTAAAACAAAATACAAACAAAAATCTCCTCCAAAATAAAGTATAAAAATATATGCTTGAATCTGCATTCAGATTTCATCAGTTTTTTTCTCTTTAAGTGGATAGTATTTTTCATTATGAGTCCCGTGGAATTGTCTTGGATCAGTTCTTTGCTGAGAAAAGCTAATTCATTCACAGCTGATCATCATAAAATATGATTTTGTGGCTACCCTCTTGTTAGTGCTAGTACCTCCTTTCATATTCTCTGACAAAATGTGTCAAGAAGAAGAGATGGTTTACTTAAGTCATCTCCTCCCTGGCCACCCCTCCAATGTGGACCAATTCTCTCATATCACCAATAAACTGGCCCTAAGAAGAACTAGTAGTATATGCCTTATACCTTACATCATTCTTCAACATGCAGCCCTTTACCCTGCTGCCATTTCTCCCTTCTTTGAAATTCACTCCATTGGGCTATATCACCCTTTTTGCTATTATTTTAAAATTCATCCTTTCTCTTTTCTTGATAAATTCAGCATTTGAATCAGTCTTCTTCATTTCCCCAACCCTACCTTTAAACTTGATGATTTCAATATTCAAGTTAGTGACCCTTTGAACAGAACCCTTCTTCATCATTCTTAAATACTGTATCATCTCTACATCAGCCAGCTATAGAGGTGATCATGCTAAAAAGCATGCCCACATGATCTTGTATTTGGAAATTGCTTTCACTATCATAATTTCCTAGCTTCCTATATTTCCTTTATTCCTTCATCTTTTTTAAATTATGAAGAAAAATCATCAGTAAATATGAATGGTACCATGCAAAAAAAGAAAGGAAGGAAAATAATTGTAAAGGAATCATGAGTCATTTACAAACAGCTTCAAAAACATATATTAAATTTAATACGCTTATACCAATATTACTACTTGTCTGTACCATCTTTTGAATTTTGTTCTACTCTCTTCTGTATATTTTTAGATGTTTCATTGAAATTCATTTACTTTTTTCATTACTATTACTCTTTCCCTTTTCTCTATCTTCTCTCAAATAAAAGCCATTACTTACAACAAATTAGTTTAGTCAATCTAATAAATTTGTCATGTTGGTTATTGTAATGTTCTCTTTTTTGGTTTCCTTGGAGGGTCTCTGGAGGTCTTGCGAGCAGCCTTCATTTCAGTTCAGTAATCACCACACGAGTACAGCCAGGTGTTAAAGTCCAAATCCTTTATTATCTCTTTTAAGTCTTGTCTCCTTTCCGGGGGCCCAGTTAGTTTTCTTATTGTCCAGATCCTTTATTATCTCCTCCTGGGGCTGGGCAACTTTCTGGAGAGCCTTTCAGTCTGGCCTTGGTCTTAGTGGGGGAAGTACAGGAGGCCAGGCCAGCCACCAGGAAGATTGAAGATGGAATTGAATTTCTCCCCTTGATTTTGAGAGCTTAAGCTCCTGCCACCAGTCCTTTGCCTTCTCTCAAAATGTCTCTGAATCTCCCTGGCTGAGGCTTCTAGCTTATATGCTCCACACTGAGTACAAACCAATCTTTATATTACTAGGAAACCATTATTTGATGTCGGATTAAATCAATGCTAAACTAAATTTAAGCATTGTCTCATTAATTCCACTTAGTACCTTGTTTCAAGTTTTGGCCCATAACATCTCTTTGTAGGATTAAATTAATCATACTGAACCATGCTAAATTAGATAACTATTGTCTCTATCAATTCCACAAACTTAGTACCTTGGAAAAATCTTTTGTTTCAAGTTCAGAGTTCTGGTCCATAACAGGTTATGTTTGAAAATGTATCTCTTCCTGTACATATAGGCCATAATACTTAAATAAAGAGACGGCAAGAATGCTTCTTTACCTGGAGTCATGATTGGCCATTGCACCGATCAGAGTTCTTAGGGTTTATTTATTTATTTATTTTTGTATTTATAACACTGTGGTCACTGTATAAACAGTTATCTGGCTCTATTCACTTTACACTGTATCAATTTTTATAGGTCTGTCTCAGGTTTAAAATCCAACCATTTCTTCATTTGTTATGGGACTGTAATATTTTATTAAATTCATATGCCATATTTTATTCAGCTACTTCCTAGTTGACAAGGTACCTATTTAGTTTCCTGTTCTTTGACCTATAGGTAGTAAAATATTGATATCAGCTTTTTGTAGTAGCAAATAGTTGGAAAATGAGGGAACGTTCATTATTTTGAGAATGATTGAAGAAATTATAGTGTAAGAATGTCATGGAATACTTTTGTACTATAAGAAATGTTGATAGGAGATGTTTCAGGAATGAACTAATGTAGACGATATTAGTAGAATAACTTTTTTTACAATAACAAGTTATAATAACTATAGCAAAAACAATGATAAAGATAAACAATTCTGAAAGAATTATAAATTTTCATTCACGATGATACCCATGATGACTACCTCCAATTGTAGAGGACTTGTAATAAAATTTGCTCCTTACCTCCTGACCATGTGGTAATGAATTCAGAGTGTAGACTGAGAATTAAAAATATGGCCTGTATGGGAATTTATTTTGTTTGATTATACATGTTTGGAATTAGGGTCTTTTGTTTTTTTCTTTTTTTTAGTGAGGGAGAAAGGAAGGAGGTAGAAAGAAATTAAGGCAGATTTTCATTGATTGCAAAAGATTAAAAAAATTTTTTTTGTAAGGTAATCCTTGTTTAAGAAAACAGGAAAGAGACACATTATGGCTTCCCAATTCACCTGCCCTCTGCCAACCTTTATCACCAATAAAACTCCTCATCACTGCTATTCCAGAACTCATATTGAAGGATAAAGTCTTCATGTAGCTGCTTTTGATGTACTTCTTATATCTTCAATCAGGACTTTCTGCTAAAGGCTCTATAAGATTAAAAACTCCATTCATTTGATCCAGTAGCTTCAGGGTCAAAAGACCTTAAGAAGTAGCAGGAGGTATGAACAGCAACTAGGTTCCATCTATAGTTTCCTAAGCATCTATCACAGCTTTTGGATTCTTATTTCCACAATATATTGAGTTATAGTCAGAAGAAATGTAAAAGTATATTCACTAACACCTCTAAGAGAATTGCTTATATAAATAATTCAGACCCCACCAGCCTTAAAAATGGATGAGTTTATAAATTAAGTCTCAATAAGGGAAAAATATACTAGCAAAAAAGACTGAACAAATGAGCAAGCAAAAGACAAGTCATATTCTGATGGGACAAGTATGTTAGGTTAAAAGAATCCCATGATAAAATTTCATAAGAGAATAATTCTACAATAACTTTAAGTAAAATCTCGTAAAAGAGATAGAACTGGTCACAAGAACACCAAAACTGGATGGAATGCCTAATAAAAAATCAGACAAGCATTTATTAAGCACTCACATCATACAAAGAAAAAGAAAACATAGTCCCTTCTTTGATGAAACTTGCATTCAAGTAGGTAATTCTCTCTTTTTCTCTGTTTCTGTCTCCACATTTTTATATGTGTGTGCATGTATATATACATATATGAATATATACATATATGTGTATATGTTACATATAAACTGACATACACATATATCACATGTTATGCATATCAATTCATATAAGATAAAAACAGAGGAAATAGAAAGTAGTTTTAAAAGAGAAGGCATTAGTAGCTGGAAGAGAGAGAAGACAATAAAAGCTCTTAGAAAATTATAACATTTGATCCAAATCTATAAAGTATAGTTTTCCACCTATGAGATGGAGGTTAAGAGGAAGAGCATTCCAAGACTGAGGGTGGGGTATCATCAAGTATAAAGGCATGGAGATAGGAGATGGAGTGTCATGGATGAGGGACAATAATATATCATTATGGCTTTTTGTGGAGGGACCAATATGCTAAAAGATTGGAAAGAATAAAAAGAATCAGGTTGTTATAAACACTAAGTACTAAGTTAAGGAGTTTATATAATTGTTCCCAGAAATAATAGGAAACCATTGAGTATGACCAGGCCTATACTTCAGTAAATATATTAGCTATGTGAAAGATAAGCTGGAATAGGAAAGAGATTTGATGGAGGGTGAATAGTTACAAGAAATTATAATAAGATATATAAGAGGTGATGAAGATCTAAATGAAGGTGGTAGCTATGAGAATGGAGAAAAGAGGGCATATAAAAGATACTTTACAGAAAAAGATATCCTAATATTTTGCAGTGATTGAATGTGAGGTAATTGAGAGAGAGGAAGGATGACACCAAGGTTGCTTATAATTAGCACCTAGAATTCCAAAATTGAGGATGTCAAGCTTTCTAAAGCCATGTGTTTGTGATAATACACATAGACACAATAGATATGTACTAGGTATCTCTGCACGAGTCATGATAGAAACAATATCTATTAGGGTCCTTGTCATGCAGGTTAAGTTTGTTTTTTCCCTAAAAAGCTGAGAAATCACTTTCAAGATTTTACTGATTCAGAAGATTAGATCTTGAGAGACTGCAGCAGCTTGGACATAAAAACACCAAGCCATGAGGGGATGGGGCCCTTCAGACTTGACTGATGTCTGGTCATCATTTGAGTCAACCCACTCTTCTGATCATACACATTTCTGTTTAGAGAAGAAGAGAACTATTTCCCTGAACCAGTTTTGGATTCTTGATAAATATCCTTTCCAGGCTATTATTACGTTACACTTTGTTTTGGCAGAATGTTATAGGATCTAAAATAGTTTAATCTCATTCCAATCCTGAATGTGAACCTGAAGCACCAAAATGGGATTAAGTCAGGCCTGAGTTAGAAAACAGGGGATGAAACAGTGGTCAAAAGCACAGAAAAAAAAAAAAAAAACATTGCTGAACATTCTAAGAAACACTTACAAAAGCAATTAAGGAAAGATAATTGTTTACTTATTGAAATGGATTAATGAATAGGTTCTTATATTGCTAAGATGATAAAGCAACTATTTTACGAGACAGCAATAACTCATAAATGAATATAAATGTGTGTGTATCTGTATATGTGTATGTATGTCTATATTTGTGTGAGTGTACATGTCTATTTCACATAATGATGGAAAAAAGTGAATCAGCCAACACATGATCAAAATGTCACAATTATATTGTTGAAACCTTAGGAGAAAAAGTCAAGATCCAAAAAAAGATAGAAATAATATTTCAAATAGATGGAATACTGATAGTGATAGAGAAGACAAAGCTGCTTAATTTTTGTCAATGAATTAATAAAAAAGCACTTATTAAGTATTAATTACATATCAGGCACTGGGGATACAAGGAAAAGTAAAAGGAGTTTTTGCCTTCAGGGGACTCATTTTCTAATGTGGGGGACAATATGTAATTAATAAGGTACATGTAAGAAATATACAAAGTAGATGAAGTTAATATGTAAGGGGAAGGCATTAGCAACCGGGGGGACTGGGAATGCCTTCTTTAGAACTCTGCTTCTTAAATTGTGGTTTGTGATCCTAATTTGGGGTCTTATAACTGAATGTGGGGGTCATGAAATTATGATTTATCATCAGTAAATGTTTGATTTGTATACCTATTTTATATACCTAAATATCTGAGGTGACATAAAACTTTCTCAGGTAGAAAAATGTTGGTAGGGGAAAAAATTTAAGAAACCCAGCTTTAGAAGGTAAGATTTGAGCTGAATCTTAAAGAAAACAGGAAATATCCTCTCTTCTCCCAAATTATCTTGTGTGTATTTTGCGGATATTGTGTGTGTATGTGTGGGGAGGGCATCTTCTCTATCTCTAGACTAGTCTAAATACCCCTATCTTTACCTCACACCTGCAGGTCTGAGTTCTGAGAGATGGATCACCTTCATGTGACTATAATTCCAACTCTTTCTCAGGGTCTTAAGGGTAATTCTGGTTGGGTATATCTGTGGGTTTGGATAGAGAGAATACATTCATGCTATCCACTAATATAATTACTGAGGTCCACGGGTTTACTTTTTATTAATATAAAATGAGTTATCATTAATTCTTATGCATACATTTACTTAATAATATGGCAAAATAATTATAGCAACATTTACTCATATCAATCTAAGGTAGTAATAAAAATCATAATGTATATATCTATACATATAAATATATAGATAGACAGATAGATAGATAGATAGATATAGAGATATAGATATAATTTTTTCTCCACTATTTTCCTTCTGGTCATCACTGCTCTGCTGGGCAAATCTATTTTTCTTCTGCTCTCAAATTAATAAAACAGTGAAAAGCCCTTTAACTCACAATCACTCTTAAGAGGGCACTGAAAGAGTGTTATGTTATTATAGTGACAAGCAGTTCCCTTAATCTAGAGAACTGCACAACTCTGATTTGCTCTCTGGGGAATATAAAAAAGCCAAGCCAACTTCTCCCTCAAAAGGATTCTTTGTTCAATAAGATACAAGTTTCTTATAATCAAGTCCATCTTTCACTCTTTTCCTCCCTCTCAGACTAGTGGAGGCAACAACAATATTAACAACAGCCAGAGTTTACATAGTACTTTAACTTTTATAAATCCCTTGACATAAATTATCTCACTCTGACCTCAAAACAATTCTATGAAATGTTTATTATCCCCATTTTACAGATGAGTAAAATGGAGCTGAGAGAGAATATGCAACTTCCTCAAGATCATACAGCTAATAAGCATCTGAGACAGAATTTGAACTCCAGTTTTCCTATCTCTAAGTTTAGCACTTATACTTGGTTACTTGGCAGTCATAGAGAATTCATCTCTCAATCAGTAAGCTTTGTTTAGCTGAATACAACTCATGGAATTCTAATACTAGGCTCCCCTGGCTTTTTAACTCCTCCTCTAGTCTTAACTTATCTTCTCCAGATATCTTAAATGCTTTTTTTGAGTTAAACTAATACAAAATAAATTTTGCTCCCATTACATATTTTAACTCTTTGTGAAATTTTGTTACTGTAAATGACATTGTTGGACTCTGATTTCTAATATATTCTGTGATTCTTGTCTTTTTTCAATGACTAACCTTATTCCACTTATGTTCTTTGATATGATTTTTAATCAAGTTATTTCCCTCCTATTATATTATACAATTTCTCTCTTTGTTTCTACTCTCCCTTTTTACAAAAAAGGTGTGACAGAGTATTGTGATCAATAATTAAAATAATCCATTTCCTTTCATAGTCCACTCTCTGAAGCTAGTTTCTTTTGCATTTTTGGCTGGCGAGAAGTTGTCTAGGTCTCCGAGCAAGTCTGGTAAGAATAGGGCTAAAAGGAGGAGTATAAGGAGTAGTAGGATTAGGCCTAGGGCATCCTTGATGGTGTAGTATTGATGGAAGCGGATTTTGTCTGAGTCTGGGTTGATGCCTGAAAGGTTGCTGGAGTCTGTTTCATGAAAGAAAAGGAGGTGGACAATGGCTATTTGATGAATTCTTCATTGATCATACCATTTTTGCCAGTTCCTCCCTATTTCCTGGTTGTGATAGATGTACTTCTGAAGCAATCTCATTATATATGTATTTGAATGTATATGTAAAGTGCATTAGTGTATGTATGTGTCTGAATATAATTAATACTCCTTTTCATGGCTCAGGAAAAAGTATATTCATGTTGCCAGTCAGTCATTCAATAAACAATTTTTAAGCCCTTACCAAGTGTCGAATACTGGGGATACAATAAAAACAAAAGCAATACCTGCCCGCAAGAAACTTAGAATTTAATGGGAGAAGACAATACACAAATGGAAGCTGAGAAATATGGGGGATGAGGAAGACATGGTGGAAAAGTCCAAAAACTGTACAAATGGTAGGAAATGAAGAAATGATTGGGTCGAGCCTTCTCCTTAAATAGAAACTGTAGACCTGCCTTCTGGTCAGAGAGTCCAATTAGAGGGACAGAGAGTTTCTGAGGAAATGTAAATACCAAATAGATTCAGTCTTTCAAGATGAGATTTACCTATCATGTGTTCCCTGGGGAAGGAAGGCATGATGGAGAAATCCAAAGAATTCTAAAAGCAGTGGATTTAGAAGGGTGTGGGATGTGATGTTCCTCCCACTGCTTTTTATTCCATGTTTAAATATTCTTTATTTTGGGCACCCTGATTACATAATATATTAAATTTCCACCTTTTCTGCCATTGTATATACTATTCCTTCCATTTTATTTACTCTGTTAAGAGGATCAAAACAAAACAGAGCCACCTCCCCCTCCAAATACTCTGTCTTGTTTAACTTTTTCTTTGTGTTTTGAAGTTCTGAGGGAACACCTGCTATTTCTTTCCTTATTAAAGCAAAAGCATGTTGCCTCTGCAATAAGAGCTGAGAGAGAGATTAAAGGAATTAGAGTAGGTAATGAGGAAATTGTATCACTCTTTGCAGATGATATGATGGTAGACTTAGAGAATCCCAGAGATTCTACTAAAAAGCTATTAGAAATAATTCATAACTTTAGTAAAGTTGCAGGATACAAAATAAATCCCCATAAATTTTTATATATCACCAACAAAATCCAACAGCAAGAGATACAAAGAGAAATTCCATTCAAAATAACTGTCGATAGCATAAAATATTTGGGAATCTATCTACCAAAGGAAAGTCAGGAATTATATGAGCAAAATTACAAAAAACTTTCCACACAAATAAAGTCAGATTTAAATAATTGGAAAAATATTAAGTGCTCTTGGATAGGCCGAGCAAATATAATAAAGATGACAATACTCCCTAGACTAATCTATTTATTTAGTGCTATACCAATCAGACTTCAAAGAAAATATTTTAATGATCTAGAAAAAATAACAAAATTCATATGGAAGAACAAAAAGGTCAAGAATCTCAAGGGAATTAATGAAAAAAAAAATCAAATGAAGGTGGCCTCACTGTTCCTGATCTAAAACTATATTATTAAGCAGAAGTCACCAAAACCATTTGATATTGGCTAAGAAATAGATTAGTTGATCAGTGAAATAGGTTAAGTTCACAAGACAAACTAGCAATCTATTTTACAAGACTATAGCAATCTAGTGTGTGACAAACCCAAAGATCCTAACTTTTGGGATAAGAATTCATTATTTGACAAAAACTTCTTGGAAATTAGTATGGCAGAAATTAGACATGGATCCACACTTAACACCGTATACCAAGATAAGATCAAAATGGGTCCATGATTTAGGCATAAAGAACGAGATTATAAATAAATTAGAAGAACATAGGATAGTTTATCTCTCAGAGTTGTGAAGGAGAAGAAATTTGTGACCAAAGATGACTAGAGATCATTATTGATCACAAAATAGAAAATTTTGATTATATCAAATTAAAAAGCCTTTGTACAAACAAAACAAGATTAGAAGGAAAGCAACAAACTGGGAAAACATTTTCACAGTTAAAGGTTCTGATAAAGGCCTCATTTCCAAAATATATAGAGAATTGACTCTAATTTATAAGAAACCAAGCCTTTCTCCAATTGATAAATAGTCAAAGGATATGAACAGACAATTTTCAGATGATGAAATTGAAACTATTTCCACTCATATGAAAGAGTGTTCCAAGTCACTATTGATCAAAGAAATGCAAATTAAGACAACTCTGAGATACCACTACACATCTGTCTGATTGGCTAAGATGACAGGAAAAAATAATGATGAATGTTGGAGGGGATGCGGGAAAACTGGGACACTGATGCATTGTTGGTGGAGTTGTGAACAAATCCAACCATTCTGGAGAGCAATTTGGAACTATGCCCAAAAAGTTATCAAACTGTGCATATCCTTTGATCCAGCAGTGTTACTACTGGGCTTATACCCCAAAGAGATACTAAAGAAGGGAAAGGGACCTGTATGTGCCAAAATGTTTGTGGCAGCCCTGTTTATAGTGGCTAGAAACTGGAAAATGAATGGATGCCCATCAATTGGAGAATGGCTGGGTAAATTGTGGTATATGAATGTTATGGAATATTATTGTTCTGTAAGAAATGACCAGCAGGATGACTACAGAGAGAATTGGTGAGACTTACATGAACTGATGCTAAGTGAAATGAGCAGAACCAGGAGATCATTATATACTTCAACAGCGATACTGTATGAGGATGTATTCTGAGGGAAGTGAATTTCTTCGACAAAGAGACCTAACTCAGTTCCAATTGATCGATGATGGACAGAAGCAGCTACACCCAAAGAAAGGACATTGGGAAATGAATGCAAACTGTTTGCTTTTTTGTTTTTCTTTCCAGGTTATTTATACCTTCTGAATCCAATTCTTCCTGTGCAACAGGAAAACTGTTCGGTTCTCTACACATATATTATATCTAGGATATACTGTGACATATTTAACATGTATAGGACTGCTTGCCATCTGGAGGAGGGGGTGGAGGGAGGAAGAGTAAAAGTCGGAACAGAAATGAGTGCAAGAGATAATGTTGTAAAAAATTACCCAAGCATGGGTTCTGTCAATAAAAAGTTATTATTAAAAATAAAATAAAATAAATCCTCCTGTCCTAAAAAAAACAAAAACAAAAACAAACAAAAACAGCAGAAGCATGTTGTCATTATATAATGTTTACATTTCAAAGCTTCCACTGATCTCTGATGTCTTCATTAGGAATACTTTAAAGCCCTCTATTTCAATAAGAATTACTTTTTCATCTCTCTAGAACTGTTCTCACTTTTTCAGGATAAATTATTCTATGTTATAAACCTATATATTTTGTTTTCTTTAATATCATATTCCAAGATCGCTCTTTTATTGTGATAATTGTTAAGACTGGTGTCATTGTGTCTTTGGTTCTTTCATACTTGAACTTTTTTTCCCTTTGGCCATTTGTAATTTTTTTTTCTTATTTCACTTGGAATCTCTGAATTTTTAGTATGCCATTTGACATTTTTTCATTTGACAGTTTTTTTCAGAAGGCAATTATTAGATTTTTCCTATTTTCACAATTCCCTATAAGTTTAATTGATCTGGGTAGTTTTTATTAATATTGTTTTGAAATACAGTATCTAGGATTTTTTTGGGTTGGGATATTATGATTCTTGGATTATTTCTTCTTGGCCAAGATCACCCAATAATTGCTTTCAAAAATATATTTTATATTTTGTTCTGTTTTCCCCCAAGTTTTTAATTTTGTTTTCAATAGATCATGTTTTATGAAATTAGTGTTTTCTGTTTAATTCGTTCTAATTTAAAAAAAATTTTTATTATAGCTTTTTATTTACAAGATATATACATGGGTAATTTTTCAGCATTGACTATTGCAAAACCTTTTGTTCCAACTTTTCCCCTCCTTCCCCCACTCATTCTCCCAGATGGCAGGTTAATCAATACATGTTAAATATGTTAAAATATAAGTTAAATACGATATATGTATACATGTCCAAACAGTTATTTTGCTGTACAAAAAGAATCGGACTTTCAAATAGTGTACAATTAGCCTGTGAAGGAAATCAAAAATGCAGGCGGACAAAAATAGAAGGATTGGGAATTCTAGTAGTGGTTCATAGTCATCTCCCAGAGTTCTTCCACTGGGTGTAGCTGGTTCAGTTCATTACTGCTCTATTGGAACTGATTTGGTTCATCTCATTGTTGAAGATAGCCAGGTCCTTCAGAATTGATCATCATATAGTATTGTTGTTGAAGTATATGGTTCATACTAATTTTTAAAGAAGTTTTTTTTTTTTAAATAACTCTTACTACTTTCACTTCTAACATATTAATTCTACTTCCCATTCTTTCCACCATAACCCTCATTTAATCCAAAACTATATTTTGCCTCTCTTGCTTCATTTCAATTAGGAGTTCTTGGAGTCATTTTGGATAAGCCATTCTTTTCTTTGAGTATCTATTTAGACTTTCTGTGGAGTTATTCTTTTCTTCTGGTTTTACCCTTGAGCTTTTATCAGTTTATATTATTTCTCCATGATATTTTCTTCTGTTTCCTGTATCTTGAACCTCAGTTTCTGGATTGGGATTTTGTCATTGGGTAAAAATTTGCTCCCTTCCTTATTTATGGATTGGGTGGGTGGGTCTTGTTTATTCTTGGAAGGGATAGATAATATTAAGTCTTATCTTTTGCAGGAATCCCTAGGTTTCTAGTGGCTTGACTTAGAAATTTGTCTTTAGCCTCTTCTATTTCTCTCTCCTCTTTGCATAATATCTAACCACGGCTCTGCCTCTTACTTTGATGCTGAAAGGTCTGATTGTTGCTGACTGTACTGGTAGCAGGCTTTCTTCAAAATACCAGGTGGTATTCTGGCCCTTTCTTTCATTGTAAGTTGGGAATGGGCTGCCTGGGCACTGGTTTGGGGGCTTAGGAATTGGCTACTTGAGCACGGTCCTGTTTGGCATTAGTAGACTATCTTCTGCTGTGACAACAGAGCTGGCTGTATGGGCATAATTGAATAATAGTCTGGTTCTCTCTACTGGTGAAATCCTAGTATATTTAATCACAGTGTTATAAGCAAAACACAGCTTGTCTTTGCTTAAAGCTTTGTAGGTATATGAAAGTCTTATTGTAACACTTTTGGTCTACATAGAGAAATTTATAGCTACTTGTCTTTTGTTCTCTTTATCATTGTTCTTTCTGGTGCATTTTTAGAGTTCTCATGGAGTATTTGTGTTCAGGGTTTTTATAGATGCTATCACATCACCATCTTGCGGGAAGTACCTTTAAGAAATCTTTAAAGTGATTTTCATCCAATTATTATAGAACATACACAGCTATTTATTAAAGATGGCATTTTATTCTTCAGAAATCATAAAACAATGGCTGGCTTACCCATCCACCTTTAGTTTTCCTTTCTTGCCCCTATCATCTCCTAATATGATGAGTGTAGCACTTAATGTCAAAACCAATACCCATCTTTGTGCCATAAATAACTATAACCTGATTTTCTATGCTTACCATTGTTGGCAGTTCCACAGATTTCAATACATTTTTAGCATCTATTTAACCAATACTGGCATTCTCACGGAATTTCAAAAAGGAATCAAGTGAATGCATTGTAATCATAGAAAGGATAATCCATGCTGTGATACCCATTAACATATAAGTCTTTACTCCCATAAGAATAAAACACGTTAGCAACCTATTTAACAAATTAGCTGTGTATAGCTCTGACAAAGGTGCTTTATCTGGAGGAAGGTCAATATGACTTTATTATCAGTTACAGAATAGCGTAAATGACATTCTTCCTCAGACAGTTTAGTAGATGTACCAAGAATAGCACTGCTATACACACACACACACACACACACACACACACACACACACACACACACACAATCAATGTATTTTGTTCTATTAATTAAGTTGGTACATTATTGTGCAATATTGCCTAGAGAAGTGTATAAACATTTTTTCCACTCCATAAAGGAATGACAATAATAGCTGCATGTATAGAAGTGATATCAAATTCCTTTTCTTTGAATAAAAGCATCACAAAAAGTCACATTCTTGCATGATTGCTGTTTATCTACTTTTAGCAATGTGCCATTGCATTCAGAACTGTGATTTGGATATTAACATCAAATTTTGAGTCACATAATATTGGGCTCTGACACACAGAGAAAAAGCAATGCTAATAGCATATGCTGTAGATCCTCTATAACTTGATCACTGCACACTTGTGGATTGTAATTAGAATGATATACAACAGTTGTCAAACCAGTTTGCAAAGGTTGCATTTTGCTTTGGTCTGCCAGAACTATAAAGACAGGGGTCTGCCTATAGCACCTGTCACACTGAAATGCTCACAGTACTGAAAATCATGGATTTTCCTTTCATGGAAGCTCATTTCTTATAATGCTATCATTGAATAAGAAATATTGCTCAGCGGATGAAAGTCAGCATTGCTTTTAAAAGGATTACAAAACATTTAGAATCATAGTTACTAGAGCTGGGATTTCAGATCCTATCCAGTACACAATGAAATAAGGATCCACTTAAAATAGTCCTAACAAATGGTTATCTGGCTTCCATCTTCCACTTTGGAATAGCTTTAGTGATACTGAAGGTTGTTTTTACATTCAGTCAAAATCCATCCCTCCTATATGTTCCAATCTTTAAAATACTTGTAAAGATATAATATACTATGATCCACCCACAAATCTTATTTTTAGCACCTTTCTTAAGGTTAGCAATCCTAACACTATTCTCACTGAATTGTGCCAGATACTTAGGTTCTTACTTAGGCTTATACTCTATTACCTATTACCTTATATATACACCTATATATACCTATATACCTATCTGTATGCAATCTAGTACTTGCCATGGAGATGCCATTCAGCATCAATTCAACTACACTGGGAATAGCCATCTCTCAGAATCTTTGCAGGAGAGCTGAAAGGAGTAGAAGCAATGGCCAGCTGAAGGCTCAACTAAATGTAGATTGACTTAAATTCCTTATGATCCAGCTGACCTCTTTATACAACTCTACCTTTTTCTTTGCATCACAGAATAATGGACACCTAAAACTAAAAGGGCTCTTAGATCACAATCTAATCCAAATACCTTCTTCTACACCTGAGGAAACTGAATTCTAGAAAGGTTTGTGACTTGTCCATAGTCATGCAGGCAATGACAGGCAGAATTTGAATCTAGGTCCTACGACTCCCAAACCAGTGCTCTTTTCTGATTGTCTGAGGAGTTTACTTTTTTCAAAATTTCATTCCTGAGAACTTTTAAGGTCTTCTAGGCTTACTGACCTTGTAGAAGTTCAGTTCATGGTATTATGTTTCATTCTATCTATACTTTCTTATTTTAATCCCTTAAGACCTATTCTATTGAAATCTAGGTTTTATGTTGGATCATTCTGAGCTTTCCTCTCCTTTCCTATCACAAGTTTGAAAGGAGAGTAGTCACTTCAAATCAACATTTATACTTTAATAAACAGTTCTTCTTACTAGTAAAAATATAGTACAGAATAAGCAATGACCCTTATTGGTAGCTCTGCCTTTTGAAAGATGAAATTATTAAAGCATGTTAGAAGTTGTATAGCTACTTTTCTGTAGCAAAGAAAGTCCTTTACCTCATATACAGATAATTGAATGCCCCTCCCATTGTATTATAGCATGCTTTTGTGTCAAATTATCTTTTTTTTTTTTTTTTTTTTTTTGGAGTGGGAGGTCAAAGTACTTTGTAGAGCATGGATATAACTTGTTTTGTTTCTGCCTTTGTTAATCTTTACCCAAATCCTTCTCACCTCTGGGTTCCTCAATTGCTCATATAAGCATATTTTCTTAATACATGATGTTATTCACTACTCATTATCCTTTTCCTTTTTATCATGACAGGCAATGTAGTAGAATGGATAAAGACTAGCCTTGACATGAAAAATAACTTGGATTCGAATCTTGCTTCTTATGCATAGGGGAGTCATTTAACTGCTTAGTATCCCTACCAACTCTCTAAAACTATAGATAATTGAAGCCATAAATTTTATTGCTCCATCCTTTTTTTGCATTTTGGTTTACTTTAATTCCTACATATCACTACTGCTACTACTCTTTTGACATTGTAGTTATTCTCAATAATATCTACCTTGGTGAATATACATAGATAGTTTTATTCTTTTCCCTCCTTTTGCAGCTTTTGAATTGATTATAAGACTAGACAACTATCCTACCATCCCTTGTTAGGATCACTTCATTACTTGTCAGAAGGAGCTTGTCATTCCTATATTTTCAGCTAAGGTTCAGAAATCCAAATCCTACTCTCAGACACTGTAATGGGCTGAGGCTTGAGTTGATGCACTGAGGTCCCAAGCACATGAGGCTAAATAGTAATTGGACCATACTCCATTAATATATAAACTTGGAGAAAGAATGGGCCCCGCCCACTCTTTGTGCAAGTCCTGATGTGTTGTATAGGAAATGACGATTTTGGAGGGTGGAGGCAGGGGAGTGGAAAAGGAAGGGGAAGGAGAGACTGCTTGCATTGCCATTGCGACAGCCCCTTTCAGCTCAGATCCCTCTCTGTTAGCTGGCTTCGCAGCTGCCCATATTGCTATCGCAATCTTTCTTGCCCATATTGCTATCGCAATCCTTATTACTCTTCACTTCAATAAAGATTGAAGATTTTTCCCTTAACCTGAATTCCTGACTCCGGCTGATTTTAAATACACGGTCATTACAAGACACCATCTTATTAACTAGCTATTCCAAGTTTCAATCTGCTTCTCTCTTTTGAACCCTTTGTTTGTGACTGACAACAATGATGAAAATACCAATTTTATCCCTAAGGTCTTCCATTTCTTTCCCAGGATGTCTTGAATGGTATTTTCTAGATGTTTTCTAGAATAAAATGTGTGCTTATCTGTAACTTCCTTGATACATGCAAGCCCAAGAATAATGGCAGACCACTCTTATTACTATGATGAGGCTTATAAATAGCTACCTTAGCCTTTCTCAGCAGGAAGTCATCAATTATCATTACTTTCCTCTTCTTCCTCTAATTTTAATGAAAGGTCTTTTACCTGACATCACCTGTGGATCCACTTTATTATGCATTGGAGGAAAAGTAACTATGGCTTAGTTCCTAATGTTCAGTGATCCCTCTCTCCTTTCTCCTCTTTGACCATATCCTCCCTCCAAACTACTGACCAGATTGGGAACCTCTTCTCTAATTCTTTTTCTTGTTTTTTGCACATTGCATTATTTCCATTTTTAAAAAAGAAATATATTATTCTTCCTGAAAATCTGGAAAGTGGAGAGGCATTCCTCAAATCATTTTACCTTTTCTTCCAAATAGGAGAACCAGCCTACATATTTTTACATGTATAACAATCACCTGGCTGATGCAGAAATATAATTATATGCTTTTAGAGATTCTCAAAGTATGATCCAGGAATCCTGAAATTCTCTAAGACCCTTTTTGGGGGGCCATGAGGTCAAAACTATTTTCACAATAATACTAAGATATTTTAATTTATAATATAGTAATTATTAATAGATATAACAAAAGTTTTGAGGGATTTTAATCATTTTTAAAGGGTAGTTTCTGAAAGCCTTTGACATATTCTATGCAAGTTATAGCAAAATTCTGTTCCACAGAGCTTCTGGAAATTCTCTTATTTTTTCTAGTAGCTACCCTAAACAATTTCTCTTTTGTATATGAGTTTCAGCTTACTAATGCCTTTCTTAAAAGCTGATCTGGCCCAAACTGGAGACCTAAGATTAGTGTCAAAATATATATTTCACATGTGGTTCTCAGGTATAGCTGTACAATGCATACATAGAACCAAGAAGTTAGATAAATTATAAATAAATACCCACACAAGCATCAAAGTAATGGCTAGAGCAAATAGGTATAGCAAAGCTTCTGAAATGTAACATTACTGGGTAGGATTCATATTGGCATTAATGAAGTTTCATTGAATTAATCAGGTCTTGTGAATGGTTTTTTCACTATCTGCTCACTAATTTTCTGTAGTCTGCTCTGTGATACATGCTACATATTATTAGACATTTCATTAAAACTTAGAGATAACTTGTTCTTACTCATGGGAGATAGTAATTAAAATGCATTTAATAAACTTCACAAGACACAACAGGGCCTATCTGAAGAACATTACATAAAGAAGCAAAGAATGAGAGAAAACAGAACAAAGGAGGAGTTAGGTCAAAGGCAGCAGAGCCACAAGATATTTCCGAATAGATTTAAGACCAGATTGTTCTACCATCTTTAGATGCCATCATTAAGTACAGGTTCAGTGTGCGTGTGTGTGTGCATGGTTTTAGTCAGTACTAACAGTGACTCCTAGAGAGGTCAGCTACTCAACTATCAACCTCTTCAGTCACTGTATGTAGAGGCAGTAAGTTCATCTTATATGGGAAAGGGGGGAAGGGGAGGACAGGATGAAGGAAGGCTGGAAAAAATGCTCTTGACACTTAGAGTAACCCTTGAATCTTTAGAAGTGAAGGAGGGGAAAATAAGCTACTTGTAAAATGTCACTTCCTTAACCTTAGTACTGATACCACTTCTTTCCACTCCACCTTAAGCAGTGAATATCAACATTTATTCCCTTTGAAAGCATCATCTTACCATGTGGAATTGTGGTCTGGAAGGGACGGCTTGGACTTTTCAGGTTCCACAGAGTCAAGCTGCCATCTGAATGGCTGCACATGAACTGTTTGCCCTCATGATGCCAATCAATTGAATGAATAGCCTAATGAAATAACAGTTAAGAGTAAACAAACAGGTTACATAGGCAAATTATCCTGAGGGGGAAAAAATTGTACAAAGTATGTAAAAATATGTACTGTGGTTAGGTCTAAGGCCAGACTATCAGAAATCTTCAGGAAGAAGTCTTTCATATGTTTATGAAGGGGTGAGACAGTCAATTTTCCTTTTCTATCAGAAAAGTAGTTTTTCTTTATAATTTTTGGAGGCAACCTGCTATAGTGAAAAGAATCCTGGACTTGGAAACACAAGAAACCTGGCTTTGAATCTCACCACTAATACTTGAGCTTTATGACCATGAGCAAACAACACAACTTTTTTGAACTTAATGAAGTTGAGGGACTTGTAGGTGTCATCTAGTTCTATTCCTCTGCCTCCGTTTCCCTAAATTGTCCTGCCTCAGTTTCCCTAAATTGTTCTGCCTCAGTTCCTTGAATTGTTCTGCCTCAATCCTCTTAGCTGCAAATCCCCTTCCTGACCATTAGGACTGAGATAATTGGGCTGGGAGCCCTGACCATTAGCATTCCATAGGTAGATAAGTTACTTAGAGATATGCTTACATATCTATTGTTCCAGACTTTCAGTCTCTAGCGATTATCTGCTTCACTTTCAATTTATCAGAATTTATGGTTCTCCCTGACCCTGTCAAAATCAGATTGATGATCTGTTCCTGGAAATTTCTGTGCTCACTCGTGTTTGGACCCCACCCCTTGTCTTTGTCTCCCCTGATCTCTGGAGATATATAAAAATCATTGAAATCTCATATTTGATGCTGAATTCTCTGAGATGAAAATCCAATTTAGCCCTGGGGGACAAAAATTCTGATCTGCCCCCAGAAAATCTCTCCTCAGAAACTCAAGTAAAATATTAAAAACTCTCTAATCTCTACCTTGCCTCAGATTCTCTAGCATTACACTATGAGCTAATGAACCTTATCTATAAAATGGGAATAAAATCTGTATTGCCTACTTTATAGGTTTGTTGTAAGGGTCAAAAGGGATAATATCTATAAAGTTACCTGTATAAATTAACTGCATAAACATCACCTTATACTGTAGTATAAAAAACTATTGTATTTTGTGGAGCCTGGGGAGCAGTATCAACTTATTTGTAAAGCAAATTTAAGAGTTTGAAAAACTAGCGGGAGAAGTATGATTTGATTATTATACCATATAAGAAGTCATATTCATCAATAAATATTTACGGAGTTTCAGTTCCTATTGTACCAAATTGAGTTAAAAAACAATTCTTGCCTTGTAGGAACTTAAAACTCTAGTTACTGATTGACAGAGCAGACAAAAAAAAAAACTGGCTGATGAGAAAATGATAAGACAATATATAGAATTCTTCTATGTACTCTTATACATGATGTCTTAAAAGATTTAGAGCTTTAATAGCTTAAAATTGTATTAACTTTTAGATCATTGGGCATAGGAATACCTCTTCTATATTTAATTCAGCAACTTCATCTGTTTGGAATGCTGATGAGAATTAGGAATTAAGTAAAAATGGATTCTAAGGTGCCAAAACATTTCTCATAAAATATATGTGATAAATTCCTTAGATTTTATTCAATGGAAGTTGCTTCAAATTCTCACTGTGAAATTTATTCACTGTTCTGAACCTTATTTTTTTCTCCATCTATACTATTTTACTTGGTGAACTCATCAGCTTCCATGGGTTCAATTACTATCTCTATCTAAATGATTCTTAAACCTATTTATCCAACCTAATCTATCTCTTGACCTCCAAACAAATATCATCAAAAGCCTAGTCGATACCTTGAACTGGATATCCCAAACCCAACAAGTCCAAAACAGACTCCGTTATCTTTCCCCTCAAATCTTCCCCTCTTCCCAGCTTCTCTATCACTGTGAAAGGCATGACTAGCTTCTCAGTTGCCTAAGCTTGCAACACCAGTTTCACCTCTATCTTCTCATTTGCAATGACTCCATGTGGATAGGTAATCTGTTGTTTTTACTTTTAGAACATCATATTCACAAACATGTATATATATACACATACACACACACATACATTCCATATATGTATTCCTACAACTCAAAGTCATTTTGGCACAGATTCTCTTCATTTCCTGCCTAGACTATTCCAAGAGACTTCTAGTTGACTACTTTCTTTGCCTCAAGTTTTTCTCTTTCTTCATTCCACTGCCAAAGTGATCTTCTTAAAGAATAGGTCTGACAGTCATTTATACTCTTAACTCCCTAAATCTATTGGCTTCCTATTCCCTCCAGAGTCAAATATAAAAACTTCTGTTTTATTTTTAAAGCCCTTCAAACTTTTGTAGTCTTCTTATATTTTACTCCCCGCAACATATTCTATAATCCAGTGCGCTGGACTTCTAGTCTCTTGTGCACATAAATCTATGTCCTCACCTCAAAACTTTTTGCTGGCTATTTCTTATGCCTGGGATCCTCTTCTTCCTTATCCCTGTCCTCATGGATTTATTCAAGACTGAGCTGAAATCCCACCTTCTGCAAGAGGTTTTCACATCTTCACCTCTGCTCTCCCAACACTGCTAGTTTCTTATTTCCAGAGTTTCTTTCTTCCCGTTAATACTACATATATTTTATAAGTAAATACCTACATGCATATTATCTTCTCCATTAGAAAATGAGATTGTTAAGGACAAGTACTATGTTTTTTCCTTTCTTTTTACTCTCAGTGCTTGGCACAATGCCTATCATGCAATAGGCACTTATTAAATGACTGATTAATTCTCATAAATCAGATTATCTGGTGTCTTAGTCTAATGCTAATTAGAAGCAATAAACTGAAGATTAGAAGGGAGCAGAAGGGCTGTTATATGCAGGTGTTCTGACAGAAATAAGGGGTGACAGTTTAGAGTTTGAAAACAAGGAAGGAGACAAAAATACTTTTTTAAAAGTGTGGCAGTTGGAACCCTTTAGAGTAGGTCCAAAGACAAGGACTGCTCAATGGACATCAAAATATAAAAACAATATTATAACTAAAGTTCATAAAAATGATATTGAATTTTAAAGAACAGATGATACTAAGCTTAGCGTACTTCATTTAAAATAAATAGAATTTATATAGAATAATAATAAAATAGAAAGTAAAATAAAAAATATGTAATATTCTTTTATAAAAATTTCCATAATAGGGCACCTAGGTAGCACAGTGGATAGAGCACCAGCCCTGAAGTCAGGAAGACCTGAGTTTAAATCTGGCCCTAGACACTTAACACTTCCTAGCTATGTGACCCTGGGCAAGTCACTTAACCCCAACTGCCTCAGCAAAAAAAAAAAAAAAAAAAATCCCAAAATTCTGGTGCTCAAAGAAGTAAACATTCTTCTAGTCAGATTGGTCATCTAGAATGTCTTAATTCCTGAGGATTTTAAATGGTCAATGTACCATGTTGATCTATATAAAGACCATACCTTTCAGATGTGAAATAAAAAAAAAAAAAGATCATCTATATCAATACGTATGCTGGAAAATAACAATACAAAGTTACTAAATTAAAAATTAATGTAATAGAGTTCCCCACTCCCTTTTCCTTTCAGTAAAAATAATGTAAGTAGAATGACCAGGAACATAGGTCTTTTGTATCCAGATTCTCTTTGTAGCCAAATCCCTAGAGAGAAACTTGAAACAGATGCCAGTAATTAGAGCTCAGAAAGATTTTACATCAAAGACTTATTGTTTTGTGACTTGAGGATCTCCTATCACATTCTGGTTTGCTCTTATAATACATAATTTAATAATAAATTATTAAAATAATAATTTAAACAATGTAGGGTCCCTACATCTATGAGATTCCCATCATCCCCAACAAAAATAGGACAATCCCTCTGGTCTCCAAACTCTGTGTGCCCTAAAGTTATTACTATTTACACAGGAAGGAATAAGAAGGATGGAAATCTATGACCAGACAATTGTAAGAACATGCTATGCTGACCTTATCTCCTAAATGATAAATCATAGGATCATATATTTAGAGTTAAGAGTGATTTCAGAGGTTATTTTAGATCTTTTCATATGAGAAAACAAGGCTCAGAAAGCTTCTAAGTTGCTCGGGGTCACTTAATTATCCTGGCCATTAAAAATGGGCCACTTTTAATTAGGGAACACTACAGTATTAGGGACCAATTACAACTGAACCAGTTTTCAGGGTAGTTTCCTCAACATTTTCTAACCCTATATTAATCAACACAGAAATCTACTTGATCACTGTCTTCCTCTAGGAAGACAAGGATGGAAGGAGTTCCAAGGTTTATAAAGGGACTAAGACTAACTCAGTGGAACACAAACATTTTGGGGGGAGGGTGGTGTCAGATGTTGCCTTTGTGTTTTAGTTATAATATTGCCCACAAAAAGCACTGTCAGAAGCTTTTCCAATAAGTTGGATGATGGGAGTTAAGAAACTCAGACCCTTTCCTGATGTTTGTTACAAAGACCAAAACAGAATCTCATCCCACTTATCCTGACTATTAGTGCACTAATGTTCTTCCACTTACCTGGTATCAGAATGTAGGAATTCTTACAGATGAAAGCTTAGAAACAGATAAGCTGGGGCTCAAGAGTGCAAAAGTGGGAATTTAAATACAAATATCAATTAGCAGGTATAGAATCTGCCCATTGAGTTGTGTCAAAAGAAGGAATGAATAAGTAAAGATAAAAGCTGGAATTCCTTGCAAAGCTACAATCTGAGGTTATTTTTCTTCATCCTGATTTTCATTATATTCTCTATAGAGCTAATCTTGAATTTGTTTATTTGCTTTGAAGTAGTATATCTACTTCACATATCCTCATTAAAGGCCTTTGACTTTTATTGTATTGAAAAACAAAAGACTAGGGAAAGAATAAGTAGAATGGGATTCAAAATAGTATAGAATCATGGAGTTGAAGGAAGAGAACTTCAATAACTGGGTGTTCAACAATGTAAAAACAGTGAGTAAAGATGAAGGAAAAGGTCATTGGATTAGATAATAAAAGTGACTTTTAAGATGAAGCTTATACAGAATCATATAAAAATAAGATTAATTGAAAGGATAAGAAAAAACTGCATATAAACAAAAGCAGCAGGTATAGACCACTGATTTGAGACTTTGGTCATGAAAGGGAGGGAGAAATATAGAATGTGTCATTAGGTAAAAAGACTTTTTGTTCATTTTCCAATTGTTCATTGTCCATTTGAGGCGAGACTTACCTAGTCTGAAGGCAGAGGATAAGGAAACTAGTAGTAAAAGGGAGACATTGATGGATGTTGGGGAGGAAGGAGATAAATGTGTAAGATTGGTTAGGAGTCAGAAGAGTGAAATCTAGAGCGTATACACACACACACACACACACACAAAAGGATTAATCCTAAAAAGGGACATTTTGTTTTACTTAAAGAAAAGATAAGATGGAAGCAGAAATATATATATATGTATGCTGAGTAAGGCACCAGCTAGATGAGAAGACAAAGATAAAAAATGCATTTGACTGAAAATCAGGAAAAATATTTTGCTATGCCAGGTATCAAAAAGTCACTGTATGTTCTTAGTCATATTATCTCTCTGGATTTCGCAAAGTGAAGGTTGAAAATAAAGAACCATGATTGAAAAATCTTTCCTGAAAATTTGGTCGTCAATCAAGGATAAAGTTCATAGCAAAGACTGTCTCTCCTTACTTGTAGTCACCAAAGTATCAGAGTTCACCATACCCTTTTTAATTTGCTCATCTCTGATAGTTATACCTTGCTTACTTCCCTATGGTTATTATGCCTATGCTTTCTTAGCTAACATTCCTTAGTTGTGACTGCCTAAATGACTTCTCAAAATGATTTATAGTATCTTTACAGTCTTGATTGGTTCTCTCTAGTTGATGTCCATATTCAATAATAAAATTGGAAAACATATTCCAATATCAAATGACTTCTATCTCAAAATTCTGTTAAAGAATTAACTTGTTAAATTCAAGTTAGAATTACTTTTCTTCTATAGCTGAGCTTAAGAACCTAATTCAGGCAAGGGGAAGAAAGATGATGTTGGTTGGCAGCAACTAATTGAAATCTGCAATAAACCCTCAAATTAAGAGAATGAAATGAGAGTTATTCTACAGTAATAACATAGTCGTTCATGTAAACCTTATCTAGAGAAGTTTCAGCGAGGAAAAAAACCTGCCTGAACTCCATGGTTTTGTTTTTGTTTTTGTTTTTTTTTTTTTTTTGCTTTGATGTAGCTAGGTGATGAAGAAAATAAAATACTTCTTGGACCCAAGAAGATCCTAGTCCAAAACCAGTCTCAGACGCTTATTAATTGTGTGATCCTGGACAAGTCATTTAATCATCTGCCTCAGTTTCCTTATGTGTAAAATGGGAAGCATAATAGCACCTACCTCTTAGCATTGTTGTGAGGATCAAATGAGATAATATTTACCCGGCACAGAATAGGCCTTGTTGTTCTCTCCCCTTACCCACATTTTGTTATTTTTTTTTTTCTGTTTAGATAAGAACTATTTAAACAATATCTTATATATAAATATCTAAGATCTGGATGCTTCACAACTGTTAGTGCCCTTCCTAATAATTTTCTATTTATTCTCTTTAGATTTATTCTGTACATATTGATATGTATTTCTTATCCTTCAGAATGTAATCTCCTTGAGCATAGGGATTGTTTTGTTCCTTCTATTTTTATCTTTAGTGTTTAGTACAATGATGATATATAGTAGATGCTTAATATATACTTATTGGTTGATTGAAGGAAGAAATTTTTCTGTTCTGATTATAAAGGCTGAAAACATAGAACTATGACTGAATTCTATCCTCTAAAAAAAGGGCTGAAGAAGTAAAATTTTCCTCTAATAAGATGCCTTGCTTTGCTGGATAGAAGTCCATCTAAATGTAAATATAAATGTTAATGTAAAGATAAGCTAAATCAAGCACAGTCCAGGAAGGCAGAAAATTAAATAGTCAATGATTATAAGCAAAGGTTAGTGAAAAGAGATACTATTTTTATTTATAGGTTGTATTTCTTCTTACATCTTCCTACAGCTTGTATTTCTGTTTTTATCCTAGAAAAGAAAAGGCAAAGTGGAGTTATGGTCACTGTTTTCAAATAAATGAAAGGCTGTCTAGTGAAATAGGAATTAACTTTGATTCACGTAACTTCGGAGAAACAAACTAAGTTGAGTGAGTAGAAATTACAAGGCAGCAAATCTGGGATTCACATAAGAAAGAACTTTCTAATAATGAGAACTATGTAATAAAGTTTGAAGTTGTGAGCTTCCTATTAATAAAGTATTCAGTTAGAGTTCAATCATTGAGATGGGGCAACTGATATTTGTCACATGATTTCATTTAAATTCATCTAGAAATTTTGCCTTTTAGGGCCTAGCAGGAGACTGATCCAAAATTTCACTTCGTAGGAGGCCTTTTCAAAAGGCAGGATATTTGTCAGTTGGCCTCTCTTTGTAAAATTTGGGGTCTAGAGAACTGGAGACCAGACTCTGGGACAATTAAATCCACAGGAGCACAGCAACCTGGATGGAGTGATCTTTATCTTCTAATAACTCGAAAAGACTACTGAGTACAAAATGAGGTGATGTAAGTCAAAATACTTTATAAATTATATAGCATTGTACACAGGTAAGTTACTGTATACAGTGGGGGAAAAAAATCCCACTGGATTTTGAATCAGGAGTTCTATATTCAAATTTCCTGTCTTCTTCTTATCACTTGTATGAGCTTTGTTAAGTCGTTTAATTTCTCTGGGTTTCAATTCCTCACATGTAAATGGAGGTGTTGGGTTAGACCTCAAGGGTGTCCTCTGATACTAAATCTACACATCAGTGATCCATAGCTAACAAAGAATAATTAACATTACTTGGAATAATGCCCATCCCTTGGTGGATTGCATTCCACATAATAGGTAATGTTTGTTAAATGAATGCTATTTAAATATCTATATATTAATAGAAAAAGCACAAATTTTCAAATCATGCACTTTAAATCTCTCTCTCTCTTACTTATCTATTACAGAGTCTAATCCATTCATTCAAATTTAGAGCATTCAAATCACATGTAGCTCTTTCACATGTAATCACTGTTTTTTCGGTTTTCTCTGATTCATCTATTATAAAAAAGCATATTATAGTGATAAGTCCCAACAAAGACTGAAAAAACTATGTTTTGTATGAGATGTTGAATTATCTGTGTGCTAGCTGGCTTTGCATCTTTTGAGAGGATGCATCATCTATCATTCCCTCTGAATTCCCTGTACTCCCACATCTTTTTACTAGGTTGCAAAGGCCTAGATAGAGCTGGGAAAAGAATCTTCTACTTCAAGGCTCTTGCAGGAATATTCACAATAAAAGCACACTCTCTTTTTCACCCTTCCCTTCTTTTCTTCCTTCATTGCTCTAAATGTCATGATCCCCAGTAGACACAGGGACCTGAGCTGACTATCTACTTCCTTGTTAACTATGCTAGAGATAACAGAAAGCCATGTAGAAAGCTTCCTTGGTGATAAGTGAAGAGTTGAAAGAAATGGTCCCATTTCCAAACATTCTCTTTTATTGCTGCTCCTTTCTCCTATCTTATAGATATTTAAATATCTATATTTTAATAGAAAAAGCACAAATTTTCAAATCATGCACTTTAAATCTCTCTCTTACTTATCTATTATCTACTTTGTAATCACTGTACCTAGCTTTGTACCATAGTCCTTATCCTCACCAACCTTGTGTTTCAAAGAGAATACCATATATCAAATAGCATAATAATTAAATAATTCAATGTTATTTAAATATTTTTTGGTGGTATTCACACTTATTTGAAATTTCATATTTTGTTTTACTCATAGTTATTTTATGTATATGAGAGTAGATGTGTCTATTGGGCACACATATAGCTTATTCACTGATGTGATTCTTTTGTCAAATGGCATGGCAATTACAAATGGGGCTCTTGATGATGAAATTCTTTGTTTTACATGTCTTTGCTATCTTAATATGTACTTCTATAACCTGTAAGTAGTATAGTACCAAGATAAACTAACCAGACTCTAGAATAGCAGTTCTTCACCAGATGTTCATTAATATCATTTAAGTATTTGTTGAGATTGTGCTTTGATAGAATTGGTTTCCTTTGTAATCCTATGTGTTTTATTTTAGGCACCTAAAAATATTCTCAGAAGGGATCCATTGGCTTCATCAGATTGCCAAAAAGGTCCATCATCCAGAAAAAGTTAATAATGTTTTCAGTAAGGTCTAAGAAGTAGTTTTAAAAATTCATTGATAATTACTTTTTTTTTTCATTGATAATTAATTAGAAATGCTCAACTGTCAATAACTATCCTTTGGTCAAAGCATAGATAGATCAATTAAAGAAACTCACTTTGACTTATGGAATCCTCAGAATTAAGATTAAGTATCCTAGTGCCAGTAGCAATTGCTATGATACTATTTATATAAAAATTTAAGGATGTGATCTGGAATATTAGAAAATTGATTGCATATGTAAATCATGATCCTGAATCTGGTATTATTTTATCTTTCTCATTCCAAGTAAAAATGTCTAAGAGATAAAACACTTCCACAGTTGAATATTCATCTAAAAATAAAAACACATCTGTATTATTATAACAATATTGCTTATAAGATGCTTCATTAAAGAAAGTATAAATATAACTAGAGATGCCATATAAGTAAGATTCAGGGAATTTAAAACAGCTAGTAAACAGAGAGTAACCTGTAATAAATTGTTATTAATCCTTAATTAACCCTTGAGTTTTAACTTATTTTTTCTTATTTCCTAAGGTCAGGGGTCTTCCCAGGTTGTTCTTTTCAGGGAGATGAGATCGCAGCATCATGAATATATCTGCTTTAACTTATTCCCCCAGCTCCCTTCTCCAACTGCTCCAGCATGCTTAAAAGGTTCCCACAGGTAGGATTTTTATCTAGTAACTTATCTTATCAAAGTAAGGCACCAACCTCATGAGGCCTCAAACTTTCTTTATGGCAGATAGAACAGATCAGGGTCAGATTTGAGTCACTTTCATTCTTTATAGCTAAAATTACACTAAAAATTCTAACAGAACAAACATGACACCCAGCTGCCAGTGACCAGATGCTTTTTCACCAATTAGGATTAAGTTAGTTTCACTCCCAAAACAACTGATAGCAGTAGCCTTATCTCATAATTTTTTAATCTCTCCACTATGGTGAAAATTAATTTACATATAATTACTTAAAGTCACCCATTAAATAGACTACTAACTTTTAGCTCTCCCAAGCCTTTTCTTAAAAGTGCTTTGCTTCCTCCCTCCCCGCCCCCCCAATCAATCTTCTAAACATATTTGAAAATAATTTAACATTACATATTACAAAGTTTGACATAGTAAGTTCCTCAATGGAATACATTGAAAAAATCCTAAAATAAAAGCATAGTCAACTGAAAACACTAAAGATTCTTGTGGTGGTTACCCTTATCCTTGGAACAGTCTTATGTGAAGTTTTGAAAGAGTTCTTAGAATTTAAATTTATTTAATTTAAAAATGTGGATATTCCCAACCTAGTATCTTCTCAGATTTTCAGCTCAGAATAATTAATTTCATTTTCAAGAATTTCAGTGTATTCCCTTCCCTGTTCAAAGTCTACAAGAAAGGTATTTAAGCTTAGGAAAACATTCTGGAAAACCAGCTAGACTATTTTGAGATTTGAACTATTTTGAGATTCCCTGCATCTTGAGTTGAAATGAGAAGCAATTGCTAAAACAGCCTCAAGCCTTCTTCCCTTCATCCCATAAATACTTTTCTTGGCAATATTTTCCTTAAAGAGTAGTCATTTCTAGGCAATAATAGCATTTCACATTTACATGGCATTTACAGTTTATAAAAGGATTTCATTATAGCAAGCCTATAAAATATATAATACAGATATTATTCTCATCTTATAAATGATAAAACTAAATCTGAAGGTTCCTACTGCTCAGTATATTCCCCAAGGAAGACAAAGATAGAAAGGTCCTGTATACCCAAAATATTTGTAGCAGTATTTTTTCTTTTAGTAACAAAGAACTGGTAGCAATCCTCCATTGACAGGGAATGGTTAAATAAATTATGGTATGTGAATATAATGGACTATTTCTATTCTACAAAAAAATAATGAATATAAAAAAATAACAGAGAAGCATTAAGAAGACTTCTGCAAACTGATGTGGTATAAACAATGACTGCCTCAGTGAGGGACCTTGCCCTGAGGGACAGTTTTATCCTTGTTATCTGGGTGAGGTCAGCTCAATCCTGAAACCCATTGAATTCAATTCAAATTCCAGCTCAAGTTGAAACCAAGTTAGGAGACAACTTGGGACTCCACCCATGAGCTCCCATCAGCGAAAGCTCCCATTATAAAAGAGCCAAACTAAACCCTCTCTTTGCAGAGGTTCCAAACATGCCATGCTTGGGATGCCAAGGGCCTCTGTCCACTGGAATACTCTTTCCAGTGCCATCCTCTCTTTACCCTCACCTATTTCCCTAACCAGACTTTGCCTCTCCGTCAGGATTTCTAACCTTATTTCCAATCCCCATAATAAACCTCTTTTATCAATCTAGGGTTTCAGGTCTGTAAATTCTTTTACAGAGAACCTCCGCACCACCAGAAGAGAGTCTCCAAAACTCCCTACATTGCACCAAATCCCATGGGGCTGCAGGGGAGCCAAATCTCTCCATTTGGTTCCCTGAACCCCAAACCTGCCACTAGACCTTATCATTTAACTCCCTGACCACCAGAAACCCTAATTTCATTTTGGTTCCCTAAATCTAAACCTCATCAAATGGAAAGAACAACAATATTAGCAACACCAAAAAGAAAGTGAATGCTGTAATTGTAAAGGCCAAGCTTACAATTCCTTCTCTCCTTCCCTTGCCCCAAATAAAAAGATGAGAAAACCTCCTTTCTTTCCTTCAAAGAGAAGGAATGGAATGTTGTGTACACTGAGAGTTGGTTAATGACTGGTATCTGGGCTTACACTTTTAAAAAATTATTTGTCCTCCCTACCTTCTACACACATATAAAGGATTTCTGAGTAAAGAAGGGATAGGGACATATGTGGAAATGAAGGTGATATTTTAAAATGACATCAACAGAATTTTTAATAAAAAAAATTTGCCCAAGGTGACATAGCTGATAAATGGCAAAGTGGAGACTTAAATTCATTTCTAGTGACCTTTGCACTAAATATGCTGCCTTTCAGTGTACAAGCCTGTTGTTCCCATGTTTTCTGTTTTGGTTTTCTCCTTTTATTTCCTTACCTATAACTGATTATTTCTCTTTATCCCCAACTATGGAGATTTCTCTTTGGCATCACGTAAAGGAGATAATAATCTTAAAGTAAGTCAGAATCAGTGAAATGACATTTTGTTGTGCCACAGTTCCCTTTTATTGCCCTGACTCAGTTTCCCTAATTGTTCTGCCTTAAGTTTTCCTAAATTGTTCTGCCTCTTTCCCCAATTGTTCTGCATTAATCCCTCTGGTTTACAATCCCTCTCCTGATCATTAGGACTGATGTAACTTAGGGCTAGTTACTCTAAGGTTATAAACTGTAAATTTGTAAACTCAAGATAAGGGGGAGTTTAGACTTTCTGGCTCCTAACTCTTCCTAAGTCATCAAGAATTTATGGTCCTATTCTCAACCTATCAGAACCTGATTGATGGTCCCTGCTTGAAGATTCTCACTCACCAGAGTTTGGACTGCATACCTCACCTTTGTTTAACTACCTAAGCTTGGAGCTAGGTGTATATATGTATATATATATGTCATTGAGAACTCACATTCACTGCTAGATGCTTTAAAACATCAGCCCTGAGAGTATCCTGTCTCAGTTTCTCAGGCATTACAATCTTTGAGACTCTTCTGAGAGCATCAACAAGAAGTATACACTTATTTATCCTCAATAGTCTTCTTTGGATTCCTATTGACACTATAACCTTTTATGCTTAATTCTGTTGTTAACATTAGAGGATTGCTATTTACTTCTTACTTTGTCTTAGGGTAGATTCTGTAGTAAGGACTGGTAAGATTATGGTAAAAGAGAGGAAATAGAGCATAGTGAACTCCTGCCTAGCATCTGTCCCACCACATACCTATTATGAACCCCTCCAAGATATCTTGAGATTTATTGGCTAGATTTCTTCCTTAAAGACCATGTCTTAAACCAGAACCAATCTGATTCTAATTGGTCACCAACAGGTCCTAGGCTAAGCCCCATTTGCTCATTGTTTGGGTACTGATTGACTCAGACTGAATGTAAATAGCAATCCTTTTCTTTGGCCAGAAACCTTGAGGGTCTCCCCCTCCCAGATTCATTCATTCATTTCCTTATTTAGATTTTTTTAGACTAGGTGAAAGAGGAGATTCTTTGCCTCAATTGCTACCTAGCCTTAATCACTGAATGGATGTGGCCTTTGTCAAACTGAGACCTTTTAAAGATCTTAGTTTAAAAAAGCCATCTCCAGTCATCTTGATCTACACCTGGCCTCTGGACACGGAGGGTTCTGGAGGGGAAAGTGAGAGAGGTGGCTTTGCATAGCCCTCCCTCACTTAAATTCAATTCACTTGCTTGTCATGGCATCACCTCCTTGGTCACCTTTGAGAATGAAAGACAAACAATAACCTCTGTAGTCAGATGCCTTGTTCTTTCAGCCCTGAATTACTGCTCTGATCTGGATGAACAAAATCTGATTTTCCTATGAAATATAGGTAAATTTTATTCCAGATATTTTAATATAAAAAGCTACCATTATTTGGATAGAAATTGTTGAGAATTTGTTCTTCCACAGAGTCATTACCATAATCTTTCATCAAGGCACAGAAGGAACCTAGGTTTCTTAAAGATTATGCCAAAATACAGACATTGGCAGATTCTATTGTTAATGGAAATACTTTGATCACTTTTCTACTAACAGATTGTGTGTGTTTTCCAAGGACCAGGCAACTTAAAAATTTTTGCCGATTTTCCCTCCATACAAAATTTTACGAGGACAATCCATACATAAAAGAATAGTATCCCTGCAGAGCATATGAGGAATGATAAGCAGAGGCTTTTGCAAATGATATTTTATCATTGATTATATTTTTACAATCACAAAATTTGTTGAAAAAATTGGGAGAATACAAAAATCTCACTGTACACAGCATGATTATCAAAAGAACAAAACAAAACCCAAAATATTTGATTCGATTATGCAAACCACGTAAGATTCCTTGAAATAACAATGGCAATGATAATTTTACTAATTGATCTTACAATTATTATTAGCAAGTAAAGCACAAAAGAGGGAGATGTACGAGCAGTAAATGTGTTTGCTGGGGGAACAGAAGATATAGAAGGAGAATTCCATTTGGCTTGTGAGATCCTCTAATTGTTGCTGTTTGTGGATGATATTATGTTGATTACATTAGATTCTCCCAAATGAGCTCGACAGGGCTAAAAAGAGTTTTTTCTAACTATTCACACAGGAAAAAAAAATCAATGAAGAATTTCTATTGTCCAAACTATGATATACAGTTGGATAGACAACCCATTCTAGTTCATCTTGGATAGATATTGTACAGAGAGGATAAACTGTGTCAAGAACTGGTCAGAATTTGAAGATCTAGCCAGGTTGCTTTTGGGAAATCATTCAATTTTTTTTAATAATCTTGAACTTTACAGTGAAACAAAGGATCTTCATTTTAGAAACAATATTCTTCCACTAATGTTGCAAGTCATGGAAGAACTAGACATATCATATAAATGGCAACGAATCAAATTTGGTGGACATGAGTAAACTGTAATTTATTAACAACAAAGAAAGTCACAAAAGAATTGAACTCAAGGGCACCATTAGAGAAATATATGATCTAAAAAAAGGACTGAGCTGGTCATGTAGTTAGCATTGGTATCTATATAATTTTGAAACATATGAAGAAAGGTTTCCTACCCAAAATCCCTATAGAAGAGTTGTGGGAATATCTAGATAAGAGTTGCAAAACAAGAGTTTTGAATTATACAGATCCATCAAAACATCCTCTTAACTGTTAATAGTTTTTAAATGTTAAAATACTCTCTGAAGGCAACTATGAAAATACATTATATTGTTCAGTGAGTCAGAAAAGAAAAAAAAACCTCATCTGAGAAAAGAGGTAGTATCTAGGGAATAGAAGTGAATGGGCTAGTCTTTATGATTTATCCTTAGCTGCAATCAGAACTAACTTGGAACCAAGGGAGTCCAGTTCTAACTGCTATGCAGTGAGAAAAAGAAGAGCATTCATTTTGCTGCAGTGGGAATAAATGGATTACTTAGATAGCAAATTATAATCCTAAACACAAGTTTAGGGGAACTACAGCATTATTATTTTATATGAGGTAGTTAAGATCTATTGTACTAAATCTCAAATAGTGGTTAGGACACTGGACCTGGAATCAAGAAAATCTGTTTCCAAATCTCATCTCAAATATGTACTAGCTATGTTACCCTGGGTAAATAAGTTATCCTCTCCCATGCCTCAGTTTCCCTATCTATAAAAGAATTGGTCGGGGATAGAGAGTATCTATATCCAAAGATACCTGAAGTTCCTTCTCACTATAAATGTATGACCCTATGTTTATATTTCAGAAGGATTATGGATTAAATCATTTTTGTTGACTCTCCTAACAACTATTTAAAATATTGGGTTAATGAGAAAATAGTTTGAGCTCCAAATGATCAATTTACATATAACCTTTCATTTTTGAATTAAGAACTGATTGTCTTGTGAATTTCTAGATTAGTTATTGTCACACTCAAACTTAAATACAAAGATACTTTCTAATCTTTAACACTCTAATTTGGGAATTAGCCACCAATTAGGGATAAATGACATGCCTTTCAATTACTGTGAAAAATTAGAGGACTATAACATATTACAGAGACAACTAGAATGTCAATTCTTTGAATTCCACCACCCATTTCCTTTATGTCCTTTATGCCCCACACTAGAGTACTTAGGTATATACAATTAAACTCTTAGATATTAACAATAAATATTGATAATTAGTGCTGATTCTGTGGGAAAACTATTTCTAAACTTCATTATTACCCGCAATACTTTCTAAATGTTCCTATCTTATAATAAAAGAGTTTGGGTTTTTCAATATAACATACATTTATTCAAACTGATCAACATAACAGTAATTTTTCTGAATAATAGGAAACTGCTTACCTCATCATAATAAACTCTCAGTTCTGCTCTTTTTGATTTCAAGTCCCAGAGCACCACAGTTCCATTTTCATAACCTATTAAGAGCTGAAAAATATCAGGAGAAACTTATTTTTGAACTCAGCTTATTTTAAAAGTCTTTTAAAGATTTCATAATGTTGTAAAAACACATACAAAATTATAAATAATCTTGCTAGAATTTCAAATTCAAATTTCAAATAAAACCTTTTTTAAAATTTCCAATATTTCAATTAGTATTTGATAAAATAAAATTTTGGTTAGAATGGTTTTCAATGGATAACTTCTTGAAGTTCATGTAATAAAATTTAAATCTTCATTTAGTAGCTATGTACTACATATTATATTTTATATAATGAGCCAAATCAGTTATTTTAAAGGAAGAGACAAAAGCAAAATATGTACATAGTACCTCCTGTAAAGAAACTTAGAGCTGAGAAGAAAAAAAATTATTGCTATATAAAAAAACTAAATAAGAATACAAAATTCAGTGTCATATGTTTTGATCACGTGCTGCAATAAAATATCTTCAGTAAAAGACGTCAATAAATTTATCATGGGAGAATTGAAGAAATTCTCAAGAAGGTAAAGGTTTCAAGTGTATCTTGAAGTTAGCACTCAGAAAGCTATCTAGAACAAGGAAGGGTTATTCTAATGGGGAAAAGGAGTTGGTGTGAACAAAAGCAAAGCTACCAAGGTAAGCAAGACATATTTAAAAAAAAACCAAACATTAATCAGCCTACCTGGAATAGGACAAGAAGCAAAAAAAGAATTTAGAAAGGGAAGATGGAGTTTAAACATTATATAAAAGAGTTCAGAATTCTAGCAGATGAAGAACTTTTACTAGTTGTGAAACAGTGGGCAAGTCTTTTAATTTTTGTTCATCCATTTTTTGGATCTACACATTGTATCTACACATCCCCTTTTATAAAACTTAAAGTGCTATATAAAGTAAATTATATGCATTATTAGTGAAGATTTTGGTTAAAGATCTATGACCAAAATGTATTAGAAATATTAATCTGACAGAGATATGAAAAATTCCTTGAAGTGAGAAGATACCATTGATATGATGTCCAAAAGAATTATTACAATAGTTTATGCAGTACTTATGAGAACCTGGTTTAGGACAATGTAGTTGGTCTAGGGCAGAAATAAATGTAATAGAACAATTTAATCAATAAGATTTAATGATGATTTGAATATGGAAGACAGAAATGGGGAGAAAGCCAAAAATAACTTCAAAGTTTTGAACTTAAATGACTAAGATGATAAATACACAACTGACAAAAATAAAAATAAAGGAGTAAGAAAGCTTATAGAACAAAAAATGGGAGAGTAAAAAATCAGTTTTAGGACATAGTTTGAGATGGTGTTAGGATAGTCAAATAGAAATATCCAACAAATGGATGGAATTAGAGTTAAATAAAAAGGACAAAGGTAAATGACTGTGAACTTGAGAGTCATCTACTCATAACTGATTATTGAAGCCATATGAAGGGGTGAGATGTGCAAATATAAAGAGAAAAAAAATGGAGAATCATAGAAAGAAACTTCCTTAAGTTATTACTAAATTAGGAAGTTTCAAAAAAGAAAAAATAACAGTTCTGTAGACAAAGTTCTTTGATTTTAACCTCTTTCCTTCTATTGCTTATCTTTTGAATATTTCACCATCAATGTTTCATATTCTCCCAAACTGGCAAGTTAAAGAACCAGATAAATAGTGAGGATTAAATTAATTGTAGGGTAAGTGTGTAGTCTGTAATTCAGGACATGAAACTGACTAATTCTGGAAATGCAGATATATACCAACTTAGAAATATTTATAAATAATATAAACTGAATAACTAAAATGTACTATTTATAAAGATAAAGTGATACTTTAAGATTTTGACAATAGCTGAAAGGAATGAATTCATTCCTTTAAGTCTCAATTAAAATCTTACCTTCCATAGGAAGTCTTCTCTAATCCTTCTTAATTCCAATAATTTTCTTCTTTTAATTATTTCTTAAAAATCCCATATGTAGTTTGCTTTATATAAGTTTGTTTGCATATTGTTTCCCCCATTAATCTCTTTAAGAGCAAGGCAGTCTTTTGCCTGGTTTTATATTCCCAGTGCTTAGCACAGTGTTTGACATAATCACATAATAGGTGATTAATAAATATTGACTGTTTGACTGGTTGACAGTTAACATGTCTAAAACTGTCATCCACTAAAGGTACCCTTCCTTTAAATTTTCCCTATTTCTAAGGGCATCACTATTTTTACAGTCACCCAAGTTCATAAACTTGATTCTCCTCTCTTCCTTTCTCCTTTATTCAATCAGTTGTCAAGAGCAAGCTGATTTTATCTATAACCCATCCTTTAAATACATCCCCTTATTCCCATTCTCACTACCATAGTCTTAACTTAAGCTCATATTCCCATTCAACTGAATTACTTCCTTGCTTCCATTTCTCTTTTTTTCCTAATCTTATCTCCTTCCAGATGCCAAAATAATTATTATAAGGCATACATATCAAACAAATTCTGTTCAAAAACTATGAAGAGCTCCATTATCTTTAAAATAAATATAAATGATCAGTTCAACAATTAAGGTTCTTCACAACTTATTTGAACTTTATTTTACTTGCACTTCTCTTTTACATGTACACTATCTGTTTCAAAGAGACTAAACTACTGGCTTTCCCCAAATCTTGACCGTAAATTCTTCTATCTCCATTATTGAGAAGAATATCTTTAATTCAATACAATTCAAGAAACATTTACTAGGTGCCTACTACATGCAAGGCACGAATCTGGAGATAAAAAGACAAAACCACCACCACAACCATCACCCAATTTGATTTCTGTCCTCAAAGAGCTGACATGTCCTATTATAATGAAAATGTAAGAGTAAATATGAGATTTTAGGAAATATTAGGGAGATCAGAAAAGGCTCTTTGTAGAATGTGGTGCAAGAGTTGAGTTTTAAATGAAGGTAGAATTTCTAAGAAGTGGAAGAGAGGAAATAATGTAATCCAAGCATTGGGAGAAACATTAAAGGCTGTGTGCAAAAACATTGAAATGGAAAGTGGAATGCTAAATTTTGGGACCATTTGCGCTAACAAAGAGTGTGTGGCACGGAATAAATGAAATAACTATTGTAAATTAGGCTAAACCCAGATTGTTCAGTGTTTTAAATACTAAGATGAGTTTCTATGCCCAAATGTGAGGCTATGTTGCATAGTTGATAGAGCACTGAGCTTAGATTCAAGAGGATCTGGGTTTAAATTTTGTGTCAGACTCTTAATAGCTGTGGGAGCCTGAGGAAATTAAGTACTTTCAACCTTTGTTTCTTCAACTGGAAAAAGAGAATAATAAAAATGCCTGTCTCATTAGGTGAGATCCAGATGCAATAATATACATAAAGTGTTTTATAAAACTTAAAGCTCTATATAAATGTCAACAGATGTTACTTTATCTGAGAGACAACAGGGAACTACTGAAGATACTATGAGAAGAAAAATGACATATGCTCTAGCAACATTATTTTGGAAACTACATGGATGAGGGATATGAGAAAAAAAGAAGTTTGGAACAAGAAAAACTATGTGGAAAACCATGCTTTTATAAATAAAATGTCTCCACCCTCCTCATTTCAGCCACACCTACTGAGGTGCCAATCACTCTGTTAAACCTTCTCAGGTAGCCATAAACTGAAGTGATTTCTCTCCCCTCAGGTTTTCGACAAGCAATTGTTTGAATGTTTTCATGCCTCTTAGTCTACCTTATCACCTCATTATAAAGTGGAGAGCAACAAATTAATTATTTTTTAATCATTGAATCTTCATGAATATTAAGGATTTATTTATTAAGTCACTATTATATGACCAACACTGTGCAGTAAACACTTAATAGATACTTGCTAAACTTGCCAGAATTGAAGTATTTTCCCCAAACCTGAGAATGATGTATCCCTGCTACTACTATCAGATTCTTCACTAATTCTGTAGAGAACTGATTACTTTTCAGCCTGGGCTTCTACCAAGAGCCCACCACCAGATAACCATAGGAACACTCTAACTACTATTGGGATCTTCCAACTACTTAAAAATTTGATGTTGATGATGATGAATTCAAGAATTGTGAACAGCAAAAGAATATTTCAGAACAAAAAAGGAGGATAGTATGTAAAACCATGAGCTTCTGTTATGGTTTATCTTTTTTTGTATATTATTTCAATGTTTTATTGATCTTTTTTATCTTCATCACTATCCACTAACTTATCTATCCCATTTCCCCAATAACTCACGAAATGCTTTCTTTGTACTGTTAGGAAAGATAGGAAAGATAGGTTAACATAATGATTATTTTAATTTAGCTTTAGAAGTCTAAAGATTTTCATGGGCTTGTTTTACATCGTGCTATATTTTATTAATTTCATTTGAATTTCTAGCATTTCTTAAGTAAACTATTACATATGATTTTGTTTTTTCTTTACCTGTGAGGACTCTCTCAATTTCTCAGGGAGCATGGTTGGTTATCATAATGATCTGTATTCTGAAGTCTTTCAATGTTGGTTGTCTTTTTATTGTTCTAAAATGTTTCTGTAATTTGGGTCCTCTTCCTCTTTTTAAAATTTTATTGGGGATAGGCCTAGTAAAAGTATTTCTGGATCAAATATATAACTATAGTTAAATGACTTAGGGAGCATAGTTTCAAGAGGATTTCCAGAATGGATGGACTGATTCACAGCTCCATAAACAATCCATTAAATATGCCTATTTTAACAATAATAATAGCTAAAATGCATGTTATATTTACTATGTGCTAGACACTATATTAAGTACCTTTATGATTATTATCTCATTTGAGCCTAACAACAACCCTGGAAATAAGAGACTATTATTATCTTCATTTTAAAGATGAAGAAAATAGGGCAAACAGAGATTAAATGATTTACCCAGAATCATACTGTCAATAAGTATCTGATGATGCATTTGAACTTAGGTCTTACTAACTTTAGGTCCAACATTCTATACACTATGCCATCTAGCTGCTCCCTAGATGAGCCCAAGTCCTCCAGCATTTGCCATTTTCCCCTTTTGTCAACTGAGCTGATCTGATGAGTGTAATGTATAACCATGAAGTTTCTCTAATTTGCATTTCTCTAATTTTTAGTAATTTTGACCTTGTTAAGAATATAACTGCTTATATCTTAGATTGTGTCTTTCTTTGAGAATTATCTGCTCAAATTTGGAACTAAGCTCAAAAAGTTATCAATACCCTTTGATCCAGCCGTTTTACTACTGGGTTTATATCCCAAAGAGATCTTAAAGAAGGGAAAGGGACCTGCATGTGCAAGAATCTTTGTGACAGCTCTCTTTATAGTGGCCAGAAACTGGAAACTGAGTGGATGCCCATCAATTGGAGAATGGCTGAATAAATTGTGGTATACGAATATTATGGAATATTATTGTTCTGTAAGAAATGACCAGCAGGATGATTTCAGAAAGTCCTGGAGAGACTTACATGAACTGATGCTGAGTGAAATGAGCAGGACCAGAAGATCATTATACACTTCAACAACAAAACTATATGATGACCAATTCTGAGGGGCGTGGCCCTCTTCAACAATGAAATGAAACAAATCAGTTCCAATAGAGCAGTAATGAATTGAACCAGCTATACCCATTCATCTCCCCACTACATAGAAATCCCAATCCCTCTATTTTTGTCCGCCTGCATTTTTGATTTCCTTTACAGGCTAATTGTACACTATTTCAAAGTCTGATTCTTTTTGTACAGCAAAATAACAGTATGGACATGTAAATATATATTATATTTAATTTATAATTTAACATATTTAACATGTATTGGTCAGCCTACCATCTGGGGGAGAGGATGAGGGGAGGGAAAGGAAAGGTTGGAACAAAAGGTTTTGCAGTTGTCAATGCTGAAAAATTACCCATGCATGTATCTTGTGAATGAAAAGCTCTAATAAAATAAATAAATAAATAGTTAAATAAATTAATAAATAAAAAAAATAAAGTCAATCAAGGATTATTAGGGCAGTGTGTTAACAGTGCAAGGCATAGAAATGGGAGATAGAATATTTATTGTAAAATAAGTGACAAATAGAAATTAGGCTAGTGTGGTTGGCTCTATACATAGAGAATAGAGAAGGAAATAAAATGTCCTTGTGATACTGCTTAAATTAACTGAAAAAAGTAAAATATTATATTTATTGACATATAACCACCTATGCAACATTTTTGTATTTTAAAAAAATCTATCTATAACTGTATTTTTTTAATACAGAAACCACTTGTTCTATATTACTTCATATAGAATTCATAATTAGGGACATGTGTGCTTTAATTCTTCATCATGAAACCTGTCAATATTTTTGTTTTATCCCATAATAAAATGGTAAGAAAGAGAGTTGTTAGATATATTCAGACTTGCTCTTTAGTATAATCTTTAGTGATGGATGGATTGAAGTTGGAAGAGAATAGCAGATTGGAGGGAATATTTCATCTTTTGTACTTATATGTTGAGTGCTTAATCCTGTGCTAGTTAATAGTAAATTAGCTAATAGCTAGCTAATAATAAATACTAGTTAGTTTTCAGTAATCTGCACCAGACCACACAAGAGTTGATAAATATTGAGTAAGAGCTGTAACTATATAAGTAGATAGAAAACCATTAAGTGTAAAAGATATTGAGAATTATATGACAAAACTTGTAAACTATTAAGTCTGAGTGAGAATGAGAAATTAGCATACCACTGAGTTTATTTTTTTAATAGTATTTATTTTTTCAAATATATTCAAAGATAGCTTCAACATTCTTTTTTTATTATAGCATTTTATTGGCAGAACATATGCATGGGTAGTTTTTACATTGTCACTTGCACTCACTTCTATTTCGGCTTTTCCTTTCTCTCCCTCTACCCCCTCTCTTAGATGGCAGGCAGTCTCATACATGTTTAATATTCACTTTTGTAAAACCTTGGGATAACACTGAATTTATGAATTTGGGTAACTGGAAGGATTGTACTCATTAAAATCAGAGGGACATGGAAAAAACAAACAAAAAAAAGAGAATTACCTGTTCATATACTTTGAACATTTGTCAATTAGGAAATGTCTGTTATTCTTATAAACCTGAATCAATTATTTATATATCTTAAAAATCATACCTTTTTTAAAAAGTGAAACTTGCTGCAAAGATTCCCTTCTTTAATTATTTCCCTTCTAATTTTATCTGTATTGACTTTATTTATTCAAAACCTCTTAAATTTGGGTAAGTAAAAATTTCCACATTATCTTGTATATTCCTTTCATTCTTGTTTATTCATGGATTCTTCCTCTATCCCTGGGTCTGAAAAATTTATTTTCCTCTTGTTCCTTTAATTTATTTATTATGTAAGCTTAAAAAAAGCCTAAGTCTTGTATCCATTTGTAGCTAATTCTAGCATACTGTATAAGGTGTGGTTGACCTACTCAAGTCTTATATCATTTAGGGATCATTTAAGTCTAAATCTTTTCTTCAAATTCATCTTGTTGATTATTCCATTTATTGTACTGTAGTCAATAAAAGATTGTTTAACATTTCTGGTTTTCTGCATTTGTTTGCCAGTTATTTTTTACTCCTTAAACATGCTCAATTTTGGAAGGGTACCATTCAAAGGTAAGTAATAATTATATTTCTTATGATTTCCATTTAGTAATCACTAGGGTCTATGATTACTAACTTTCATAAAATTCTATTAGATGCTGGTCTTTTTTTCTTCCTTATTTATTTCCTAATGTTTCCTCTTTTCCTCTCTAGAAACAAACAAAACAGACCAATTTTACCACCCCTAAACCCAGATGCATTTATTTACCCTCCAAAAAGTAGCAAGATAAAACTATTGAAAAGAAAGTTTCTAAGAGGAAGCCAAGAAAGTAGAGTACAGATAACAATTCAGCTGAAATCTCCCAACACACTCCTATGAGTAGCAGAACCAATGAAATTTAAAGTAAAAGTTTTTCTAGTACAAGACAACTTAAGAATTTGTCCATGTAGAAAATGTCTGTCACAACATGGGGATATATAATGCCAATAAAATTGACTTAATAGTTAAAAAAAAAAGTGCAAAAATTCACTGATGAAAAGAAGAACTTTATAAAAAGAAGAGTTGACCAAATGGAAAAAGAGGTACAAAAGCTCACTGATGAACATAATTCCTTAAAATTTAGATTTGAGCAAGTGGAAGCTAAGGACTTCATTAGACATCAGGAAGCAATAAAACAAAGTCAAATGAATAAAAACATAGAATAAATGTGAAATATCTCATCAAAAACAAGTGATCTGAAAATTTGATCAAGGAGAGAGAATATAAGAATTATATGACTACCTAAAAGCCATGATCAAAATAAGAGCCATCATACTTCAAGAAATTAAAAAGGAAAACTATAAGCATAACTGACCAGATAGATTAAAACCCCCCAACGAAAATCATATGATTATCTCAATAGTGTTATTATTACTATGTATAATGTTCTTTTGTTGCTGCTCACTTCACACAGCATCAGTTTATATAAGTCCAAGTTTTTCTGAAACCTGTCTGTTCATAATTTCTTAGAGAGCAGTAATATTCCATTACATTCATTATCACAACTAATTCAACCATTCCCCAAATGAAGGCCATCCCCTCCATTTCCAATTTCCTGCCACCACAAAAAGAGTCGTTACAAACATTTTTTACTTATGGGTCCTTTCTTTTATGATCTCTTTTGACACTGACTCAGTAGTGGCACTGTTGGAGTATGCACAGTTTTATAGTTCTTTGGACATAGTCCCAAATCAAAGCATATTTTTTCACTTTTTTTTCTTGCTGTTTTTTTGGAAGCATGCCAGATATGGAAATATATTTTGCATGTTTTCACATTTATAACTGATATCACATTTCTTATCTTCTCTTTTTTTTTTAAACTTTTTGTTGACAGAACCCATGCCAGGGTAATTTTTTAAGCATTATCCCTTGCACTCACTTCTGTTCCGATTTTTCTCCTCCCTCCCTCTACCCCCTCCCCCAGATGGCAAGCAGTCCTTTATATGTTAAATAGGTTACAGTATATCCTAGATATAATCTATGTGTACAGAACCGAACAGTTCTCTTGTTGCACAGGGAGAATTGGATTCAGAAGGTATAAATAACCCGAGAAGAAAAACAGAAATGCAAGCAGTTTATATTCATTTCCCAGTGTTCTTTCTTTGAGTGTAGCTGCTTCTGTCCATCATCGATCAATTGAAATTGAATTATCTCTCTTTATCGAAGAGATCCACTTCCATCAGAATACATGCTCAAACAGTATCATTGTTGAGGTATATAATGATCTCCTGGTTCTGCTCATTTCACTTAGCATCAGTTCATGTAAGTTTCTCCAGTCCTCTCTGTATTCACCCTGCTGGTCGTTTCTTATAGAACAATAATATTCCATAACATTCATATACCACAATTTACTCAACCTTTCTCCAGTTGATGGGCATCCATTCATTTTCCAGCTTCTAGCCACTACAAACAGGGCTGCCACAAACATTTTGGCACATACAGATCCCTTTCCCTTCTTTAGTATCTCTTTGGGGTATAAGCCCAGTAGAAACACTGCTGGATCAAAGGGTATGCACAGTTTGATAACTTTTTGAGCATAATTCCAAATTGCTCTCCAGAATGGCTGGATCCGTTCACAGTTCTACCAACAATGTATCAGTGTCCCAGTTTTCTCACATCCCCTCCAATATTCATCATTACCTTTCCCTGTCATTCTAGCCAGTCTGACAGGTGTGGTATCTCAGAGTTGTCTTAATTTGCATTTCTCTGATTAATAGTGATTTGGAGCATATTTTAATATGGCTATAAATAATTTCAATTTCTTTGTCTGAGAATTGTCTGTTCATATCCTTTGACCATTTATCAATTGGAGAATGGCTTGATTTCTTATAAATTACAGTCAGTTCTCTATATATTTTAGAAATGAGGCCTTTATCAGAACCTTTGACTGTAAAAATGTTTTCCCAGTTTATTGTTCCCTTCTAATCTTGTCTGCATTTGTTTTGTTTGTACAAAAACTTTTCAATTTGATATAATCAAAATTTTCTGTTTTGTGGTCAGTAGTGATCTCTAGTTCTTTGGTCATAAATTCCTTCCTCTTCCACAGGTCTGAGAGGTAAACTATCCTATGCTCTTCCAATTTATTTATAATCTCATTCTTTATGCCTAGGTCATGAACCCATTTTGACCTTATCTTGGTGTACAGTGTTAAGTGTGGGTCAATGCCTAGTTTCTGCCACACTAATTTCCAATTTTCCCAGCAATTTTTGTCAAATACTGCATTCTTATCCCCAAAATTGGGGTCTTTGCGTTTGTCAAACACTATATTATTAAAGTTATTGGCTGTTTTGTCCTTTGAACCTAATCTATTCCATTTATCAACTAGTCTACATTTCTTGTCTTCTCAATGGATGGGGAAGGATCAGCAGGAAAAATAGGATCAGTTCTAAAAAATTTTTAAAGTATATTTTTTAAATTAAGAAAGAAAAAAGATCCTAAAACTTTACCACAACAATTATTTTATAGTTGCCCATATGAATTGCTTATTTACAGATTATTTATCTAGATTTACTTATCAACCTCAGAACTATAAACTATAAATATCTGTATTTCTATTTCCAAAAGGATTTATCTCTACATTTAAATTTTTAGTAGATATCATAATTATGCTTGTCTGACAAAAGTATGAGATAATTATATTCTTGTATTTATTGCTAAGATGTGGGGGAATATTGGACATGTGAATTCATTAATAGAGGAAACTCCCAGATGAGGAAACTTCTTTTATCAATATAGGCTAGTATCTTCTCTGCATTTTAAGTCTAAGAGTTGCCTTAAACAAAAATTATTATATATACTATTCACTATATATATCATATATATGTGTATACATACACACACACACACACACACACACACACACACATATATATATATATATATATATAAAGATGAGGCTATTTTGGACCAAATTGTATTAGACAAAAAAGCTTAAGAGTCCATTTAAAAAGTGCTACAATATAACTAGAGCACAGCAATTTCCAAGGTACATTCCTGGACATCAGCTGCTTTATCTAGTCAGTTGTCAACTCTAGTCAATTTTAACTCCATTATAAATTCTCTCTACCAGCACATCTCCTTTTGCCTATTGCAATATCATTATAAATGCCTGTTCTGCCTCAGTTTCTCTCCCTTCAGTTCTCATGTGAGATTAATTATTTCCAGAAGCACTAGTCTATCCATGTTATTAGCTTAGTCAAGAAGCTTTGGGAGTTCCCTATTTGGGATTTACATAAAATTATATTTGACATATGTAAATATAAATTTCCCTGTTAAGAATATAAAACCTTTCAATATTGAATTCCATTTTTCTTATCAGGAATTTTATGATTTTCCTCTTTATATACTCTATTTTTCAGCCAAAATAGGCCACACAGCATTTTTGCCTCTCATTTTTGTTTCTTTGTCTTTCTCTCTCATACCAGGAATGTTCTCTTTCCTTATTTCCATTCAATCCCTAGCTCTCTTCAAGACTTAACTCAGAGAAATATTCCTGAATGTTGTCCTGCCATTTTATCCATTTGCCACATAGATATCCCAAGTATTTATAGTTACCTTGTGCCAGGCATTGTGCTAATATGTTTTGATAATGTAAAAAAAAGGAAATAAATGCACAGTCCCTATTCTGAAGGACCTCACATTCTAAAGAGGAAGAAAACATGCAAAAATTTATTTATGTACAAGAAACATTAGTGTAAGTGGGATGTAATCTCAGAAGGAAGATTTGAATTTGCAGTTATGAAGGACTGGAAAGTAAGAATCAAGAAAGATTTCTTGAAGAAAGTAGAATTTTAAGTGAGTCTTGAAGGAAGCCAGGAAAGTAAAGAAGTGAAAGTGAAAAAAGAGAACATTCTAGGCACAGGGATAGTCAGTATAAAGGCAGAGAATTGGAAAACTGAATAATGTGTAAAGAACAGCAAGAAGGCTAATATTCCTAGAATATACATAGAAGAGATTAAAATTTAAGAAGATGGGAAAAATAGAAAAAGATCAGATTTTAAAACTTTTAAAACCTTTTGTTCCAATTTTTCCCCTCCTTTCCCCCATCCCCTCCCCCACATGGCAGGTTGACCAATACATGTTAAATATGTTAAAGTATACATTAAATATAATATAAATATACATGTCCAAACAGTTATTTTGCTGTACAAAAAGAATCAGACTTTGAAATAGTGTACTATTTAGCTTGTGAAGGAAATCAAAAATGTAAGCAGACAAAAATAGAGGGATTGGGAATTCTATGTAGTAGTTCATAGTCATCTCCCAGAGTTCTTTTGCTGGATATAGCTGGTTCAATTTATTACTGCTCTATTGGAACTGATTTGTTTCATCTCATTTTTGAAGAGGGCCATAACCATCAAAATTGGTCATCATATAGTTTTGTTGTTGAAGTATATAATGATCTTCTGGACCTGCTCATTTCACTCAGCATCAGTTCATGTAAGTCTCTCCAATCCTCTCTGTATTCATCCTGCTGGTCATTTCTTACAGAACAATAATATTCCATAACATTAATATACCACAGTTTATTCAGCCATTCTCCAATTGATGGGCATCCATTCAGTTTCTACTGAAACTTCTAGCGACTACAAAGAGGGCTGCCACAAACATTCTTGCACATACAGGCCCCTTTCCCTTCTTTAAGATTTCTTTGGGATATAAGCCCAGTAGAAATACTGCTGGATCAAAGGGTATGCACAGTTTGATAACTTTTTGAGCAGAGTTCCAAATTGCTCTCCAGAATGGCTGGATGTGTTCACAATTCCACCAACAATATATTAGTGTCCCTGTTTTCCCAAATCCCTTCCAACATTCCACATTATCTTTCCCTGTCATTCTAGCCAATTTGACAGGTGTGTAGTGGTATCTCAGAGTTGTCTTAATTTGTAATGCCAACTTCTTTAGTTATTTTTGTATCATTCCAAGAATAATTTTCTAAGTATTAGTTTGAGTAAAAATGTGGCAAATGACATCGCTAAGGAATTCATAGCCAGGAATTACTCTGCATGATGACCATACCTGATATATTCACACATGTAAATGTATTTGCCCAGTTGGTTTTTTTTTTTTTTTTTTTGGTTTTTTGTTTGTTTTGCAGTGGTCTTTGTGCCCTGTAAACACTGAGAAATTGGACTTCTTTTGTGAACTTCTTTATCTTTATGAAATGTGTGGGTGTGTGGAGGGAATGGAAGGTTGATAATGAAAGGCAGCTTTGAAACAAATTGTGGTACCAGAGGGCAGGGCCTAGAGTGTTAATCTGCCATATGCTAGCCAATGTTTAAATTCTCATTTGAGTTTTACAATTCTTAGTCCTATTTACCATTCAAGTGAGTAATCTAGAAGAGAAACAGAATATATCACATAGGAAAGCTAATGACTCCCCAACTTTACCAACTTTTATTAATTTTTAATTAGAGAATTTTCTCAGATCATTACACCTTTAATGGCCCTCTTGTCAAACAAACAAACAAAATAACAAAATTTACCTCTGTGCACTGACCTAAACTATACAATGTTTGAACAAGTCAGATAATTATTTGCAGTTTCTTGGGAACTTAGGGTCCGTTAAATACAACCTAGAGTGGGACTATTTAACATGAATCAGTTGTATACTTCCAAAGAGCTTCTTCAACTCCAATTAATGCTTTTATATCAGTATGTTTGAGAACTCAAACCAACATAAATAAATTGGCATAATAGGCAAAAAAAGTAGAGATTTTTTTTTTTTTTTTGCCAGTAAACACTTGATTTCACTGGCAAATACAGACATAAACATTCATAGACAAAACCAGTTGGAAATGGTAAACCATAGAATCTCATATGGGAACATGGCAGAAGATTATGAGCAATATCATCATTAAACAATGACCTGGATTGAATGAAGAATAAGGTTTATAGAATTCTTGGCTAGACAGTCTATTATCCTAGATTATTCTGAAGATATTTAAGGATAAAACTGGTTTACAAGAAAACATGGATAAAAATTGCACAGAAGGTGTAGATACTTTGTAGAAAATATTTATATTTATGAGAGCACAGATCTGTCATATTTATATCAAAAGCATCAAAGTAATAGATACATTTTAAAATGCGATATTCCTACCTTACATTTTAAAGATGATAAAACTGGGACAGAAAGAAGTTAAATTATTTGCTCAGGTTCAATATAGCTATACATTTCTTAGAATTATTTAGAATTGTTTTATTATCTTATTTAAATTTGTATCTGTCTATATACATATACAATAAATTGTTAGATTTGTTTTTGTTTCATTTTTACTCATTTTCCCATTCTCTTTTATTTAGGAAATTAAATCCATTCACATTTATATTTACAAATAGTAAATCTATAGATAGGATTTTCTTCTATTAAATTTCTGTATTTATTTATCCCCTTTTATATTTTCCCTTTATCTATCCTCTTTCTTCACTCTCTCCCGATCACCTCTACCCTTCTCTACTGCTCAGATAAGATTGTGGTACTCAGTGCTGATTCTTCCCAGGTCTACTTTATCTATTCTTTCATTTTCAGTTACATTAATTTGTAACTCTTTTCTTCTTCTAGGATACTTTAGAATCTAATCTCCCACTTGTGGATTTTGTATTTACATGATCCTTAGTCTCATATTAACTGAGGCTTCTGGTGAACATAAACTTAGTTCTCTTATCTCACTGGATCACAGAGCTAATAGTACAATTAAGTCTTTTCTCAATACATCCTTTAGCAGTCTTACTCTATTTTTGTGCATGAAGAATTTTCTGAGGAAATTCCTTTTCTTTATTTATAAAAAAGGAAATAAGTCAAATGGGAAAATGAAATACTCAGGAATTCGAATTGGCAGACTTAGTCCTTGTTTTGCTTTTCTCATCATCATCTGCTGCTATAGATTTGAAAACATTTCCCGCCTTTGCTTCTGTCTCTTTGTTCATCAGTCTGCTAGTTGTGCTTTCCAAGGGTCAATTTACTTCTCTTCCTAATGGGAAGTAGTCCCCAAAAACATAAATATTCTTTGTAATCTCTATTCAACTTAAGTTTTCTATCCTAATTCCAACAGAGTTCACTGCAAGTCCAACTCCCATTTCAGGGGGATTACTCAATAATATGTTTGCAGGACGTTGCTCTTTGACTTTTCTTTGTGACCTAAGCCTCAAAGTTCTATCTCTTGGGAAGGTGTTGACTGAGAAAAAGTTGTTGCATCAAATATCTTATGATATGATATTCAAGCCACATAGGGAACTAATAGAGATTTATAAGAATAAGTCTCAAATGGATAAATTATCAAGAGATATTATAAAAATTCATTCAAAAAGTTATAAACTATTAACATGTATGTGAAACATTGTTTCAAATAATTAATAAGAGAAATAAAATAAAAATAGCTCTAATTTTTTCCTTACACCAAGCAGATTGGGAAATATAAGTTTCTCCAACATTGGAGAAACTGTGAAGAGATAGATGTGCTAGTTGTTATGGGTCAGGATCCTGATGGAATTAGGAGGGATAGATTCTCCCCAGTCTTTCATATATTCACAACACTGGCCCAAACTTTTGTGAGCAAGGAACAAATTATGCAAATGAGACAATTGGGCTTAACTTTATCCAATGTGAATTAAGAATCTGAAGAGCCTTGGAAATAGCAATTCTCCTGTCCAACCCCCAATTCAAATAACATGCTTGCAGCCTATCACCTAAAACCGTCACTGAGGAGAGAAATAATTTTGGAAAGGGGGCTTCACTAACATCACCAACAATTGCTGATCTACTGCCACCAACATACAGACATACACAAGGACTCTCATGTGGCAGCATCCCCAAGCTCCCAGATCTTTGGTCCTGCTTTCAGCTCAGCTATCACAGAGAGAAGTGGCTGAGAAGTCAGCAATCTCCACTGACTGCTACCCATGGGGTAGGCAAGCCAACCTAGCTGAAGTATCAAAGAACTCTGAAAGATAATAGGCAGCACATGCCAGGCAAGACAAACCAATCTTAACCACTTTCTCCTCTTAGATATTGATGGAGCCACACAGTGGACCCAAAAGGCTTGGGAAGAGCAATGCTTCCATTACAGTGACTCAAGTTATTATCCTGGGAAGTGAATCCTATGGATGTGCATCCTGGCAACAGCCATAGTAACTGACAATCCAGAAAATAAAATTCTTATCACTAAAGTCCTTGACACTGTCAAGTGGGTTGAGCAGAAATCTATATGATTTTATCAGTGGAAATGATGTTAAAAGAGATATTGCCACATGGTTGGCAGCTGCACTGTAAGGACAACTGGACCTTTCATCTAACTTGACATGAAAATAACCTATGTTGCTTCTCCCATTAGAATGTGAGCTCCTTTAGAGCAGTGACTGTCCCAGTGCTCAGCACAATGCTTTGTACAGAGCAAGTGCTTGATAAATACTTTTTTTACATTCATGTATTCATTCATTTAACTGTTGGGCTTTGGAATATTTATTTATTTATTATTTTATTTATACATTATTCCTGAACTGATATTCTGAGGGGATGGATTATGGTCTAACAAGATCTTAGATCCTACAAAGTAAAAATATTTTGAACTAGCAGCTTTCTACTCCATTTTCTCTGGCATCAGTAATCTAGAGATTTAGCCTCCAACATAAATACCTTTTAAATAAATAAATAAATCTGAACTTTTTGTATTCAAGAATGTCAACCCAAAATCCTTTTGCTCAATTCCAGTCTAGAGTTTGAGCTGAGAAATGAACTAGCATTTTTTTCCCCTTCCTGCTGTTTAGGAAGGTTAGATCAGGGCTGAATGGGGGATTCTAAGTTGGAAAGGCCTGCACTGAGGTACACTGATATCATCAATTTGCATAATTTACTGCTACCATTTTGTTTAACGCCTTTTTCACATGCATGTTTTTGTAAATGACTTTGAATTAGACACACAATTGGGAATGTAATGAATAGAGGAGCCATAGGAGAGGAGAAAAATAAATGAGCTGTGAGAGTTGATTGGATGATACAAACATAACCTTTAGAATGACATGAGAAAAGTAATACCACTTATGAAAGAGTGAGGCCAAGTGGTATCAGTAGCTGCTCTGAGAACCCAAGAGAGAGAAAAAAGGAGTCTGGCAGACAAAACAAAATTGTCCTCTGGAGCTTAATGACATGTAATCACATACACCTTCACAAAAATCCTATCTGTGACCATTTGTTCCAAAGGCTTTATTTGGAGCTAACAATATTTTAAATGGCCTGAAAATTTTTAGGAACTGAGCAAAACAAAAAGATCAAGACTTTATGGCATTTTGTGTTTTTTATTGTACTCACTTTCCCTTCATCCCTTGGACTATCACTTAAATGTACAACTGGACCTGGGTGGGTCTTTGTGGATCTGAAAAACAAATCAAAGTAATGCATTTTTTAAAAAATAAAAAGAAATATCATGTACACAGGGAAATTAAAAATAAGATTATTTTAAAACAAATATTTAAATTTCTAGATCATACTTTCAAATACACTTGAAACTAGTAACCTTCTCTGTTAACTTTTATTAATACCTTAGTAAATATAGGTTCAAAATTCAAAATGAGCCTTAAATTTAAAAAACACAAAGCCCTATACCTATAATATTAATTATGAATTTGATCCAACCTCATTCTAAAGATGGATTCTCCAAATTTTATTTTCTTTGATATCAACTATGAATCAACTATGGATATAAAAGAAAACATACTAGTTCTCTTTGTTTCATAAATAATTGCTTATTTATGTAGATTCTCTATAATAATCCTGCAATTTCTAATCAAGGAAAAGAGATACTTCTCAAGCATCCAAGACCATGGCAATAGATGATAAGTTTTGAAAGGTCCTATCAAGTTGAAAAGGATTTGAATATTTCCCTGTAATATATGTATTGATATCTTGGGATAGTTTAACCCAGCTAAGCCCAGAGAAACTCAAAGCTAATCACTGAAAAATGTTTTTCCCCCTCTTTGGCAATTGGCAACTGGCAACTGATTAGTAATCAAGAGATTTAACCTTCAACATAAATATCAAGTGCCCTGCCAACTGATAAAACTATATACTAAGGTATGGTTAAGTTTCATTTGTTTAGGTGAAAAATACAACTTGATAGCAAAGAATGGATGTTTTGAAATATTATCTAGAGAGTCAAAGAATTGGTAACTCCAGTTTTCACTACCCAGAATTCAATTCCCAGAACAAACTGGAGAAAGTCATATAGTAATTAGAGATTTACTAGCTCAGGGATTCTTAACCAGAAGTCTGTAAAAACTTTTTTTTTTTTTTTTTTTCCCCTGAGGCAATTGGGCTTAAGTGACTTGCTCAGGGTCACACAACTAGGAAGTGTTAAGTGTCTGAGGTCACATCTGAACTCAAGTCTTCCTGACTTCAGGGATGATGTTCTATCACTGTGCCACCTAGCTACCCCTTTTAATTTTTTTTTTAAAGTGGTAACTGTATAACTATAATAGTTTCCTTTTTGATCTAATTATATCATATTTTATAAATTAAAATGCATTACTCTAAGAAAAGATTCATAAGCTTCACCCAACTGCCAAAGGAGTCTATGACATAAAAGGCTAAGAATTCTAGTATTAAATAGTGGTATAACACTTTATTCCTTGGCATGAAAAGCATGCATTGTTCCTTATATCCATAATCTCTCTAATCTCTTCTTTTATATAATCTTCTGTCTATATTTTTCACCAATGATGGCTTTTTAAATACAGACCAGATAAGTAATATCAAAAAGCACCTATCAAGCACCTATTGTATGCCAGGCAATGTGCTAAATCCTGGATATCCAGTATGTGTGTATATCACAAAAGGGTAAATAGTTCTGACACTCAGGGAGCTCACAATCTAATGGGGAAAATGACATATAAACCATTATGTACAATTAAGTACAGATGAGTCAGATATGATTGAAATGTTCAATTAATCAAATATGCCATAAAGTACCTAGCTTCATTGTATTATATGCAATTCTATCATAATCATAATGACCTTGTATTAACACATTTCCTTTGACTTATTTATCAATCTATATCTGGTTCCTCATTCTCTTTTCATTGTTAGACTCGTCCTTGTAAGATAAGCTTTATATTTTATCCTTTTTGAAGAATTGTGATGGTGGAAGAAAGGGCATGGGCTCTGACACTGGAAAATATTAGTAGTGTCAATTTTGAAAAAGCATTTTCAAAAAATCTATTTTTTTCATGCCTTTACCAATTCTTAGGTAAAATCTAGACTAGTCTCACTTACTTCTGTGTTCAAATGACATGCTTCCAGAATTTTTACAGCTTTTGGATAACCCCTAAATACATTTCTGTTTTCAAAATAGACATTGTTGAAATAGATTGTATTAGTCATCTTTGAAATCTGATGGGCACTAACCTTCATCCTGATGCCAATAGTTTCCAACATTTTCACATTCTAGGGAGAACCTAGATCTACAGTCCATCTGGCTTAGCAGCTTATTTTGATTGTACAATTCTAGTTTTAAGAACTAGGTTCTTGCTTTCTGTTTACTGTGACCATGTTAAAAACTAACTTAGATCCTGAGCTCTTTCCCCACTGTGCTCTGTCCTATATATTTGTTTCTCTAAGACAGGAGATATGACTTGTTTATGACAGATCTTTCAGGCACTAGAGCCTCATTCTTGTGGCTAGGCTGTCACAACTATAATTGTCTCATTACAACCAACTACTTGCCTGAAAGATACAGGCATTGTCTGTTACCATTCTTTAATGGACCACTATCATGATCTTTCTTCTTGCTACTCTGGTAAGTCTGTCTAGTTCTTTGGTCTCATATATCTATGACCTGACATATCAACCAAGCTCCCCTATTGACATTAGCAATGTCATAAATGAAAATTGATTGTCATAACCAGAAAGAGTCCAGCCACAAAGCCTATGGTGATCTAGTCTCCTGGATGAATTGATTATCAAGCCACCTGGCTTCCTGACAAACCCAGGGCCAGAGACCCAGAGAATATGCCTCCTCCCTCCTCTGCTCAGAGAAGAAAATAAACCTTCTAACTACAGTCTAAAGCAAAACTCCCCTTGTTACAGGTAAAGTTATATCAATATACTGTCCAGTAATTAGCAGACTTTCTCTTTTCTTACTTACTTGTTTATCTATTCATATCCCTGTGATTCACAGTCCAAGGCCACCTAAGCAACAGATAACAACTCCCCACTCCCATATCTCTACCACTTCATCCTTACCCTTCCCAAGACACAATTCAACTTTTCTGCCTCTTTCCATTCTATTCCCTACATCCACTATCCTATTATCAAAAATTGCTTTTGCTAACGGGCCTTTTCCTCTCATAATCCTTTCGTTTTCTTGCAGACATGGAAAACTCACTCTCCAAAGAGTGCTTGCTTCTTTATCTAGTATTGGATACACTTTCTCTCATTTTTTATCTATCCTAAAATATTAGATATAAAGAAAGAGTAGGCATATTCTTTCTTTTTTCTGCTATTTCTAGTTCCTTTTATCATCACTATCACTCAACAGCCTCTCCTCCTATGAGATTTACTACATCTAAACATATGACCATATCCAAATCCTGGTAGCAATAGTAAAACGACCAGTTTGGTCTATCACTCCTAATCTCCCCTCTTCATTATATACCTTGGCCTCCTAACTCATCTCTTAATTAATTATTCCTTAATTAATTAATTCAATTCTTAAGAAGTTTTCTGGGACAAAGAGAAAATTAAGTAATTTGTTATTGATAGATATGTTGCAGGCAAGTTTTGAAACCAGCTCTTCTTGATGCCCAGCGTGCTTGGAATACCATTATGCCACACTGACTCAGTTTTTCACATTCTAAAAAATAAAGACTCACAGAGATGAGAGGGATGGTTCATTTTATTTTTTTTAAACTACAGAGTTAAGGAGAATGATAACTGCAGGAGAGGCTATAGGATTGAAGTGCCTTAGGAGCTGAAGGCACCATTGAGATGTAGCCTCGTGCATTCTCTTATTTTATGACAAGGAAAATATGGATGTGTGTGAAAAAGAGAGAGAGAGAGAGAGAGAGAGAGAGAGAGAGAGAGAGAGAGAGAGAGGGAGGGAGGAGGGGGGAGAGAGACAGACAGACAGACAGAGAGACAGACAGAGACAGAGACAGAGACAGAGACAGACAGAGAGGGAGAGAGAAAGAAAGAGGCAGAGGGAAATATAAGATGACATTTAAAGTTCCACAGCTCTTTACTGACCAGGATAGGATTAGAATCCAGGTTTCCTGGGTTCTAAGTTAGTGTATTTACACTGCATTGAGTTTTGTTTTCTTCATTACTTTTTTTAAGAGAAGACAGAATATATTATAAGAAGGAATAAGTGATGGTGCATAAAGAATAAATCATGACGGTGGTATGCAGGGGTCATGCTGGAAAATGAGAAAATGAGAACTGAATACAGAGTTTTGCATGATATTTGCATAAAGATTATAATCAAAGCCATGAAGCTGGTAAGATTACTAAAAGAATGAAGAAATTTAAAAAAAGCCATTTTTATGCTTTGGCATATTTATGCATGGTATAATACCTATAGCATATACCTGGAATGTAAACAATGAACTAGTAAAAAAAAAAAGATTGAAAAAGTAAATTGTAAAACTGAAAAGGTAGGAAAAGATTGAATAGATAGAAGAATTAGGAGACAAAAATGTCAGAAAAGCTAAGGGAGGAGAAAATCCAGAAGGAGGAGATAATATCATCAGTGCTTAATACTGAAGAAAGGACAAGGAGGGTGAGGATTGAAGAAAGGTCATTGGATTCAACAATTAAGAGACTATTGCTAACTTCTTTGAAGAGAGCAGTTTTGGTTGAAAAATGAAATCAGAAGTCAGATTGAAAGTGGTAAAGAAACGAATGCATTGTAGAATCATAAATACTAAATCCAATGGACTTTCCTCAGTCTTTATCCTTCCTAAATGATGTATAACATTTGGTACTGATGACCATACTCTCTTGGATTCTCTTCTTCAACTTTTCTGACACTCATTTCTTCTGGTTTTGACTTTGCCATTTGATTGTTCCTTCTCCGTCACTTTTTTTGAATGTAATAGAATGAGAAATAGAAAGTATGAATATAGATAGCCTCGTCTAGGAATTTGGCTATAAAAAGAAAGAAAGATATAGGATCACAGCTTGAAGGAAGGTGAGGATCAAATTAAGGATGTTTTGATGTTGTTTTTGTTGTTTTAACTTTGAGGACTACCTAGCCATGTTCATCAACACCATATAAGAAGCTGGATAACAAATGTATGATAAAATTTGAAAAGTAGAGGGGGAACAATATAAGGAACAAATTCCTGGAAGACAGAGGAGGAGATGTAATCAAATACACAAGTGAAAGTGTTGACCTTGGCTAAGAGAAGGGTCATGTCTTCCAAGATAAGAAGAGCAAAGGAAGAGATAAGAGATTGTATAGAGATTGAAAATTAAGAAAAGAGTCCATAACAGATTGCCCCATACTTTACCAAGAAAATTGAAGATAAGTTCTTGTCTGAGGGGAAAAAAATGGAGGTGGGAATGGGGAATGGTTAGGATTAGCTTAGGGAGAAAGCAAAGATTTGGAACTGATACTTTGATCTTGATAAAGAACCATTCAGAGAATAGTAAAAGATGTGCCACATAATCTAAATTAACAAATTTGTTGCAGAACTACTCAAAGTCATTGTTCAATTTCCTCTAGTTTTTTCAGCAATTTGGGAATAGGATTGAAGAAGTGGGATGGTGAAATGGAACAACAGAATACGCATTTATTAAATACCTTGTATATGTCAGGTGCTATATTAAGAGTTTTACAAATATTTTCTTACTTTATCTTCATGACAATATTGTGAGAGAGGTGAAGCTGAAAGATGTTAGTTAGCTCTCTTGCCCAGATCATATATTTAGTAAGCATCTAAAATTGGAACTGAATTCATCTTCCTGATTCCAGGTCTAGGGCTCTATCTACTATGCTGTCTGGCTATGTAAAGTGGGTAATCCAATAAGCCATGCATTTTCATCATTTTTCCAGTAGTAGAAATGTTTTCATTGATGTCAAAACATTTTTGGAAGTTAAAATGACATAAAAATTAAGTATCTAATGCTGCAGAAAGAACAAGGAGGGTGAGGAATGAGGAAAAGTCATTGGATTGGACAATTAAAAGACCATTGCTAACTTCTTTGAAAAGAGCAACAGATTTGGACTCATTGTAAAGAAAAATTTACTAGCCATTAGAGTGATTTCCTTTAGAGGCAATGTTCTCTTACTCACTGGAGGTCTTGAAGTAGATGCTGATAATGGTTTTTCAGTCAACCAGGGGATTCTTGATCAGTATGGTTGGTGACCTTTTAGGTCCTTCCAATTCTTAGCTTCTGTGATTGACATTTAGGAAATAGACTAAAGTCAAAGTTAAGGGTGCAATCTGTGATTATGAAACAAAATAAAGCTTTATTGTCCACAATGATCAAACTAGCAATACTCATTTTATGAGTACTATGCATTAATGAAACTAGTGTCATGGCCAATCATCCATATTCCAGGAAAAATAATGAGCAATTTTCTCTTTATAAATGATAGAGAGTATGAAGATATCAGAATGGCAACATCTGAAAGAATTCTGAAAATATTTAAGGAATCTTAAAGCAACATGGCAAATACACTTTAAAAGATTTACTATTCACTTACTGCAACTAAATAAGTGTTAATCAAAGAATCTGCCAGTCAGTTTGAAAAATCAGATTTCATGAAGAAAAGAAGATTAAAGTAGCAAAGATGATTTTTAAGATTGAGAAGTGAAGGAATAGAATAATTCAGAGATGAATAAATATGCAAAAGACCTTTATAAATATGGCTGTGTTCCCATCTTATAATTTTGGCAATCACTTCTGATTAAAATTATGTATTATGCCTTCAAAATGTTTAATTGTAATTATTTATAAACATGTAAACACATAATACCCCATAGGGTTTCTGATTCAATTCAATTTTCAAAGAACTCTGTGAGGTATGTACCATGGGTATAATTATCTCTATTTTAAAGACAAGGAAATAAAGGTTCAGAGGTGTTATATGACTTATCCATGATCACACTATCAGATATGAATCTAAAACAAAGTCTTTCTCATTCCAAATCCAACCCTTTATCCACCACACTAAATAATTTGTTTGGATAAATATAATTGTCTGATGGACAGAAAAAAGCATTTTAAAAATGAAAATATAAAATACTGGCAAAAATAAGGTCTCTAAAAAGAAAATGATATCTGAAAATGAAAATTAAAAGCAAACCAGTGGACAGCAATTGCCTGGGAAATAGAAAGGAATTCTGCCAACTTGGTCAGACAGTTTGCATATAATTTCAGAAATATGCTCATTATGTAATGGCTAATTGTAATACTGGTTCATCAATAATTTGTTAGTCCATGACATTTATTGTGTACCCATTGGGCACTGAACATCGAAAAGGATAATGTGAGAAGATTAAAAGGAAATGGAAGACACGTTTGTGCCTTGAGGATGCTTAGATTTTGGTGAAAGAAGTGGATATTTGTGAACACAAGAGCCTAAGAACAAAAAATAGAACCAAAAGAATAAGTAAATAACTAGTGACAGATTTTTCACACTCACCATACATGTGGATAGATCAAGAGATGTTGCCATGATTACAATGATGAGCTAAGATTCATAAAGAAGACAATATTTGGATAGAGTTTTGGAAGGGATAAGGGCATAGTTTACCAGATCTATACACTAATCATATCAAAAAGTCAAGCTAAACAAGAGAATATTACTAGCTTTGAAGGAAAGCTTGTGATCCTATCTCAATTAAATAATTTTGCAGGTACTTCCAGAAAGCCTCAGAAATTTTATTGTTGGCACTTAAAAGTAAAACTTCAAGATTTTTATTACTCATAAGTTATATTTTGTTGGGTCTTACTAGCTGACACATACCTATACATACATATATACAATATATGTTTATGTATAAATTATATATATGTATATGTTTGTGTGTGCATTATGATATATACACAGAGGAATCATTCTGTAAATCAAATAAGATGGAATTCTAATTCCAAGTTACTGAAATGTTATACTGAAAACTCGGGCATGAATGTTGACTATCCAATCTCAAATTGCTAGATTAGGAGAATACTTATCAAGTGCTCAAAATGCAGAAATTTCAAATCTTTGGAGAGGAGCTGGAATCTGTTCAAATCCTCTGATTTTCTCATTACCCCTTCACTAATGATCCCAACCAGATCTCGTCATCTACAGGTTCTCAATAAAGTTGGATTTGGATACTCCCAAGAACATGAATGCTATCTGACTGAAGTAAAGACATGATCTATCATTCAGTGATAGTGAGATGACATGATGAATAGAGTGCTAGAATAGAAGTTGGAAAAACTGACACCAGTTGTGTGTGACCATGAAACAGAAGCTCTCTAAGCCTGTTTCCTTATCTATTAAAAAAAACACCACACTGGTTTTTTGTGAGGGCAAAATGAAATAATATATGGAAAGAACTTTTCACATTTTAAAGCATTTTATAAATATATGCTATGATTAGCATTATCAACATCATCACTTTCCTTTTCCTTTTAACTTTTATACCTTTTAAATTCTTACTAGATTTGAGAACTTCTGTCTTGTTCTATCTTCTAGTATTTATCCTGTTCTTGTCTATTAATGAGACTTGATTCTATACCTACTTTTAACATAGCCTCACTATGATTTTATATACCTACTAGATACAACAAGTCTTGCCCTAGCTTTTCCAGCCTTTAATCCTTACCCAATATTTACAGCCTGTTGCTACTCATAATTCAGTAAGATGGAGCTTCAGTATAGAGGGGAACCTGACTGTAGTGTGAGTTGGTAAACAACAAGAGAAATCAATCATCTCATGGAGATATAGTTGAAGATTTGAAATTAATATAAGGGGATCTATGGATACTTTTTGGATACCAATCCAGAATGACCCCTGATCAGTGGTTAAGCATGAAGGATAACCACATTTTTTAAAGTAATCTGCTTCTTCTGGCCATGTGAATTAAAAGACTTTGATGTATGTCAATAGGATATAAACATTCCAGCTAAAAGATAGAAAAAAGAACAAGTAACATACTTCTGTTGCATCTTAAATTATATGGATGGAGACAGCATTAAAAATAAGGATTATAAATAAACTGCATCAAGTAGGATTAATTCTTACATCTATGTCAGAGATGTACTTTGATCTGAAAATTTTTCTACCCACTTTCATTTGTAGACCAAACTCTAGAGCTATGATAACTATGAACTCCACTTGTTTTCATCATACTTAAAAGTCCTGTTGGGACTGATTATGTAAGATACAGCTATGAGAGTCATAATTAATTATTCCAAGATAGGAGAGAAATAAGAATAAGTTAAAAAAAATAAAGGAGGAATATATTTTAAAAAGTAGACAAGGAATGAATTGAAGTGAGGGACACACATCTAAATAATTTCCTAATTTTTGTTCATAGCATGTCCAAAGATCCATAAGAATGATTACTCTCTAAAATGTATTATCTTACCCACATTACACGGTAAGATTTTAATCAGATACTTTTTTAAAAGTATGCAAATTTATCATTACAATAATAGAAAAATCAAATAGCAAATATTCACTCAGAAGAAATTTACCCTAAAGTTATATTATTGGCCTTGATATTCATCTCCTCATGGAATTAACAAAAATATTGTAGCCATTACAAATACCATATATCATACCAAATTCAATTCAAATTCAGAGGACATTTTCTTGATTTGAAGATTCATCAGGGTATTTTCAAAAAATATGTGGCCTTAGATTTCTTTTTTAAAGAAACTCACATCTTAGGATTTTTATATGTTCACATTTAAGTAGTAGGGCAAAGACTTCTTATCATTAGTAAGAGTGAAAATATTGATGGTAACCTTTTTTCCAGATCTAGTATACTCGAACAATTAGGATCTAATGACTTATGTATTTTCAATTACTTTATAAATCTAAAGGTGGGTTCACATCATAGCTCACTCCCTACTCACATTGAAAGTAGCTATACTAAATGTGACATGAAGCAATTAGATTAGTTTTCATCTGTGAATTGTGTAACCATTCCTTTTACTTTACAGCAATGGCATATAATAAAACCTTAATTTTTGTCCTAACTAGAGAAACTTCCACAAAAGCCTTATTCCCTTGCTTTCCTGATCCATAGAAGAATCCCTAGTGCTCAAAGTCTATTCCAACTCCTATTGCAACTGACAATCCAATCCAATAATCATTTATTAGATACTCCCAAAGCACTGAGTCAGGTGTCAGGTAGTCAAAAACAAAAAGGAAAACAGACCCTGCCCTAAAGGAATATACTATCCTGGCAGATGCAACACATGAACATAGGCAACAGTATGTATGTATATATATATATATTGGATATATAAGTATATATATCTTTATAATATAAGTGCATATATATATATATATATATATGTATATATCCACTAATCTGAGGAAGGAGAAAACCCTAAGTACTAAGGCAGTAGGATAGGAAAGGCTTGTTGAAGGATGTGACATGAGTGGGGGGAAGAGAGAATACACAGGCACTGCAGAAGGAAATGGAATTCCAAGGCTGGGGATCAACAAGTCTGTTGATTTGGTTAAAAGTGCTTGAAGAGGAAGTAATATGAAAGAAGCCTAGAAAGGGGAGCTGGAGTCAGATTATGAAGAATATTAAATGATCAAACAGAGAAATTTAGATTTTTATCCTAAACATAACAGAAGCACTGAAAATTCTTGACTGGGCAGTTTCTTAGTGAAACATGTAGGGGAAGCAGAGTCAAGATGGCAGAAAAAAGCCAGGAAGTTGACTGAGCTCTTCCTAGTTTCCCTTGAAACAATATTAAATCAAATCTTGAAATGAATTCTGAAATGACAGAACCCACAAAAAATTAAAACAAAAGAATTTTCCAGCCCAAGATAACTTAGAAGGACTTCAGAGAAGGTGTCTCACTTGGTTAAAAGGGGAATACAACCCAGCACAGGCAGTGTCTGGGAAAGCCAGCAGAAGGTTCTTAACTACAGCATAGATCAGCAACTCATGCCCATGGTCTTAGCTTAGCAGGTCAGTGGTACAGCAGGCCAGCTTTGAGACTTTCAGCCCCAATGCAGCTGGCAATCTGCTAACCCTGGAAACCCCAAAACAGCAGGAACAATTAGGCTGGACCACCCCAATGCAGGAGGCAAGCCATTACTAACCCAGGGATCCTCAGTGCAGAAAGCCAGTGACCAGATCTCCTGGCTCCAGTGCAAGAAACATGGGACAGTGCCCCCTAAACCACAGAAGTAAAGCTCAACTTTAAGTCACAAAAAAGGCAGGAAAATAAGCAAACATGTACTGTAAGGAATATTACTCAGGCAGCTTTTTGAAGAATGGTTTGAAGAGGTAAGAGCCTAGAAGCCAACAGTCTAATTAGGAAGCTATTACATGATTACATGATAGACAGAAGGGAAGAGTTGAGAATGACTCCAAAGTTTTGAATCTGGGGGATTGCCTTTATTTTAAAAAAAATTGATAGTTTAAATAGGCCCAGAGCTCCTCTTGGAAATTTCTAGGAATTCCAAGAACAAAATAACTTATCATTTGGGTCACTAGAGAGCAACGAACTTTCTGGCTACTTTCAGTTCTGTGGTGACTTAGTGCTTAAAGGTTTTAATTGTTATATTATATAGTAAACCCAGAATGATCTTTTTGATTGTCAATCTGACCCATGAGAGTGAAAAGGGTTTGAACACTTCAGTAATTAAAGAAGAAGATAACTTTTGGCTGGGGCTCTCATGCTATGATTCCTTAGGTGACATTGACTCTAGTGAGTTAGAAAATGTAAGTCCTTGTCCAGGCTTATATAATGGTGACCTTGACCATATGGCAGACACTGTGAGGAGGATGCAATGAGGCAAGCTCTACCTGCCTGCTTTTTATTACTTTTTGTGTTTTCTCTTTCCTGATATTAGATAAATGAATAACCTAGCTAGACACATCCCAGTTTGGAAGAGACTTTGTAAGTTTAAAAGATCCAGAAGCATTAGGTTCTATTGGGTTGGAGCTGGAAGATGGCTGGGGCAAGTTTTTAATCTGGCAGTTAGATGATTATTGGTCACTTTAAAGAGAATAGAATAATTTTGGTTGAATGATGCATTTGGAAAACAGAATGTAAGGGATAAGAAGTATGTGGGAAGAGAAGAAATGGAAGCATTAAGGTGGTGGCAATTTTTTTTTCCAGGAGTGTGGCTAAGGAAAAAGAGATATAACCAGCATTCCACTAAAATTATGTTGAGGCCTGTAATGAAGGCCTCATTTCTCAAATGTATCAGAAAACTGAGACAAATTTCTTTTAAAAAATAAGAGCTACTCTCCAATTGATATATAATTAAAAGAGATGAACTATGCCCAAAGGGCTATAAAATCATTCACATTCTTGACCCAACAATACCACTAGTAGGCATGAATCTCAAAAGAGATTAAAAAAAACAAAAGGAAAAGGATTTTTATACACAAAAATATTTTTTGCTTCTGTTTTCTCAGGGCAAAGAATTGGAAACTGAGGGAATGTCCAGCAATTGGGGAGTGGCAGTATGTGATTATAATGGAATATTATTGTTCAATGGGAAATGACAAGCAGGATGCTCTCAGAAAAACCTGGAAAGTTATCCATAACTCAAGCAAAGTGAAATGTACTGTGTACAAAATAATATCAACATTGTGGGACAATCAGCTATGAATGACTTTGCTATTCTCAGTAATACAATAATCTGCAGAAACTGATTTTGTCTGAATACAGATCAAAACACACTCTTTTTAAACTTTATTTTAGTTGTGGCTTTTTTGAGGGGGAGAGTAGAGATTTATGTTTTCTTTCACAATATGACTTTTACAGAAATGTTTTGCATCACTTCATGTGACTTCTTAAAGAGGGTCGGGGATAGGAAGGAAGGGGGAGAATCTGGAATTCAAAGTTTTAAAAACAAATTTTAAAAATTGTTTTACATGCAACTGGGGAAATATAACTATAAAAGTAAACTTTGTGATCTTCCCAAATGTGACAAGTATGCCAACCATATCTTTATCCAATGTTAAAAACAGTAAATAGAACACTGCCAATTATAGGGTCTTAAAGAACTTCACGAAAAATATTCTTCTAGGTTGACATTGATCCATTAATCAATGCTTTTTGGTAATAGGACCAATGAACAACTCCAAAATCCACCAATTTTACTACATATCTATATTTTTTCCATCACAAGAGACTGTCATGTACTCAGCTAAAATCCAGATAAACTAAGTTTATGCAGTTTTCTGAGATGAAGGTTTAATAATGTAATTCAATTAGAATTACAACATTTATTACAACAAACAAACATTTATTAAGTATTTATTATGTACAAGGCACAACATTAGATGTTTGAGACATTAAGAAACAATTGAAACAATACCTGCCTTCAAGGAACTATTTTTAGATAGATTTAAAAAAAAAAAAAACTTAAGTATTTACAATGTGCAAAGCATTTACAAGGATAAAAAGAGAAAAGTCTAACAATTTTTGCTCTCAAGGATGCAAGAATGCCCCAATCTCATGAGGGAGATAATATATATAGAAGATTTCCTGTAAAATTCAAATATAAGCATTCCATTGGTCCTTGAGTGCAATAGAAAAGCAGATGATAAGGTATCTTTTAAAATATTATTTATCTTTTTTTTTTAATTTTTTATTTAATAATTACTTTATATTGACACTCGTTTCTGTTCCGATTTTTTTTCCCCTCCCTCCCTCCACCCCCTCCCCTAGATGGCAAGCAGTCCTTTATATGTTGGATATGTTGCAGTATATCCTAGATACAATATATGTTTGCAGAACCGAACAGTTCTCTTGTTGCGTAGGGAGAATTGGATTCAGAAGGTATAAATAACCCGGGAAGAAAAACAAAAATGCAGATAGTTTACATTCGTTTCCCAGTGTTCTTTCTTTGGGTGTAGCTGCTTTTGTCCGTCATTTATCAATTGAAACTCAGGTCTCTTTGTCAAAGAAATCCACTTCCATCAAAATATGTCCTCATACAATATCGTTGTCGAAGTGTATAATGATCTCCTGATTCTGCTCATTTCACTTAGCATCAGTTCATGTAAGTCTCGCCAGTCCTCTCTGTATTCATCCTGCTGGTCATTTCTTACAGAACAATAATATTCCATAACATTCATATACCCCAATTTACCCAGCCATTCTCCAATTGATGGGCATCCATTCATTTTCCAGTTTCTAGCCACTACAAACAGGGCTGCTACAAACATTTTGGCACATACAGGTCCCTTTCCCTTCTTTAGTATTTCTTTGGGATATAAGCCTAATAGAAACACTGCTGGATCAAAGGGTATGCACAATTTGATAATTTTTTGGGCATAATTCCAGATTGCTCTCCAGAATGGTTGGATTCGTTCACAACTCCACCAACAATGCATTAGTGTCCCAGTTTTCCCGCATCCCCTCCAACATTCATCATTATTTTTTCCTGTCATCTTAGCCAATCTGACAGGTGTGTAGTGGTATCTCAGAGTTGTCTTAATTTGCATTTCTCTGATCAATAATGATTTGGAACACTCTTTCATATGAGTGGTAATAGTTTCAATCTCATCCTCTGAAAATTGTCTGTTCATATCCTTTGACCATTTATCAATTGGAGAATGGCTTGATTTCTTATAAATTTGAGTCAGTTCTCTATATATTTTGGAAATGAGGCCTTTATCAGAACCTTTAACTGTGAAAATGTTTTCCCAGTTTGTTGCTTCCCTTCTAATCTTGTTTGCATTAGTTTTATTTGTACAAAGGCTTTTTAATTTGATGTAATCGAAATTTTCTATTCTGTGATCAGTAATGGTCTCTAGTTCATCTTTGGTCACAAATTTCTTTCTCCTCCACAGGTCTGAGAGATAAACTATTCTATGTTCCTCTAATTTATTTATAGTCTCGTTCTTTATGCCTAGGTCATAGACCCATTTTGATCTTATCTTGGTATATGGTGTTAAGTGTGGGTCCATGCCTAATTTCTGCCATACTAATTTCCAATTATCCCAGCAGTTTTTATCTAATAATGAATTCTTTTCCCAGAAGTTAGGGGCTTTGGGTTTGTCAAACACTAGATTGCTATAATTGACTATTCTGTCTTGTGAGCCTAGCCTTTTCCACTGATCCACTAATCTATTTCTTAGCCAATACCAAATGGTTTTGGTGACTGCTGCTTTATAATATAATTTTAGATCAGGTACAGCTAGGCCACCTTCATTTGATTTTTTTTTCATTAATTCCCTTGAGATTCTCGACTTTTTATTGTTCCATATGAATTTTGTTGTTATTTTTTCTAGATCAATAAAATATTTTCTTGGAAGTCTGATTGGTATAGCACTAAATAAATAGATTAGTTTAGGGAGTATTGTCATCTTTATTATGTTCGCTCGGCCGATCCAAGAGCACTTAATATTTTTCCAATTATTTAAGTCTGACTTTATTTGTGTGGAGACTTTTTTATAATTTTGCTCATATAATTCCTGACTTTCCTTTGGTAGATAGATTCCCAAATATTTTATGGTATCAACAGTTATTCTGAATGGAATTTCTCTTTGTATCTCTTGCTGTTGGGTTTTGTTGGTGATGTATAAAAATGCTGAGGATTTATGGGGATTTATTTTGTAGCCAGCTACTTTGCTAAAATTATGAATTATTTCCAATAGCTTTTTGGTAGAATCTCTGGGGTTCTCTAGGTATACCATCATATCATCTGCAAAGAGTGATAGTTTGGTTTCCTCATTGCCTACTCTAATTCCTTTAATATCTTTCTCGACTCTTATTGCCGAGGCTAGTGTTTCTAATACGATATTAAATAATAATGGTGATAGTGGGCAACCTTGCTTCACTCCAGATCTTACTGGGAAAGGTTCCAGTTTTTCCCCATTGCATATGATGCTTACTGATGGTTTTAAATATATGCTCCTGACTATTTTAAGGAAAAGTCCATTTGTTCCTATGCTCTCAAGTGTTTTTATTAGGAATGGATGTTGGATTTTATCAAATGCTTTTTCTGCATCTATTGAGATGATCATGTGGTTTTTGTTTGTTTGGTTATTGATATAGTCAATTATGCTAATAGTTTTCCTAATATTGAACCAGCCCTGCATTCCTGGTATAAATCCTACTTGGTCATAGTGTATTATCCTGGTGACAATTTTCTGTAATCTTTTTGCTAATATTTTATTTAAGATTTTAGCATCAATATTCATTAGGGAGATTGGTCTATAATTTTCTTTCTCTGTTTTCAGCCTACCTGGTTTAGGTACCAGTACCATGTCTGTGTCATAAAAGGAGTTTGGTAGGACTCCTTCAATCCCTATTTTTTCAAATAGTTTATATAACATTGGAGTTAATTGTTCTTTAAATGTTTGGTAGAATTCACATGTAAATCCATCTGGACCTGGGGATTTTTTCTTAGGGAGTTGATTGATAGTTTGTTCTATTTCTTTTTCTGAGATGGGACTGTTTAGGATATTTACTTCTTCCTCTGTTAGTTTGGGCAAGCTGTATTTTTGGAGGTATTTTTCTATTTCATTTGAGTTGTCGAATTTATTGGCATAAAGTTGGGCAAAGTAACTCCTAATTATTGCTCTAATTTCCTCTTCGTTAGTGGTGAGTTCTCCCTTTTCATTTTTAAGACTAACAATTTGATTTTCCTCTTTCCTTTTTTTAATCAGATTTACTAAGGGTTTGTCTATTTTGTTGGTTTTTTCATAGAACCAACTCTTAGTTTTATTAATCAATTCAATAGTTTTTTTACTTTCAATTTTATTGATCTCACCTTTTATTTTTAGAATTTCAAGTTTAGTGTTTGACTGGGGGTTTTTAATTTGTTCCTTTTCTAGCATTTTTAATTGCAAACCCAATTCATTGACCTTCTCTTTCTCTATTTTATACAAATAGGCCTCTAGAGATATGAAATTTCCCCTTATTACCGCTTTGGCTGCATCCCATACATTTTGGTATGATGTCTCATTATTATCGTTTTCTTGGGTGAAGTTATTAATTATGTCTATGATTTGCTGTTTCACCCAATCATTCTTTAGTATGAGATTATTTAGTTTCCAATTATTTTTTGGTCTACTTCCCCCTGCTTTTTTGTTGAATGTAATTTTCATTGCATCGTGGTCTGAAAAGGATGCATTTACTATTTCTGCCTTACTACATTTGAGTTTGAGGTTTTTATGTCCTAATATATGGTCAATTTTTGTATAGGTTCCATGAACTGCTGAAAAGAAAGTGTACTCCTTTCTGTCTCCATTACATTTTCTCCATAGATCTATCATATCTAACTTTTCTAGTATTCTATTTACCTCTTTGACTTCTTTCTTATTTATTTTGTGGTTTGATTAAATATTATTTATCTTTACTAAAATCACATTCAATGGCCAAAGACTTTGAAAATGAGAACTTTGTTTCTGGTTTTTTAGTTACCAGACTACCAGCAGAGGCAGCTGCCTGGTTTCAGCCCCTTAAGAGATGTTCTTTTAAGGGATAGCTACAGAGGCAGGCTGAAAGAAAATTCAGTAGCCACAGAGTCCTGTTCTTATCAGAGATCTTGAGTTCAGTGTTCTGCATGGTCTCCAAGGGAGTCTGAAAGAAGCAGGGGTTAACATGGCAAAAGTGGCAGCTGGCACATGCTGTACTCGTTTTCATTCGTTCTCTCTCTCTCTCTCTCTCTCTCTCTCTCTCTCTCTCTCTCTTTTTCTCTCTCTCTCTCTCTCTCTGTTACCTCGTTGCTTCAAAAAGTTGATCTGTCTGATTTCTACTATAAATATTTTGGTAAAAAAAGAGGTTTTTCTTGATGTTGGTTATCTCCTTCAGGTACTTGCCTAATACTGTACTTGCTGGGTTGAAAGTATGAATAGTTTAGTGATTTTTCTCTAATAATTACAAATTGTTCTCAAGAACAGCTGCACCAGTTCATAGCTCCACTGGCAAGACAATATTATGTCTTTCTACATATAGTCCTGCCAATACTATTTTTTAATCATCTCTGCCAATTTGCTAGGAATTAAAAGTGAAACCTTTAAGCAAATTTACTTTACACTCATTTTACTATTAGTGATTTGAAGCATTTTTTTCATATGGCTGTTTATAACTCTTCTTTTGAACATTCAATGTACTTATCTTTTGACCACTTATCTATTAATTCCTTATAGATCTTGAATTTTTATATGAGACATTTGAAGCACAGATCTTTCCCACTCAAAAGTTTCTCCTCTAGTGGCACTGATTTTGTCAATAAATTTTTTAATTTTGGGTAATTAAAATGGACTTTTTGTCATTTGTAATTATTTTTATCCATATTTGATTACAAAATCACCTCCTAGCCATAGTTTTAAAGCATAGCTCCCATTCTACTTTTAAACTGACATGACTTTTTTTACTTCATACAGTTACTGTGGAAGCATATAAGAAACACTTTTTAGTCCAGATGAAAATATTAGGAAATAAATAATTATAAACTTTAAAGTCCTGTTTAGACTATTCCCATTTTCTCTTAGGCATAACACTTTTCTTGTAGGAGAAGATCTTTTGATCATGAAATAAAGTTAAAGCCTTGGCAGATGAATTAAGGATGATAACCAAATTTAGAACAAGAAATCTCCCTTGTTTCTGTCGCTCAGGTAGACTCAGTTGCAATAAATAGTAGGTTGGGATGTAGCGCCCTTTTGATTATTTGAGCCACCTGTAGTATAGTTCATGATGGGCTCCATAGGTAATGATCCCTTGATCACTATTATCTATAGTAGACCAACCTCTGAACAAATTGGAGACATCTCTTCTTGAAAAAGTTTAGAACTTAACATAAATACACTCTGTGTATTCAGATATACCAACCTCACTATGCAGCACCACAAGCTTTTGAGTATTATAAATCTTAGACTACTGCATCATCAAGATGCATAAAATATTTGAGGGTGGTTTCCCAGGACTCTCCAATAATAACCTGAATTTTTCTTCCTCTTTCAGCAACTACTCCTAGAATGTTTCTATGGTATATGTTAGGCAGAGTTCAAAAACTTCCTTTAAAGGTAGACATGAACAACTGAAAATAATTGTAATGGTGTATAGAGGCTTCCCTCAGCTTATGTTGTTTGAATGACAGCTTGTCTCATAGCTCAAACCCAATCCTCTGTGGACATTGAGTCAATGATGGAAGAATACTTCCCTTCCCAATTGTCTCCTCACATCTTATATAGTCCATCCTTTCTCAATGAGGGATTTGATCTTGTTTAGCAAGTTCTGACCATAAGTAGAGGGTATAGTAACTGATTTCCAACTGATCCCTTTTACAGGTGGCTACATAATCCAAATGCATTGTAAAATACACATTTTACAAGGCATCCCTGCTTTGGTAATTGCACTTAATCACAACACAAATTATATAATTCTCCTCTGGCTTTGTAAGTACTTATAAGAATGATATACTTACTCAGCCACAATTGATGGAGAAAATTTAGGACTGGGGTTTCTGACCAAAACAGAAATAATTGCTACCATGTGAAGAAAGTAGAACACACATCATAATGAAAGAGAGACAGAATAAATGGAAGATACTCAAAGAGGTTCTGAGACTTTCTCCTAATGAACACAATTAGCAAGCAGCAAAGGACTAGAACTCTAGCTTATAACTTCTATTCTAGTACTCTTTCCTCTATATCATGCTCTCTCACCAAGCTAATCACTGAATTTGTTGATCAAGGATAGTTACACCAATTCCTCCCAAGCATCCACAACTAAAGGTTTTAAGGATTAACCAAGCACTTTTATACTACAGCTCAAAAATCACTTTGTTTATAGCCAGTCTTCACAGTTCTTAACTGGGGATTTCTCATAATGAAAATAACTTGATTTATGCTACTGTCATCTTGTAAGTCAAAAATCTTCAGTGCTTTGTAGAGAATAAATTAGTTACACTCAAAGTCCTTCATTATTTAGTCTCAATATATCTCTTCACCCTTACATCTCACTATTCCTTTATATGACTCCTCCTTTTTCCAGCCCTAGTGATCCCCCAGTTAGATTCTCAAAGTCTACTATATATCTCTAAACATAAAAATTATTCAATAGTGAGTTATCCTATAGAGTGACTTATAGAGGGGTGACTTATATAGGTCTATCCCAGGCTCTTGACTTACTGAGTATTTTTATCAATGATTTATTTGTTGATTATTTGATCAGATTGAAATGTAGAATATGTGTTTATCATTTCTGGTTGATAAAAATTAGGATTTTAAAGCTAATAAATGAAGAAAGATAGAAGGAGAACTCACAAATATATCAATCAACTGAAGTGATGGGTTTAAACAGACAAGACAAAATGTAATGGGGATGAATCTAAGTTCCTTCACTTAAGTTAAAAATATCATTTGTATAAATACAAAATGATGGACACCTATCTCAACAATTCAAGTGAAAAAAATAATCAAGCTTTTTTTGATTTAACTGTATGTATAATAAGGGTCAGTATTGTAAATAAGTCAGTTTCATGATTAGAACAAGGGAAAGAGTAGTCTTATTTTATTTTGTACTAATTAGATAAACACAGAGTATATAGACATTTAGAGAAAGGTGATCAGGATGGAGAAGCATCGAGCAATATCACATAAAGATTATCAGTTAAGGAAAAGAAGTATATTTATCCCATAAATATTTGTGGGATGATTCTTGCTTTTGGCAAGGCAATTCGGGTTAAGTAACTTATAGAAAGTCACACAACTAGTGGGTGGTTTTTGTTTTTGTTTTGTTTTGTTTTTTGGTTAAGTGTTTGAAACTGAATTTGAATCCATCCTAACTTGGTGGCCGTTGCTTTATCCCTTGTGCGATCTAACTGCCCCTGGTATATAATTATTGTTGTGAATTATCTGAAGGGAAATCAAGTGAACAAGAGATTGTAGAATGGATTTCCAAAGGGAAGTACTGTAATCAATAAAGGGAAACAAATTTCTGGGTAATGTGAGCAAATGGTTTCCATCAGTACTACATGTTCAAAGGCAAAATTGTCTGAGTTTGTGAATTTGTGAACTTTTCATCAAAACAAATGGTCAAATTGAGACTTAAAAGCTTGTCAAAAATAGTAAGGAGGAACATTTCTAAAATTCTTTTCAACTTCAAAATTAAATAATCTTCTGTTTGGTAAAAATTTGAGGTACGAGTAACATCATCAGTTTTTAATCCTAATAAACAGATCTTTGTAAAGTATTAGACCCATAAGAGTATTACTATCATTATAAATGAAGACCATATTCATTGTTGTTCTAAAAATAAAATCATTCAGATTTATACAGCACCTTTCCCCAAAGGAATCGAAGGCATTTTGCACATAATTATACCAATTTTCTCCCTTCAGTTCCACAGGACACTATAACATGTTCTCCAACCTACGAAAGGCAGAGAATTCTTTCCCTAATAATTCTGCAGGGAAGGAGATGAACACTCTATCCTCATCTCAATTCACAGAGGGCATCCCTCTGTAATTTTAGGAATTGGGCTGAACATCTCATTACTCTTCATACTGTGAAGTGAATAGGAAAGAGGATTATTATAGTCATTCTGCAGATGAAGAACTTCAGGCATAAACATGTCCATGGCCACACAGTAAATTAGGGTAGAGTTGGATGAAATTAAAACTTTCTGATTCATAGTCCAACTCTCAATATTTGATCACATAATTTTTGGAAATTACATTTTCCACATCCCATTTGGATATGGGACATTGTGTGGAGAGAAATGGAGGGTTGCTTTTTGTTTGCAAGCATTATAGCAAAATAGAGAACCCCAGCATATTAGTAACATTGCAATCATTTCATGTGTCTGTATAGCATAACAAAAATGGAAAAAACAAAGGAAAACAAAAATCTGTGAAATACATACTGAAAATATAAAATAGCCAAAATTCCTTCCCTATGGAATTATGATAATCAATAAAATTTCTGTTGAGCACAGCCTGTACACCAAGAATAAAAGCATTTTATTGGGTTGGAAAGGGGACCCACAAAAGAAATGTAACACAATTTCTTCCCTTGTAGAATTTATCAGCTAGTTTGGGAGAGAGAATTAACAAGAGAAAGAGAAAAATGCAATGTAACAATAATTTCCAAAACAGGAAGTTTTAACTTGGGGATTATTCACTTGTTTTCTCCCCCAGATATTTTGATAATTATGTATACATATATTCATAATGTGGTTTCTTTTGTAATTGTATGCATTTTGTTTTATGAATTTATAAACATTCTTTCTGTGAAGAATATCTTGACTTTAACATCCTGCCAAAAGAGTTCATGACATAAAAAATGTTAAAAATTTATTTTCCTAAACTATGTGGTAAAAACTACAAGAATTCTACTAGCTTACATAAGCTCACAGTAAAAGAAAATGGACATGGGAAAAGAGGTTGGAGAAGATTCAGAAAAATGTCGTATTTGATTATAGTTTTAAAGGATTAATATAATTTACAGAGAAGAGAGGAGAGGAGAAAGGATTTCAAATAGGAAAAAAGTATATGTAGCAATATAATAATCACATCAGTTTAAATAGAGGAAAATAGGTGTTGAAGAGTAATTGAAAACATTATATATATAATCTTTATGAAAATGATCTATATGTGTATTTAGGGTAACTGATTAAAATATGAGAAGGAAAAAAAGTAGGCTTTTGTGAATGGTTTTCTACAGTAGACTACATCTCCATAGACACAGACAGAACTGATTGAAATCCAGAAAGAACACAAGATTATATCCATTGTGTTTACTGTATATTTAATTTATTTTGAGGATTTCATTCTGCAGAGATAATTATAGCCTTAAGACAAGCCTTAAAATGGCATCTCCTTGTATATATTAAGATCATGTAATATTCTTTGCTAGAAACAATTACAGAGATTTTTTTTCAATAATTCTATGATGATCAACAAAAGCCTAAGCAATAAAACAAACAAGCTAGTCATAGGTATTCTCTACTCTCATAAAGGATGTCTTGTACAGAATCCAAACAGCAAAGAGAATCTCTAGAGATAGTAAAGTCCTAGAGGTGCTCCTGCTTTTGGATGACTAGTACTAATTGCAGCAGATATAGTACAACAATGACTAAAAGAGACTGGCCTAAGAATCTATTGAAGACAATTTTCCTGATTTGATACACAGTAGGATGAGTAGCACTTAAACAGTACATAAATAGATAATAGAGACATATACATACACACATATAATTTGTTGTTTTGGGTTTTTTGTTTTATTTTGTTTTTGCAGAGGACATTGAACTTGGTCCACATATTAATAGGAGAAAGACAGTGGATCATACCACATTTGGAAACCATATAGCATATTCAATGAATAAGACACAAAACATATCTTTTCAATATCAATAATTTTTTCAGTTGTGCTATAGATCTGAATCATGGAACATTAATTCTAAAGAATTAAAATTTCAGGGGATTTAAAAGACAAACACAAATCCCTGGGGCACTTCTCTGAGTGTCTTTCTCTCCATTGGGATATCAAACTATTAATGCCCATTTTGTGGATGCACTCATTCAACTAGATTTAAATTCACCTAAGTATTTCATTGGGGCAGCTAAGTGACTCAGTGGCTAGAGCACCAGCTCTGCAGTCTGGAAGACCTAAGTTCAAATCTGGTCTCAGCCATTAGCAGTTTGATTCTGGACAAGTCACTTAACCCTGTTTGCCTCAGTTTCCTTATCTGTAAAATGAGCTATAGAAGAAAATGGCAAAATCATTCTTGTATGCTGCCAAGAAAACTCCAAATGATGTCACCAAGAATCAGCCACAACTGATCAACAAAACAACAATAACTATTCCATAACAAGAAGGTTATCTGTCTCTTTCCAAATAGAACAGAATTGGAGATATTGCCTAAGACAAAATATATCACTTTAATGATGATAACTCACATTTATGTTACTTTCTTACTTAAAAATTGCTTTTTCACAATTTTGCAAAGAATACAAGATAATAATATTACCTTTACTGGGAATAAGAGTACTGTATAAGGTAACTGATTTGCTCAAGGCTACACAGCACATCAAAATGAGCCAAAACTCAAATCTAATTCTGTTCACTTCAAGACCAGAACTTTTTTCCAGTGCACCATTAAAACTCCATTTCCCAGATAATTTCCATACTCATAGGAGGCTAAAAAAGGGATGATTTCTACCAAATAGTAACAAAGAATCATAGAAACAACTGTAGAATAAGACTCGAGACCTGAATTCGAGTTTTATCTTTACTACTTATTTAGATGTCATTTTACAGAGTAGTATCAGATATTCTATAATGTTGAATTCTAATTGAAAGTTCTATTGTACTGTTAATACTAATAATACAATTAACAATTACTAACTAGTTTAGGTGGAAAATCATTTCTCTAATATCCATCTTCTCACTTACCACTTTGGTAACATTTAACATAGGTTAAAGTTAGGCCAAAAATGACAATATTATTGTAGATTTCAAAGAACATGCCAAAGAACTGAATTCAACTAATAGTTTTGGTTCTAAATACTTTGGGTCAATACTAAGATAATCTTTATATAAAAGAGTCACATGAAGCATTCCAGTACTCCCAGCTCATAAATAGCTTTTTCCACTAATAGGGGAATTCCAATTAATGGGATTAATATTTGAAGTAGTGATCAGAATAAGGGTCTGAAGATTCAAATGAACCAAATCATGTACCTTGTGATGGACTTGTAGGAAGACATGGACAAGAAAGTTACACAGAACAGCAAATAGATGAACTAAGATATGTACCACTGAAAAGAGTACCTATATTTCACTTTTCAAGAGACCTACAAAAAGATTGGTCTGAAGTTCATTTCTAAAATAATTTCTGATATGGACTATGAAATATCTGTAATTGTTCATGTAGCCTTACCGTTCTCGGTTAAATTTAAGAGAATGTAGAATGGCTGGCCGTTTTTGCCTAAGGTTCCATAAATGAAGTGTTTCATCTGAACTTGCACTGACCAAAGCACCCTGCAACAAAAAAGAAGATATAAAATAATGGTGAATAATTAACTAACATTCAAGGCTTATCAAACAACATAAACTAACAGATGATTTACTGAATTTTTTACTTTTTAGTCAGTAATGTCATTCTGTCAACATGGCCTTTTAAGACATATGGAGTAGGATAAAAATTAAAATTAATTATGATAATTATTAAGAATAATAATAGCTGGAATTGACATGGTGCTGAAATGTTTTCAAAGTACTTTTCATTTGGCACTGAAGTTATTACAGACATTATACACATTTTGCAGCTGAAGAACTGGAAAAATTAAGTGATTTGTATAAGGTCACATAGTGTCAAAGGCAGAATTTGAACAAAGGTTTCTACACTAGATATTTTCCTACTTTTTCATGTTAATGTACAAATAATGGAGGAAGCACATTTGTTATACTCTGCAATTCTTGACTTATATCAGGAATATAGTTAGATACAGTTCTGAAAGGTGATATTTGAAGAGGGTCATTGACAAGTTGGCATGGTCCTATTTTGCTGCAATAAGCATAGAGAAGAAAGCTGAAATTCTCATAAATAAACCATGCCAGTGACTATGCAGCAGACAGGATTGAATGTATCTCCCAATAAACTGACATTAAGTCAGTTTAAACCCAACTAAGACCACACACTAATAAATAGAAGGAAAAAAGGCTACATCCTTCTTTCTATTTAGATTCTTGTTGGATATAGTGACATATGTGTGTAATCCCTGCTACTGAGGATGCTGGTACTGGCAGTTTACTTGAGCTCAAGCTTACAAAAACACTGAGCTGCAGTGGGGCTAAAGATGATGTGATGCTCATGCTAAGTCTAGCACCTATATAGTGAGTCCCTGGGACTGAGTGCAGGTAGGAGCATCAGTTATTTGGCTCACATCAGAATGGGAACAGGTCAAAGTTTTCAGACAAATTAAGAGTGAGATTGGATGCCACTGTCCATACAACCTAGATGAGATAGGAAGAACTTTTCTCAAAATAAAAAAAAAATTATTAGCAGTGCTAGTTCTCAAAAAAGAAAAGAATATATTTAATCTGTTTTTAAAACTTTTTGTTTTATTTTTTCTATCATACTTTGGATAACTACTTAAATACAATTTTTAAAACTGAAGCAATGAAGATAAGATTAAACTCTTTATTAAAATTTATTATTTACATAGGTAGGATATAAGTCTTTTTGCTGTAACATCAGAAACTTTAACACAAGTTTCACTATTTTTACAATCCAAGGGGATTCATTATGGGGAAAGGATGTGTGTTTCAAAACATAAAGTATGCTATTCTTTATAGATTTATATATAAATTTAAATATATATTTGTATGTATTTGGCATACATATTTAATGAAAATTATATATAAAGAGAAGTTTCAATATATAGACATTTAATTATATATATATATATATATATACGTGTGTATGTATATGTGGGTATATATTATACACACACACACACACACACACACACACACACACACACACATATATATGTATATGTCTTTTTCCAATGGCTCCTCCAATAGGACAGTGGCAGTAGAGCCAGAAAACTTGTCTCTGAAACTGTCTATATGGCCTTAGACAAGTCACTTAAACTTTTTGAGCCCTAATTTATTCATCTGTAAAAATGACAAGGTTGGACTAGATGATTTCTGGTACCTCCCAATTCTAGATTTATGACCTGATTCTAAGTACAGTTTAATGAAAGAATTCTTAATAAAACGATTTTTACATGTCTAACATTGAGTCATTTTGCCTGTGGAATATCAAAGGATATGACTCCTGGGTTTTGATTACAAATAAGTGAGAGACATCTTTATGATAAGACCTGGTTTCAAATTCCATTCTGACACTAACAATCTGCATCAGTGGGAATAATCAACAACGCTTGACTTGACTGTATAAGCAGCAACAGGAGCTTACTAAGATGATAGTAGAGGGAAGCAGCATCAATATGATCAGCAAAGAGTCATGCTGCATTTCAGAAATAGGACTACCTTCAAGAAACTGGTTAATGCCTTACTAGACAAACTGGAATTGTTCAGAATTAAAGATAGCTTTCTATTGTTAGCAGGAAAGATTAAAAAGAATTAAAACATAGATTACAGTGAGTAGAGGCTTATGACCTCCCAGTCAAATTAAGAAAGATATTGCTATAACACATGTGAGTGAATCACTCTGGGAGACAGAAAAGGAACCCTGTGGTTTATTGCTTTGTGACATAGATGTGGTTGTCACCTCCATGTAACATGAATATGTCTTACATGAAGGACTCCCTTGCTTTGGCATGTCAGTGCATGCAAGTATAATCCTTGCTGACAGAGTTAAAATTATTGATTAAATGAGAATTTGCACTTTTTTCCTTTTATATCCAAAATGAATGAAATGACCATATGGCCACTGGATGATTTGAAAAAGGCATTGAATAAGTGGACGAAATTAGAGCTATCACACCAAAAGAAGGTGCTCAGGAAATCATTTCAATGTAATTCATATAAATGGAAGACAATGCAGCTGCAGGGGAAATCCCACACAGAAATCACGGAATCAAAGGATAAATATACCAGAAGAGACCTGGAAGTAATTTGGTCTATTTTCCGATCTCAGAAAAGAATGCACATTACAGTATCAAGTTTGACTGAATAATTTCAATGGTAGGAAACTTACTATTTCATAAAGTATCACATTCCATTTTGATTTGCTCTACCTAGTCGAAATTTATTCTTCATATTACATTGAAGTTTGGCCATAGACATATCCTAGGTCCCACTTGTGCCCTTTAGAGTTATAAAAATATGTTTCTCCATGATAATCTATCAAATATTCAAATATGGTTATGATGACACTCAGTCTTCTCAAGGTTAAACATCCCCCTTCTTTCAACTGTTGATATTGCTGAAACCACTTATCATTTGCTTGGGAAAGTCAGTGATTTTTATTTCTTGTCTAGCATTGGTTTAGCAATGGTAACCTGTACCCATTAATAAAAGGACATTGATTTTTTTTATGACATCTATGAAAATATAAACATTGATATGCAAGATTCAGAAATATACGAATATACAGGCTCAAAAAAGGGAAGCTATGGAGATTATTGAAAAGGTAATTGATTTCTTAGGTAGATGAGAGATTAAACAGTCTAAGAGAGTATGAGAGCTGGATGATAAACTACCATTAGGTTAGAGACAATAAATGAACCAATTCCTATGTAACTACTTTCTCTATGTGCTGCTTAAATGCCTGGATCTAAACATTAAACTAAATGTTCAACAATGAAAACTTCAGTTATTTTGATTCTATTTATCTTAAAACATAAAGAGTTAATTAATTAATACAAAAGCACCTGGCTTTCGGCACAATACACATTCCTGAAAATGTTATGAAAAGCTTTTTTTTCCAAAAAATCCTTTAGAATTAACTAGATAATATAAAGTTGGACAAAGTTATATACTTATAGCCAACAAATTCTTACCTCATTTATTAAAAACTGAAGTTGCAGTACTGCTGCACCACTTTCATGTTGGCAATAACAATCAACACCGGGCCTGCCCAATCTGTTATAGTCAAAGTTAAGGATTCTGAAAATTATCAGCAAGATCAGCAAAAATTTACAAAATTCTGCAATTAATTAATTTTTATTTTTAAAATATTCTAATTTTTATTAAAAAACAAACTAAAACATCAAATTTCATTCATTCTAATTAAATTACATGCATGATTTGAGTAAAAATAATGAGAGATTTGAGTAGCATAACTACTACTCAATAGTAGTAGTACTACTTCAGTCTACTTCAATTTTCTTTTAGTGAATTTCTTCTAAAAATATTTCAGTTCATCCTAGCAATCCACAATAAATTTCAATTTGAGATTAATATGAGGGGAGGTAAAGATTATGCTTGGAATTTAAATGAATACCAATTTCAGAATATGAAATCGAACTTCCCCTATATGAACTCCAAAAGAAATACTTAATAACAAATAAGACTTGGTGGATTTACAAGTAAATCAAACTTCAAAGAACAGTAGGTCCTAATATTATATAAATTGAAAAAAAAACCAGGAAATGGGATCCTACCCAATGCTTTCTATGGTACTGTCTTAAAACCTAAACCAGGAAGAAAAAAATCAGAAAAAGAAAACTATAGGCTAATATGCCTAATGAATGTTGATGAAAAAAAATAAAGTTTCAACAAAGAGACTACGGAGACATATCAAACGATTATATACTATGCCCAGTAGTATTTATACCAACAACACAAAATTGGGGTAGTATTAGGAAAACTATAAACAAAATAGATTATAATAATAAAATATCAATATCACAGGATTATACCAACAATAAAAAACTTTTAATATATCACCCATTCTTTTAAAAAGCACTATGAATTGTGGGAATAAATGGATATTCCTTAATATGGTAAATCATTATCTATATAATACCAAGGCTAGAAATTGCATGCAACAAAGAAGAACCAAAGGCCTCTCCAATCAAGTCAGGGGGAAACGAAGATATTATTTATAAGTATTGTTATTTAATAAAGTGATAGAAATGTTAGCTATAGCAATAAAATAACAAAAAATCCCAGGACATTATTGAAGAAAAAGAAGAAATAAAATTATTGCTTTTGCAGAGATTATGAATATAAAGTCAATTAAATAAATTAATTGAAACTAACTCTAGCATTAGAAGAGAATATAAAATAAACTCACACAAACCAGCATTACCATATATAACCAACAAAATGCCACAGGAAGAGATAGTGAAATTCCTTTCAAAACAATTACAGAATGTATAAGATATAAGGCATCCATCTACCAAGACACACATAGGAATTATACAAATACAATATCATTTTTTCTGAAATAAAATCAAATCTAAATAAGTGGAGAAATAGGCAGCTTATAGGTGGGCCATGTCAAAAAAAATTATAAAATTATTCAAATTAATTTTCTTATTATGTGTAATTATATTATGTATAATATTATAATATATGTCATTATAGAACTTAAATTAATTTTAAAATCACAAGAGAGATATTGAGGAAAAGCTTAAAAACATAAAAACCATCCAAGAAAAACAAGAAGATTATGAGGGAAAAGTTATCCAACTAGAAAAGGAGATAGTCTTGGACTTTTGGCCAAGATGGCGGAGAGTAGGCACACAGTTGTGTAAGCTCCACGTTTTCTCTCAGAATCCATTTCATTACAAGCCTCTGAATTAATGCCTGACTGAAAAAAAACCCCACAAATAGTTACCAAGAGAAGCCATCCTTGAAATTCGCCAGGAAAGATCTGTTTTTGCTCGAGGGTGGGGATGGTTTTAGATCGGGTACAGGCTGAGGGTAGGCAGCAGCAGCAGTGAGAGCACAGGAGCAGCTCACAGCTGAGCAGACCGGAGTGGGGTGGGGTGTGATCTCAGCCATCTCTGCAGGGGGAGCTTTGCTACAGGATTGGATACTTTGCCCTGGCAGCAAGCCAACTACCCAGCAAAGAAGCTAAAAGCACTGGGGTGAGGTGGGGAGGAAGGGGGGGGGGTGAAGAATACAACCCGGAACAGCTGGAGTCTCTTGGGACCTGGCCACCCCTCCCCCACAGTGTCTCAGCACGCTCTCGGAGTCTCAGAGCACAGGCGCAGCACAATCCTGCTAGTGCCTCGCTGCTGCCCCACAATCTGTAGAAGAAGCTCGGTAACACCACCCAGCCCCTCCCCCGCAAAAAGCAGATTCCATTTGGGGTTTTTTCTTTTTTTCTTTGCTAGTTTGTCTTTGATTCTTCTCTGACAAAATGAGCAAAAAATTGAAAAGGACCTTAACCAATGACAGCTTCTATATGGATAGAGAGCAGACTCTAAATCCTGAGGAGACTAAAAACAGACTGTCTCCAGGTGAATCCCCAAAGGAGGAGATCATCTGTTCCTCAGCACAGATGAACCTCATAGAAGAAATTAAAAAGGCTTTCACAAGAAAGCTAGCAGAATTTTTGTTTTTCTTCCCGGGTTATTTTTACCTTCTGAATCCAATTCTCCCTGTGCAATAAGAGAACTGTTTGGTTCTGCAAACATATATTGTATCTAGGATATACTGCAACATATCTAACATATATAGGACTGATTGCCATCTAGGGGAGGGGGTGGAGGGAGGGAGGGGAAAAATCAGAACAGAAACAAGTGCAAGGGATAATGTAAAAAAATTACCCTGGCATGGATTCTGTCAATATAAAGTTATTATTAAAAAAATAAAATAAAATATTAAAAAAAAAGAAAGCTAACAGAAAAATGGGAAAAGGAGAGGGAAGCTTGGCAAGAGAGTCTGGAGAAGTCATCCCACTCATTTAAAGACAGAGTGGATAAAGAAATCAAGTCCTTGAAAAATAGGATTAGTGAACTGGAAACAGAAAATAGCTCTCTGAAAAATAAAATTGGCGAAATGGAAAAAATTCCATAGAACAAAAGAACTCAATTGGACAATTAAAAAAGGATTTTAAAAAAGTGAGTGAAGAAAATACTTCACTGAAAATCAGAATCTAACAAATGGAATTGAATGACTTGAGGAGACAAGAAGAATCAGTCAAGCAAAGACAAAAAAAATCAAACAATGGAAAAAAATGTAAAATACCTTTTTGGGAAAACAACAGACCTGGAAAATAGATCCAGGAGAGACAATCTGAGAATTATTGGATTCCCAGAAAAGTATGATGAAAAAAAGAGCCTGGACACTACTTTCCAGGAAATTATTAAAGAGAACTGCACAGAAGTCATAGAAACAGAAGGTAAAATAGACATTGAAAGAATTCATTGATCACCTACTGAAAGGGATCTAAAATCAAAACACCAAGAAATATAGTGGCCAAATGCCAGAACCCTCAGACAAAGGAAAAAATACTGTAAGCAGCTAGAAAAACCCAATTCAAATATAGAGGAGCCACAATAAGGATCACCCAGGATCTAGCAGCATCCACATTAAAAGATCGAAGGGCCTGGAATATGGTATTCCGAAAGGCTAAGGAACTCAGTATGCAACAAAAAATAACTTACCCACCAAGAATGAGCATGTTTTTCCAGGGAGGAAGATGGTCATTCAACGAAATAACTGAATTTCACCTATTTTTGATGGAAAAAACCAGAACTTAACAAAAATACAAATATAGAACTCAAGAGAAACCCAAAAAGGTAAAAAGAAATCTTGGGAACTATATTTTTGCTATAAAGATGTATAAAGAATACATGTATACCTTGTTCTAGAAACTAGAGGTAGAAAGGACATTGTACCAGAAAAAGGGTAAAGTGGGGATACTACATCTCAGGAAGAGGCAAAGGAAATCTATTATATCTGAGAGAAAGAATGAAGTGGGATGAACATAGTGAGTATCTTACTGCCATCAGAATTGGCTTTAGGAGAAAAATTTTAGACATAGTCAATTTATGGTGAAACTTCTCCTACCTCATTGAAAAGTGAGAAGGGCAAAGTGAAAAGGGAAGGAATAAGCTAAGCGGAAGGGAATACAGAAACTGTGAGGGAAAGAGGTAAGATAGGGGGAGGAACTCTAAGGTGGGGAGGAGGAGATACTAAAAAAGGAGGGCTGTGAGAAGCAAGTGGTGCTCAGAAGCTTAATACTAGGAAGGGGAGTAAGGGGGAAAGAAGGGAGAAAAGCATAAACAGGGGTTAACAAGATGGCAAGTAATACAGAATTGGTAATTTTAACCATAAATGTGAACGGGGTAAACTCCCCCATAAAGAGAAAGCGGTTAGCAGAATGGATTAAAAGCCAGAATCCTACAATATGTTGTTTACAGGAAACACACCTGAAGCGGGGAGATACATGCAGGTTAAAGGTAAAAGGTTGGAGCAAAATCTACTATGCTTCAGGTGAAGTCAAAAAAGCAGGGGTAGCCATCCTGATCTCAGATCAAGCTAAAGCAAAAATTGACCTAATTAAAAGAGATAAGGAAGGACACTATATCTTGCTAAAGGGTAGCATGGATAATGAAGCACTATCTATATTAAACATATATGCACCAAGTGGGGTAGCATCTAAATTCTTAAAAGAGAAACTAAGAGAGCTGCAAGAAGAAATAGACAGTAAAACTATAATAGTGGGAGATCTTAACCTTGCACTCTCAGAATTAGATAAATCAAACCAGAAAATAAATAAGAAAGAAGTCAAAGAGGTAAACAGAATACTAGAAAAGCTAGATATGATAGATCTCTGGAGAAAATGTAATGGAGACAGAAAGGAATACACTTTCTTTTCAGCAGTTCATGGAACCTATACAAAAATTGACCATATATTAGGACATAAAAACCTCAAACTCAAATGTAGTAAGGCAGAAATAGTAAATGCATCCTTTTCAGACCACGATGCAATGAAAATTACATTCAACAAAAAAGCAGGGGGAAGTAGACCAAAAAATAATTGGAAACTAAATAATCTCATACTAAAGAATGATTGGGTAAAACAGCAAATCATAGACATAATTAATAACTTCACCCAAGAAAACGATAATAATGAGACATCATACCAAAATGTATGGGATGCAGCCAAAGCGGTAATAAGGGGAAATTTCATATCTCTAGAGGCCTATTTGTACAAAATAGAGAAAGAGAAGGTCAATGAATTGGGTTTGCAATTAAAAATGCTAGAAAAGGAACAAATTAAAAACCCCCAGTCAAACACTAAACTTGAAATTCTAAAAGTAAAAGGTGAGATCAATAAAATTGAAAGTAAAAAAACTATTGAATTGATTAATAAAACTAAGAGTTGGTTCTATGAAAAAACCAACAAAATAGACAAACCCTTAGTAAATCTGATTAAAAAAAGGAAAGAGGAAAATCAAATTGTTAGTCTTAAAAATGAAAAGGGAGAACTCACCACTAACGAAGAGGAAATTAGAGCAATAATTAGGAGTTACTTTGCCCAACTTTATGCCAATAAATTCGACAACTTAAATGAAATAGAAAAATACCTCCAAAAATACAGCTTGCCCAAACTAACAGAGGAAGAAGTAAATATCCTAAACAGTCCCATCTCAGAAAAAGAAATAGAACAAACTATCAATCAACTCCCTAAGAAAAAATCCCCAGGACCAGATGGATTTACATGTGAATTCTACCAAACATTTAAAGAACAATTAACTCCAATGTTATATAAACTATTTGAAAAAATAGGGATTGAAGGAGTCCTACCAAACTCCTTTTATGACACAGATATGGTACTGATACCTAAACCAGGTAGGCTGAAAACAGAGAAAGAAAATTATAGACCAATCTCCCTAATGAATATTGATGCTAAAATCTTAAATAAAATATTAGCCAAAAGATTACAGAAAATTGTCACCAGGATAATACACTATGACCAAGTAGGATTTATACCAGGAATGCAGGGCTGGTTCAATATTAGGAAAACTATTAACATAATTGACTATATCAATAACCAAACAAACAAAAACCACATGATCATCTCAATAGATGCAGAAAAAGCATTTGATAAAATCCAACATCCATTCCTAATAAAAACACTTGAGAGCATAGGAATAAATGGACTTTTCCTTAAAATAGTCAGGAGCATATATTTAAAACCATCAGTAAGCATCATATGCAATGGGGAAAAACTGGAACCTTTCCCAGTAAGATCTGGAGTGAAGCAAGGTTGCCCACTATCACCATTATTATTTAATATCGTATTAGAAACACTAGCCTCGGCAATAAGAGTCGAGAAAGATATAAAAGGAATTAGAGTAGGCAATGAGGAAACCAAACTATCACTCTTTGCAGATGATATGATGGTATACCTAGAGAACCCCAGAGATTCTACCAAAAAGCTATTGGAAATAATTCATAATTTTAGCAAAGTAGCTGGCTACAAAATAAACCCCCATAAATCCTCAGCATTTTTATACATCACCAACAAAACCCAACAGCAAGAGATACAAAGAGAAATTCCATTCAGAATAACTGTTGATACCATAAAATATTTGGGAATCTATCTACCAAAGGAAAGTCAGGAATTATATGAGCAAAATTATAAAAAAGTCTCCACACAAATAAAGTCAGACTTAAATAATTGGAAAAATATTAAGTGCTCTTGGATCGGCCGAGCGAACATAATAAAGATGACAATACTCCCTAAACTAATCTATTTATTTAGTGCTATACCAATCAGACTTCCAAGAAAATATTTTATTGATCTAGAAAAAATAACAACAAAATTCATATGGAACAATAAAAAGTCGAGAATCTCAAGGGAATTAATGAAAAAAAAATCGAATGAAGGTGGCCTAGCTGTACCTGATCTAAAATTATATTATAAAGCAGCAGTCACCAAAACCATTTGGTATTGGCTAAGAAATAGATTAGTGGATCAGTGGAAAAGGCTAGGCTCACAAGACAGAATAGTCAACTATAGCAATCTAGTGTTTGACAAACCCAAAGCCCCTAACTTCTGGGAAAAGAATTCATTATTTGATAAAAACTGCTGGGATAATTGGAAATTAGTATGGCAGAAATTAGGCATGGACCCACACTTAACACCATATACCAAGATAAGATCAAAATGGGTCTATGACCTAGGCATAAAGAACGAGACTATAAATAAATTAGAGGAACATAGAATAGTTTATCTCTCAGACTTGTGGAGGAGAAAGAAATTTGTGACCAAAGATGAACTAGAGACCATTACTGATCACAGAATAGAAAATTTCGATTACATCAAATTAAAAAGCCTTTGTACAAATAAAACTAATGCAAACAAGATTAGAAGGGAAGCGACAAACTGGGAAAACATTTTCACAGTTAAAGGTTCTGATAAAGGCCTCATTTCCAAAATATATAGAGAACTGACTCAAATTTATAAGAAATCAAGCCATTCTCCAATTGATAAATGGTCAAAGGATATGAACAGACAATTTTCAGAGGATGAGATTGAAACTATTACCACTCATATGAAAGAGTGTTCCAAATCATTATTGATCAGAGAAATGCAAATTAAGACAACTCTGAGATACCACTACACACCTGTCAGATTGGCTAAGATGACAGGAAAAAATAATGATGAATGTTGGAGGGGATGCGGGAAAACTGGGACACTAATGCATTGTTGGTGGAGTTGTGAACGAATCCAACCATTCTGGAGAGCAATCTGGAATTATGCCCAAAAAATTATCAAAATGTGCATATCCTTTGATCCAGCAGTGTTTCTATTGGGCTTATACCCCAAAGAAATACTAAAGAAGGGAAAGGGACCTGTATGTGCCAAAATGTTTGTAGCAGCCCTGTTTGTAGTGGCTAGAAACTGGAAAATGAATGGATGCCCATCAATTGGAGAATGGCTGGGTAAATTGTGGTATATGAATGTTATGGAATATTATTGTTCTGTAAGAAATGACCAGCAGGATGAATACAGAGAGGCTTGGAGAGACCTACATGAACTGATGCTAAGTGAAATGAGCAGAACCAGGAGATCATTATACACTTCGACAACGATATTGTATGAGGACATATTTTGATGGAAGTGGATTTCTTTGACAAAGAGACCTGAGTTTCAATTGATAAATGACGGACAAAAGCAGCTACACCCAAAGAAAGAACACTGGGAAACGAATGTGAACTATCTGCATTTTTGTTTCTCTTCCCGGATTATTTATACCTTCTGAATCCAATTCTCCCTATGCAACAAGAGAACTGTTCGGTTCTGCAAACATATATTGTATCTAGGATATACTGCAACATATCCAACATATAAAGGACTGCTTGCCATCTAGGGGAGGGGGTGGAGGGAGGGAGGGGAAAAAAAAATCGGAACAGAAATGAGTGTAAATATAATGTAATTATTAAATAAAAAAATTTATTAAAAAAATAAAAAAAAAAAAAAAAAATAAAATAAAATATTAAAAAAAAAGAAAGCTAACAGAAAAATGGGAAAAGGAGAGGGAAGCTTGGCAAGAGAGTCTGGAGAAGTCATCCCACTCATTTAAAGACAGAGTGGATAAAGAAATCAAGTCCTTGAAAAATAGGATTAGTGAACTGGAAACAGAAAATAGCTCTCTGAAAAATAAAATTGGCGAAATGGAAAAAATTCCAAAGAACAAAAGAACTCAATTGGACAATTAAAAAAGGATTTTAAAAAAGTGAGTGAAGAAAATACTTCACTGAAAATCAGAATCTAACAAATGGAATTGAATGACTTGAGGAGACAAGAAGAATCAGTCAAGCAAAGACAAAAAAATCAAACAATGGAAAAAAATGTAAAATACCTTTTTGGGAAAACAACAGACCTGGAAAATAGATCCAGGAGAGACAATCTGAGAATTATTGGATTCCCAGAAAAGTATGATGAAAAAAAGAGCCTGGACACTACTTTCCAGGAAATTATTAAAGAGAACTGCGCAGAAGTCATAGAAACAGAAGGTAAAATAGACATTGAAAGAATTCATTGATCACCTACTGAAAGGGATCTAAAATCAAAACACCAAGAAATATAGTGGCCAAATGCCAGAACCCTCAGACAAAGGAAAAAATACTGTAAGCAGCTAGAAAAACCCAATTCAAATATAGAGGAGCCACAATAAGGATCACCCAGGATCTAGCAGCATCCACATTAAAAGATCGAAGGGCCTGGAATATGGTATTCCGAAAGGCTAAGGAACTCAGTATGCAACAAAAAATAACTTACCCACCAAGAATGAGCATGTTTTTCCAGGGAGGAAGATGGTCATTCAACGAAATAACTGAATTTCACCTATTTTTGATGGAAAAAACCAGAACTTAACAAAAATACAAATATAGAACTCAAGAGAAACCCAAAAAGGTAAAAAGAAATCTTGGGAACTATATTTTTGCTATAAAGATGTATAAAGAATACATGTATACCTTGTTCTAGAAACTAGAGGTAGAAAGGACATTGTACCAGAAAAAGGGTAAAGTGGGGATACTACATCTCAGGAAGAGGCAAAGGAAATCTATTATATCTGAGAGAAAGAATGAAGTGGGATGAACATAGTGAGTATCTTACTGCCATCAGAATTGGCTTTAGGAGAAAAATTTTAGACATAGTCAATTTATGGTGAAACTTCTCCTACCTCATTGAAAAGTGAGAAGGGCAAAGTGAAAAGGGAAGGAATAAGCTAAGCGGAAGGGAATACAGAAACTGTGAGGGAAAGAGGTAAGATAGGGGGAGGAACTCTAAGGTGGGGAGGAGGAGATACTAAAAAAGGAGGGCTGTGAGAAGCAAGTGGTGCTCAGAAGCTTAATACTAGGAAGGGGAGTAAGGGGGAAAGAAGGGAGAAAAGCATAAACAGGGGTTAACAAGATGGCAAGTAATACAGAATTGGTAATTTTAACCATAAATGTGAATGGGGTAAACTCCCCCATAAAGAGGAAGCAGTTAGCAGAATAGATTAAAAGCCAGAATCCTACAATATGTTGTTTACAGGAAACACACCTGAAAAGCCGGGAGATACATGCAGAATAAAGGTAAAAGGCTGGAGCAAAATCTACTATGCTTCAGGTGAAGTAAAAAAAGCAGGGGTAGCCATCCAGATCTCAGATCAAGCAAAAGCAAAAATTGATCTAATTAAAAGAGATAAGGAAGGGCACTATATCTTGCTAAAGGGTAGCATGGATAATGAAGCAATATCAATATTAAACATATATGCACCAAGTGGTGTAGCATCTAAATTCTTAAAAGAGAAATTAAGAGAGCTGCAAGAAGAAATAGACAGAAAAACTATAATAGTGGGAGATCTCAACCTTGCACTCTCAGAATTAGATAAATCAAACCACAAAATAAATAAGAAAGAAGTCAAAGAGGTAAATAGAATACTAGAAAAAATAGATATGACAGATCTCTGGAGAAAATGTAATGGAGACAGAAAGGAGTATACTTTCTTTTCAGCAGTTCATGGGACCTATACAAAAATTGACCATATATTAGGACGTAAAAACCTCAAACTCAAATGCAGTAAGGCAGAAATAATAAATGCATCCTTTTCAGACCACAATGCAATGAAAATTACATTCAAAAAAAAAGCCAGGAGAAAGTAGACCAAAAAATAATTGGAAACTAAATAATCTCATATTAAAGAATGATTGGGTGAAACAGCAAATCATAGACATAATTAATAATTTCACCCAAGAAAATGACAATAATGAGACATCATACCAAAATGGATGGGATGCAGCCAAAGCGGTAATAAGGGGAAATTTTATATCTCTAGAAGCCTACTTGCATAAAATAGAGAAAGAGAAGGTCAATGAATTGGGCTTGCAACTAAAAATGTTAGAAAAGCAACAAATTAAAAACCCCCAGTCAAACACTAAACTTGAAATTCTAAAAATAAAAGGAGAGATCAATAAAATTGAAAGTAAAAAAAAACTATTGAATTAATTAATAAAACTAAGAGTTGGTTCTATGAAAAAACCAACAAAATAGACAAACCCTTAGTAAATCTGATTAAAAAAAGGAAAGAGGAAAATCAAATTGTTAGTCTTAAAAATGAAAAGGGAGAACTTGCCACTAAAGAATCTATGAGTGGGGGGAGGAATAGCAAAGAAAGTTAAGGTGGAGAATTAAAGTAGAAGAGTGTCAGGTATAAGAAAGAAGAGATATATAAAAATAGTACAACAAGTTACATTTATTAGGGAAAAATTAGCTAGAAATCACTGATTTTAGACAAAGCCAAACTTAAAAATTCAAGTAAGAGAGAAATCTATATTATATGTCAGCAATACTAATATTTTTTTAGATACATGTTTACATATGGGTATATATATACATATATGTGTATGTGTTTCTGAATATATGTAGATATGTATACATGTTATTCTATATGTGTGCATATAGATATATGTATATGTGTGTGACTGTGGATAGATCTGAATGTGTGTGTGTGTGTGTGTGTGTGTGTGTGTGTATCTCTTAAATGTTCTGTGCTTACCTATAGCCTGCTTGAAGAAGGTGGAGGAGTATGAAAGGGAACAAAAAAGAATAATGTAAAAAAAAGTACACAGCAGAGAACAAAAGAACATTACTTCCTCTGCTATTATAAATCCTTTCTTAAACTGGAAATTTATTGGTATATATTTTGAATCCTCTCTGATGTTCTACTGGGCACATGACAACGTTCTGTTCTGTTTTGTTTTGTTTACCTTTTCTGTCTTTCTTTTTTCTATTTTTTTATTTTTAAATAAAAGGAAAAAATAGAAAATAAAAGGTTGGGAGCTAGATGAGATAACTTCTAATATACCTTCTAATTCTAAGCTGATGATGTTGTGAAGATGTTAAATAAGGAAATATCTCTCTATTTGTTAAACAACCATCTTATAATTCAGAGAATATCAATCTAAAAAGAAATTTACATGTGGACAACAGTATGATAGTATCACTTAGTAGTATCGCTTAGTAGCAATCTATTATCAATTTTTCTGTATTTTACTAAAAAGTCTGTTTGTCATTGATGACAAAATTTCATTGTCCATTCTTTACCAGTTACTTAGATAGATCATGGTATTCTACTAATGCATTTTAAAATAAAAAGTGAATTTACAATTGAATATAAGACCCATGTTTCCTCACTACATCAATTACCACAATCTCATAAGACTAAAGCAGAATAAACTGAATACAGAAAAATTACATAGTTTTTGTAAAGACTTTTAAAATATAATTTCAGGATCTTTAAAGCAATTTTATAAAGCAGCAATTTATTAATCAATTTAATATATATTTTCAAGTGCTAATAATTTGTGCTTTATACTTTTAAAATGTAAGTGCAATCTCTATAATTACTTTAAAGAAATAGCCACATGAATCTTAAGGTATAACAGCTCTACTCTATAGAAAAGCCTATAATTTATCTTTCAGCTCTTTAGATAAGTTCCCTGGGTATGTAAGAATTTAATAGTTTAAGTCTTAAGTTAAAGAATGATAATTTAAAAAAAAAACTGTTAATACACTAACTAGATACATTTTTTCTGTGATAAGAATTAAATGTAATGAATATAGACAAGATTAATCTACTGTTAACTTGATTTCCCAATTTCTGTGTCAAAAGTTGTTTCTGTTAGGAAAGCAGCTTTCAGTAAATCTGTCTAGGAATGGGATAATTTATCTTCCTCATGGGAAGGGCAGTTGTGGACACATCTTATCCCATACTGGGAAGTCACATAGGCAAAATGAAAATGAGAAAGTCAGGTTCTCATAGAACTGAATGGAATCAATTTATCCATTGTAATTATATATGACTTCTTTAATATCACCCATTTATCAGTGTTTCTCAAACTTTTTTCTCAGTGACCCAACCTTCTTGACTAAAACATAGAAATCCCACAAACAAATTTAAGTACTTCTCCAGTCATGGATAGATAGAGGTCAGAGTGAGAAAACTGATAATAAAATGCAAAAGTCATCTCCAGACATTGCATCCTCCCATGCTTTCACCATTTGCTTTGTCATCTAAGAATTTTAATAAAGTTTAATCTTTATAATGCTATCATGGAAAAGCCCACCCAATTCCTTCAATATCTCTTACCAGTAATGAATTTTCTGGAAGACCACACTCAATTGAGTCTTTCAAACTATGGTTAAAGGCCATATCCAATCAACTGTCTGTTTTTGTAGGACCTGGAGCTAAGAATGTTTTTCATTTTTTGAATAAAATAAAACTTTATATTAAAGTGTAAAACCCATTCTTGAGCCTCAATGGGACAAATGTGATCTACAGATCATAGTTTGCTTGTCTCTGTTTTAGAGTAAACAAACAAAAAGTCTTACAGTTACAAAGATCTTATGTTAAAATTTAAGAATACGGTTTTAACAATAACCTTAAAATACATAAGAAACAGACTACTTCCTCCAAATAGGGTAGAATTAATACATTGCCTCTTCTGGCTCAGATAGGTTTACCTTGACTTAAAAATAAACAGACTTCCTAACTCCAAATCAAGCAGAAATTTGGAAATGGGGCAGACTAACCCAGGTACAGAGACTTGCTCCAGAAAGAAGTTATTTCCAGTTTCTCTTCTCCACATCAGATAAGCAATCTTAATCAATATTTGACACTATAATGTACTTCACACATGTTGGAATGGAGTAGAATAAGCATTTATATCAATTTACCATTAGGTATGCTTATTACAGTTTAGAAATATGAATAGGACTTACATTCATCAATGCATGCAATCAAAGATTATTTAATACCAATCAACAATACAAACATTTTATCTTCCAGGGACTAACTGTAAATCTGATTCCTAAAGGTTCTAGTAGACAATACTGATGATTGTAACAAGATTCTCTCTAGATCTACATCTTTCTCTGAGGTGGCTTTCTGGCAACTTCTATACATCAATACTACTCTCATATAAGCATGAATTTCTAAGTGTAGGATATACAAAAATCTGTCCTAATTGTGATGTACAAGCAGGGTGATAGGAAGGTCTCTGGGATTCTTTTATGGTTATAGCAAATGCAGCATACAAACTACATGATTTGATTGATGATTAATTTTCTAAACTTATGGTAAAAGGACATTATCAATCAAAGCTTTAGTTTCCTAATATCATAAGCAAACTTCTGTTGTTTTTGTTGCTCAGTTGTTCAGTCTCATATGATCACCATGGTACACCAGGCCCATCTGTCCTCCATTATCTTCTGAAATCAGTCCAAACTCACATTCGTTGTTTCCTGTTCATGGGATTTTCTTGGCAAAGATAACTGGAGTCCCTTCTCCAATGGATCACCTTTTGTCAAAACTCTCCACTATGATCTGTCCATATTGACGAACCCTGAACAGTATAGCTCATAGTTTCATTTAGCTGTAGAAATCCTCTATCATGACAAGGAAATGATGCATGGGGAGCCAAGAATAAATATTTAACAGTTATTAACCAGATATGGGACATGCAAAATCAGCAAATTTACAAATTTGAAGGACACATACATTGTTGGTAGTTGTTTATCAAATTTGGGAAGTATACAGTGTTGCCAGACTATAGCACTCTCGTTCTTATCCTACTGTAGAAAACCAAATTATATAACAACTATTTGGTTGCAAAATGGAAGTAGATCGTAAGAAGGATGGGCTGGGGGAGAAGTAAAGGAAGAAAAAAAGAGAGAAAAGGGAAAGGGAAAAAGAAATGGGAAGGAGAAGAAAAAAAAAGGGAAGGAATGAAGGAGGAAAGAAAAGTATAAATTCAACAAAAGACCTCAGACTTTAATAGTCTTCTTCAGTGGATTTTTTTTTTTTTTTTTTGCATTTGGCTATTGTGGTTTTTTTAAGGAATTGTTTTCTTCAGTGGATTTTTTTTTTTTTTTTGTATTTGATCAATTGTATTTTTAAGGAATTCCCTTCCTTTTCTAAGCTATTCACTCTCTCTTGCATACCTCTTGTTTCTTTTCTCATTTTTTCTTCTATCTCTCTTATTTGTCCTTTAAAATCTTTTATGATGCTTCCAGGAAGCCTCTTTGGGCTTGAAACCAATTCATACCATTCTTTGAGATTTCCTCTGTGGACATTTTGTCTTTGTCTGAGTTGGTGTTTTGATCTTCCCTATCACCACAGTAGCTTTCTATGGTCAAGGTTCTTTTCTGTTTCTTGCTCATTTTCTTTTCTTTTTTAGTTCCTGTTTTGTGACTTTTAAGATTAAGCTCTGTGCCTAGGATAAAGGGGTTACTATTTCAAGTTTCCTGGGCAGTTCTGAACATTGATCTTGAGCACAAGGGCTCCTTTCTATTTGCTCATAGCAGAGGTAGTTTTACTTTCTCTTTTCAGGAAATATCCTGATTTCCCACAATTTGCCTTCTGAGCTTGTCCTGGGGGCTGCCCCACTGATCTGCTCCTCTACTGAGACAGGACCAAGAGTTTTAGTTACTGATCTTCTATGTTGAATACCCTCTGACTGATTTTCTTAGACTCTGTCTAAGCTGGGCTGAACCTCCCTTTTATCCCAGTGAGACTGACCTTGAAGTTTTACCAGTCCTTCTTGAGATAGATATTTCATTAGACTCTATTCAGAGGCCTGGTTTCATGTGGTTTTTGAGGGAAACTGGGAGAGCTTGAGCAGCTTCCTGGCTTCACTTCCTCATCTTGGCTCTGCCCCCAGAACTCCAGACTTTAATAGTCTTTAGACTAACTCATCTAGTTAGGTTCCTTCCTGGCTGAATCTCAGTCTGCTCTTCAATTTCTAAAGATTGTAAAAAGACTTACCTATTCTGCATTCCAAAGTCTATATAACATCTAAGGGCTAGAGGTACCCACCCCTTCTCTTTTTTCCAAAAACAAAAAAAAATTAATTCTGAATCAAGGAGGGTCAAGACAAATTATTTTACCCCATAATTCCTCCATTCCAAAGTGCTAGTCAACTGAATCAGGCAGTTTCCTAACAAATTCAACTCATTTGCTTCACAATTCAGTTCAAAAGTCACTTTCTTCTGAAAGAATTTCCTTCAGAATTATGCTTTCTTTGAATGTCTTATGATACTTTGTACCTCTTCTGTGCATTTATCACATTTCATTTTTGTATTACAGTTATTTGCATTTAGTTATACCATCCCATCTCATACCCTACCAATAAGAATGTATGTTCCTTGAGAACAGAGAATAGAACCTTGCACATAACAATTACTTAAAATTAATATTAATGAAAAAAATCATAATATCATAGGTTCCTAAAACATTTTAGTTGAAAAGAACCTTAAGAGTTTATGGAAGATAATAAACTTGTCTGTGATTAAATGTACAGATTCTGTAGGGACTTAATACTTATTAGAATAATCTTTTGTGTTCCAGAGAATGGATAAAATTAAATAAATAAAAAACAAGATTAAGACATAAGTGAAAAATTGTAATCAAAACTCAATATAGAGTTTGGACTGGATAATAAAGAAACAAGTCCAGTCTAGAGTAGAGGACTTTAGTTGGAGACTAGAGGAAGATAGATTGGACCAGATTATAAACTGTCTTAAATGTCAAGCTAAAGAGTTTGGACTATAGATAATGAGAACCAATGGAGATTTTTGTGTAGTAAGTGATATAAGGGGAAAAAGGCATTTTAGGAAAATTAAATATAAATTAAAATAATGTTAAAGTATCAATAGTACGGAAGTGAATCTGAGTTCTCAATAGTTATGCCAAAGAAAATATGTACTCTGTTAAATGTGGGTTCCAACTACATATATCATATAAAGATCAGCTTAGATGAATTTGGAAAGATTTTTCATCCTGAATTTACCACCAAATAATATTTTGGTTTCTATAAAGTCAAGGAGAATGTCTACAAAGGTATAAGAGGGCTGCAAATTACAACAGTGAAGAGGAATACCCATACCTATAAAATCAAAATTTGAAGGGAAAGAGGGTAAAAACATGTATGAGTACAAAGGCATCCCTTTTTTGCAAAAGCATTTTATATTTTTAATTATCTGATTTTTAAAAATTAAAATATTAATTTTATGCAACTTAAATTAAAACTCAACCAGATTACTGAATAATCCATTCTTTTCTGCCTCTAGTAACCATTGGAGGTGCAGATCCATTCTTTGTCTCAATACTAGTCCACATTGTCTTTAAGGATCTAAATAAATATAATAGTGAGGAGCATAAAGAGAGAGAAATATTTTTTAAGTTTCTTGTTTTAGGGCCCTTTAAATCTAACAAAGAAAATACAACTGAACACTTTCAATCAAACAAAAAGTATACACTGAAAACCTACTATGTGATCAATATTATGTTAAGTACTATGGGAATACAGAAGTAATATTGGCATGTCCCCAACCCTCAATAATAATCTTTTAATCTAGTTGAGAAGACAAAATGAACACACATGAAACATTAGGAAACAAAAAACAGATTATGACCAAGTACTATAACCTAAATGGTTAAATTTTACAAAATGGAAGTTTCTAGAAGAACAATATCTCAACCTGGGCTTCTATGCAAGGCAGAATAGTTTTCCTTTAAATATAATGATATTACTTTTAAGACTTGATTACTTTGGGGGACTAAACAACTCAGATTGTGGACATCACTTCTAGACCTCCTGAGAACAAGGCAGCCACAAGAAGCTCCAAAGGAGTGTTTTCATGATTAGTTGGTGGATCACTAAGGGGAATTCAGGCAACCCAAGGGATCTTCTGTGTATATCCTTGTTCTATATCTTTTTTCTGCCATAATTAACTTAAATCTCTTTTTTTTTTTTTGATAATCATTGAACAACATATAAATGTCTCACTTTTTTTTTCTAATATCCAACATAAACTAGAACGTTCAATGGACTGACTCAGGCCCAGCTCAGAATTGGGGAACTTAAACTAGTCATTCTGTAACCCCTAATATTCCTTCAACCTCAGAAATCTAATAATGGTTTATGTGCTGGTGAAGTTCAGAGGATACAGAAACAATGAGTACTGAAGTGGTCAGGACAGACTATAGGGGAAAGGATAGGCAGATAGGAGAAAACAATTTTTAAAAACACTTCTAAAGCATTAGCTCATATACTTCACTGTAATTATGTCAAAGACCGTTATTCTCTTGGAACATTAAAAAATATTGCACAGAAAGAATGATCTGTAGAGTCAAACCAACACAACCTTAAAATTGCTAAGAATATGTACTGATCTCTTGCTAAAGTGTAAACTTAATGCCTACTTTTCTATTGCTCATCTTTTAAAAAAAAGTATATTATATACAGTTAACTTATTTGGCATCTGCTTAATTTTTTTTATTGTAAATTATGCCATATCTTATACTCTTTCTTTTTCATGTCTAAAAATGAGCCAATAAACATTATAACCTTAGGACTTACATTTATTATACATTTTCACTAAAACCAAGCGAAAATTATTTGTCTTTATTTTATTCATCCCTTAAATAAAAGCCATAGTAACATTTTTGAAAAAATCAGATAAAATGAATAATAAAAAGGTTTTTTTTTTTTAAATAAAAGACATGCAATCTTTACCATATCTAATTCCAAGAAAATTCAGTAGGCATTCTGTTTAGAATTTAAAAACACTTTTGACCTAATCTCTACCAACAATGCTGAGGTCATTACTAAGGTTCATATGGGATAATTTCAAAAACTAAACCAATATAACCATCTCCAGCAAAACCTTTCACTAAGTCAAAACCAACTATGACTGAATTTTATTTCAACTCATAATCCAAACATACCTTGGATATTGTCATTACATTATTAATTCCTTGATCATAATAATAATTAATTTTTAATTCCCTGAATTCCCTTTTCTGACTATCCACCCCAGTCCCTATCTATCCCCTTTCTTCTACTCCTTTATTTCGATTGAATCTGTTCTTCATTCTCATCATGATAGGACTCCACAACCTGATGAGGGCACAAATGAGTCAAAGGAAGCTTGCAAGAAACTGCCCAAAATTGTCTCAGCATAAAAGCACTAGGCAGCAATGAGGAACATAAACGGCCTCAATAAGAGATAGGAACATTAGAAAAATCATTTTGAGTAAGGCAAATAAACAACTCTTGGTAATATTCTACATTTTTACTTTAGTACAGAATTTCTTAATCCCAAATCCTTGCTCAATCTTTTTATTATTCATTTTAACCTCTTGAATTATGCAGACACTTGGGTAACAAACTAGCTTTCCTTTGGGGGTTTATGTTCACTCCTCTACTAATTCGAAACCCACCTCCTTTGCCCTACCCTAACTATAAGAGAGATATGTCTAATCACCATTGTGTGTTGGTCTTAGGCTTCAGAAGAAATGTGACAATTGCTACCTTTTATCTCTTTACCCCTCCTTAGTTTTCCAATTTAGCAGTCCACTTCTTGTTTCATTTATCTCCATATCTACCTCAGCCCCCATGGTCAACAACTTTAATGATGCTCCTAATTGGCACCCTAGAATTATTTTCCCCCTTGATTTCTGTCACAGTCATCTTGCAAATCCTCATTTCTCGGTAATGTCTACTAATAATTTTTCAACACTTCCCTAATTGCCAAACCTTACTGAAAGAAAAAAAAGGAAACCAATATTGACTAGGACCCTTACAAAATCATGCTGATCTCAATGTTTTTCTAAATCATCAAATTGAATAGCGTAGGCCTTTCTCTATCTCTTTGCTCCCTGAAATAATCCTCACCATTGATGAGACTCTATTCCATTGCCCCATGTCTTGTGGGACACTGCATTATCTGAAACTTCCTATGATTCCCCTAATCTTTCTTTCTATGTATCTTCTCCTAATCCTCTTCCTTTAATCCCTTGACTTCAAGCCTAAAGATTCCGACTTTAGTTTTTGTCTCTTCTCTTTATCATTCAATTAAATCAATAAAAATACAGCTATTAAACACTGTACCACACCATCTTTGTTAATGGGATAAAAGGAGAAAATGTATGTAAAGCAAATAATGATGATCATAAGTATAAAACATGAGTCTGCAATACCCCTGAGTGTCAAAATCAGCCCAAAATGTAATTGGAAAATATTTAACTAAGCAAATAAAAATGCAACAGAACTCAATTAATGGCAATATGTGTTTTTAAAATAAATATATTGCCATAGAGATCCATCTGTTCAGTTTAATGACCTTGTCTCTGAGTGCGATATCACTCATGGCAATGATAAAGATAATGATTATGATGATGGTGGTGATGTTTAAATGAAGAGGCCAGAAGAATGGGAAAAACTAGAAATGACAAAGAGAGGAGGAGGGAGGGAAGATGAGTATAAAAGCCAGGCAGGCATATTAGATGTTATGAAGGACATAGGTACAAAGGTCAGACTATTCAGAAGTTGCATGACTAAATAAACACATAGACAATAAGGCATCATTAAGTTGATCAATATTTCTTGAAGTTTACATTACTCTAATAACTTGGGTCAAAGTTAATTCTGTTATCAAGTGTGATGCATGATGGAGAAATAGTATATTCTGGTTAATTAAGCATTATAATTTACAGGTTACCGAATCATATTCATTTATAAAGAATTAAATATGACAAAATATATTTAATTATGAAAACATTTTTTCTTGAGTAATGCAGAAGGAAATCAGAATCTTAAATCTAGGATATTTTAGATATGATTTTATTGTTATAGATATATAAAATACAAGTTTGTTGTTTAATAGAAATTCTGGTTAATAGAATGGATTAATCAAGAATCAAATGTACAATTTTTGATATATGTTATATAGCTACAAAAATTTACATTAATATCTCTTTGCCACACTAGAAAATAAATCCACAAGTAAATTGGGCACATCTTATCCACTAATTTTGTGTCTCCTTTCCCTACCTTTCACCTTCTTCTCCTCCCCAAATGGTATCACAAGGAAGTGGAGAAACTCCATTTATTAAGGTCTAAGCAGGCATAAGTTTCAAGAGTTTCATCATATATAAAATTAAAGCATTGGATAAATGACCTCTAAGGTCACATTCAGTTCTTCACACTATGATTCTGCCTCTAGCACTTCATTATAATTTTATGGGCATCTCTACTAAATTTTCTATCTAAAGTTCCTCTTGGACATTTCATTATTGCCACAAATAGCCTTATTCACCATTTCTCCTATCCTTCATCCCATTCACCAAGTCACACCTCCTAACTTCACTGTTTTGGGTCATTTTACCACCATTTTCTAAGCTTGAAAATTTAAAGTTCTCTTTGCTATATCCCTTTTATTCACCAGCTCCTATACATACTCTCTCCCAATGTCTCTCCCATTGGATGCTTTCCCCTCATTCTTTTTTTTTCTTAAAGCTTTTTATTTACAAAACATATGCATGGGTAACTGTTGTGATATGGGAGCCACCTGAAAGTGACTGCTGGACGTCTAACTCAGACCATCCAGAAGAATGGATTTCTTCATGTGAGAGGATGATGATGATACAAGGAGACTGAGAGGCAGTTGCTTTGTCTAATCTCTCTCCTGAGAGGCAGTTACATTGTCTGACTTCCTTCCTCTTCCCTTTGGCCTCCAATTTATTTCATTCCCAATCCACAAAGAACGTCTGTGAGGGCTGCTTTGTAACTCCTTCAAATTTATGAATCACAGTGGTGGAGGCTTTCGGAGAATTGACCTGCCTTTCACCTAGGCATGGTCCTTAACAATTCCCCATTTTTAATTTTATGGAAACACTATTATCCTCCCCATCCCCCATAGCATAGTGAATAGGTTTATGCCTTAGTTGTTATCTGAGTCCACATGCTAGAGAGTGCAAGCAGTACGATAGCAGATGTTGAATCTTGTGAGATATCATGGAGGCAATCTGTCAAACTGAGAAGAGGACTATAGTCAGAACAGGCATTTTTCTTAAGTCTCTCATCAGTCTCCTGGCTCAGCCCTTTGATGTGTTGGCCCATTTAATTATCCTGGCTAAAAAAGTCTTACCAGGTCTCTTCTCCCTTTCCTTCTCCACAGGTTACTGAAGCAATTCTGGGAGGATTCTACTCACGGACAGCTCTAAAGCTGCTTCTTTATTTCTTATGCTTCATATGATTCTTGTACCCCATGTTTAGGTGCCATGTATTATGATATGGGAGCCACCTGCCAGGGGCTGCTGCATGTCTAACTCAGACTGTAGAATGGATCTTTTCATGTGAGAAGATGATGATGATGATACAAGGAGACTGAGAGGCAGTTGCATTCTCTATCTCTCTCCTGAGAGGTGGTTGTGTTGTCTGACCTTCCTCCTCTTCCCTCTTGCCTCCAATTTATTTCACTCCCAATTTCACAAGGAACACCTTCTCATTTCACTTAACATCAGTTACATAGGGTCTCTCCAGGCCTCTCTGAAATCATCCCGATGGTCATTTCTTACAGAACAATAATATTCCATAACATTCATATAACATAATTTATTTAGCCATTCTCCAAATAATGGGCATCTACTCAGTTTCCAGTTTCTTGCCACTACAAAAAGGGCTGCCACAAAATTTTTGCACATGTGGATCCCTTTCCCTCCTTTAAGATCTCTTTGGGATATAACCCCAGTAGAAAGACTGCTGGATCAAAGAGTATATACAGTTTGATAACTTTTTGGGCATAGTTCCAAATCACTCTCCAGAATGGTTGGATCCATCCACAGTTACACCAACAATTATCAGTGTCCCAGTTTTCCCAGTTCATATCCTTTGACCATTGGAGAATGGCTTGAACTATTATAAATTTAAGTCAATTCTCTATATATTTTAGAAATGAGGCCTTTATCAGATCCTTTGGATGTAAAAGTGTTTTTCCAGTTTATTGCTTCCCTTCTAACCTTGTCTACATTGTTTTGTTTGTACAAAACTTTTTTAACTTAATATAATCAAAATTATCTATTTTGTGATCAACAATGATCTCTAGGTCTTCTTTGGTCACAAATTCCTTCATCCTCCACAGATCTGAGAGGTAAACTACCCTATGTTCTTCTAATTTGTTTATAACATTTTACGTCTAGATCATGAATCCATTTCGACCCTATCTTGATTTATGGTGTTAGCTGTCGGTCTATTCCTAGTTTATGCTTTCCTCCCCATTCTTACTGCCACACATTTAGGGCCTCAGAATGACTAATCTTTAAAAATCCTAGTAAAAACCAAGAGACACAGGTGATGTGTTCATAACCATGGCCAATTAAAGGCAAGGGCTTCAAATTTGCAAGATAGAGAAGAAATGATTAGTAAAAAAAGATAATGTTGGAGAATAGAATTTGGATTTCTGAATTAGGACTCATGATAAAAAAAACAGACTCAATTTGTTTAGAAAAGATTGGGAAATATGTATTCCTAGAAAAGGAATGAATGAACAAAACATTTATTATAGATTTACTTTGTGTTAAACACAATGCTACAAATAGAAAAACTTTCATTCTCTCTAGAAACTTGAAGATCTTGACAAGAAGGGAGAAAGGCCACCATCTTCCTATTTTTTTTTAATTAAAAGACTGTTGTGGGCAGAACTCTGAAAATGGGATTCTTACTAGGTGTTAAGTCAATGGAATTGATAAAGACAATGGTTATCTAGTTTAGCATGGTGCTTAATAGTTCTCTAAGTTCAGTGTGATTGATTTAATCTTATAACAAGTAATGGTTTCCTAGTGATATAATGATTGATTTATATTCAATGTAGAGCATATAAGCTGGGACTCAGAATCAAAACCAGAGAAGACAGAAGACTGGAGGTGGGAGCTTACGCTCTCGGAGGCAAGGAGAAAGATTCATTCCATCTTCGTCAGCCTCATGGTGGCTGGCCTGGCCTCCTGCACTTCTCCACTGAAATTAAGACTCTTGAAAGACCTCCAGAAAGCTAGCTGAAGCCTCAGGCAAGGAAACTAGATTGTAAAGGAGATAATAAAGGCCAGGCAAAGAGACAAGATTTTGAAGGAGAAAATAAAGAATCTGGACTTTAACACCTGGCTATATTATCTCTCTCTCTCTCTCTCTCTCTCTCTCTCTCTCTCTCTCTCTCTCTCTCTCTCTCTCTTTTTAAATAACTTTTTATTGACAGAATCCATGCCAGGGTAATTTTTTATAGCATTATCCCTTGCACTCACTTCTGTTCTGATTTTTCCCCTCCCTCCCTCCACCTCCTCCCTGAGATGGCAAGCAATCCTTTACATGTTAAATAGGTTACAGTATATCCTAGATACAATATATGTATGCAGAACCGAACAATTCTCTTTTGTACAGGGAGAATTGGATTCAGAAGGTATAAATAATCCGGGAAGAAAAACAAAAATGCAAGCAGTTTATATTCATTTCCCAGTGTTCTTTCTCTGAGTGTAGCTGCTTCTGTCCATCTTTGATCAATTAAGGCTCTCTTTATCGAAGAGATCCACTTCCATCAAAATACATCCTCAAACAGTATCGTTGTTGAGGTATATAATGATCTCCTGGTTCTGCTCATTTCACTTAGCATCAGTTCATGTAAGTCTTGCAGTCCTCTCTGTATTCATCCTACTGATCATTTCTTACAGAACAATAATATTCCATAACGTTCATATACCACAATTTATTCAAAGATTCTCCAATTGATGGGCATCCATTCAATTTCCAGTTTCTAGCCACTACAAACAGGGCTGCCACAAACATTTTGGCACATACAGGTCCCTTTCCCTTTTTTAGTATCTCTTTGGGATATAAGCCCAGTAGTAACACCGCTGGGTCAAAATGTATGCACAGTTTGATAACTTTTTGAGCATAGTTCCAAATTGCTCTTCAGAATAACACCTGGCTATTCTCTTGATGATTAATCTGACGAAAAGAAGACTGCCCCAAAGACCTCCCAGAAAACTAAACAAGAACATTACAAAAGATTGGTCATATGTGCTTTTTAAGCAAAATGAATAGAAGGTAAAACATAGCAAGTATAACCGTGGAGAAGGCCAGGGAAGACAGAGAATTTGAGAATTTGTGTTCTGATTAACCTCTGATAAACCTCAGCAGACTGAAACAGAGGGAGGGGCACAGAGAGGTGAATGGGGTCTAACATTATTCTTGAAAGCAATGAAATTTGTAATTTAGATTTCTGAGTAACCCTGACCACACGTTTTGTCCTCAAAATTATATATCTCCCAGTGAATTTTTCTAGAAGGATACACCCATATGCTATGATATTGTATGGGGAAAATATGTATACTGTGATATATTGATTATTCCTATTTTTATATGAAACTTTTACTTAATGATAAAACAAGCATAATAATATGTAATGCATTATAGTTGTATTTATTATTGTGCTTGTTTTATCATTAAGTAAAAGTTTTATGTTTAAGAGTAAATGGTATCCAGCAATATAAAGGTCTAAGACAATTCTGAAGGACTTAAGAAGAAGCGTATGATCCTGAATGCAGATTGAAGATATTTTCTCTTTATTTTTCTTGTCTGTATTTTCTTTCACAGCATGACTTACGTGGAAATGTGTTTTGCATGATTTGACATTTGACTCATATCAAATTAATTGTCTTCCCCATGAAACAGGAAAGGGAATGAGAGAATTTGGAACTCAAAATTTGAAAAAAATGTTAAAAATTGTTTTACATGTAATTGGGGAAATATAAAATATTAAATTTGAAAAGAAAGAAAACTTATCAGCATTATTGTAATAGAGTAATTTTGTATAAAGTGACTAGAAATCACTAGTCAGTGATTAGTGAGAACAAAGGATATATGTGCTGGAAGAATTGTACTCCCATTCTCCATATATATAACAGGGTTTTCCCTAAGATCCCAAAGTGTTTGATTATAGTCTTGCAGTCTTTGTCCTTTTATGGGAATCTAGAGACAGACCTGCCCTGTGCAAAGAGTTATACTATAGGGGTCCATACCAGGTACTTTTTGCTAGTGCTACATTTGCATAGACTGATGCAAGATAAAATAAGCAGCATCAGGAGTCTAATCTATGCAGTGATCACAATAATATAAATGAAAAGATTATTAAAATGATAGTGAATGCTGAACAACTGTAATGACCAATCTTAGACTAGAAGAGATTAGGAAGCACCTTTTTACTTCTGGGAACATGATGGGGAATTATAGGTATAGACATTGTCCATATAGACACTGTCATACAGACTGAATGAATCAGTTGATTTTGCATTAACTTTCATTTCAAAGGAGGATTCATTTTGTTGGAGGTAGCAGTGTTTGGATATATCCAGAAATGACTTGCAAAAATAGAAGGCACAAATAAAATTAGGGGGAAAAATTTCCCTTACCTATGAAATAAAGCTTAATTATAATATTTAAGACCCTCACAATAAGACCCCAATCTACATTTATAGTTGTATTTCTACTTTCAAATATACATTTATACATCTACACATACACGTTTATATCAGCTCTGTTTCAGCCAACTAAACTACTTGATGTTCCTCTCAAATGCTCCTTTCTTTACTGCCTGCTATTTCTGCTTTAGCACAAGCTGTATTTTATGCCTTTTTTCTGTATTACTTAAACCCCACAAATCCTTTTAGGCTTAAGTCAAACACTACTATTTCCATAAAGATTTCCCTGATTCCCTCAAGTGAAATCATTTCTACTCCCTCCCTCTTCTAAACTTTCATAACATTCCAAACTACTATTAAGGCACTTATTGTATTTTGTATTCCAGTTACTTTGTGTACATGTTTTAAGACTACCAAAGTACAAACTTTGAAAAACTAGAGATTTATCTGAGCCATCTGTCTAAATGTCCTGCTTATAGTAAGCCCTGAATAAAATGTTAAATAAAAAAATAAACTGTAGAAGGGCAAACGATGAATGTTATTAGCTCTTTACCACTAAATCCAAATCGATTTAAGATATATTTTTACTAAAAATAGTTGTAAAACTAGTTGAACGGACAATAAAAGAATATTTTTCTGACCTAAAAATCTTCAATAACTCAAGAAGTTTTAACAAATTAAAAATTTCTTGCTTTGAAATGTTAATCCAAATTTCTATTTTAACATATATTGATCTTTTCTTTGTTCCTTTGTTCAAGATTCCTTTAAATATTACCTCAATTTGTCTTAGGGAAGAAATTGTCAGACTACATGGAGGTCCATGACAGTATCCCTCTCCCTCTCCTACCCACCCGCCCCCACCTCTCTCTCCCCCTTCCCTCCTTTCCCCCTTTCCTCTCTCTCACTCCTTTCTCCTTTCCTCCTTCTCTACCTCCCCTTTCTCTCTCCTAGAAATGGCTTGGATATTAGATTAATGTTAAATTGAATAAAATTGTTTCTGATAGACGTGCGGAAACAAAGTACTGCATTAACAATTTTTCTTCAACAGTGAATACACTAAAAAGAAATTCTGAAAAGAAAATTATAAGGGGAAAACAACAAAGGAAGAAAGAAAAAAGTAATAAATTAATTCTATGGTCCCTTCTATACAGCTTTACTCAAGTACTTGTATGGAAGATGTAGAATGAAGTTTTACATTGCTATAATCAATGGTAATATTTTTGCTGTAACTAAAAGCTTATGATTTATTAGAAAATTGCAACAGAAAGTAGAAACATGAGATATTAGAATAAGACACAAGGTTATGCTTAGAATTAACTTTCAAAGTATAAACAGTTTGGTATTTTTGAAGATGTGTCAATAATTTATATGTTGTTCCAATAAGAGGTATAATATCCATTCTTTATGTTCCATTAATAAGAACATCAATTAGGAGAAAGAAATGCTGCATAAGCTTTTTAGATTCTGCTGAAAGTTTTCATTTTACTTCTTAGGAAGTTAATAATTCATTGTCGTACACAGCAGTCAAATAACCCATTTAATGTTTTTGCCTTTCAATGATTTTTAAGTCATCCTGCTAGCCAAGGTCACTGTCCTCTGTCTCATTCAGATTAAAAAGCAACCTATTTATTTGGTATGTAAAAGATGAAATGTGAGGTAGGAAGAGTGCTGAAGCTGGGTTCAAATCCCATTTTGGACACCACTAACTGTATGACCATGAGCAAATTACTTAATCTGTCTCAGCACTAATTTCCTCATCTGCAGATTAATATTAATAATACTTATTATACTATCTACCTCACAAAGTTATTATAAAGGTCAGATCAGACAATATAACATATATGAAAAGTTAATCTTTAAAGGATACCAATATTAGTTACTTTTGTTATCTAAATTTTTAGCACTTGGCTACCACATATTGCAATGTTTTATTGTTATTGAATATAGATATGCTTCATAAAAATTAATCTAGAACATACAAATTTTAATTAAATTCTCTGTATACATGTATAACATAATGTTTTTTTTTTAACATGCTACTTTGTCTGTGATACATAAAGTTCATACTGATTAGGACAATTTCTAAGTTGACATTTTCTTTCACTCATTCAACAAATATTTATTGAAAGTCTATTACGTGCAAGATGTTTTACTGACCAAGCAGTAAAAATTTTACTTTCAAACTCACAACTACCAACCTATTGGATATTCCTAGGGAGAACTCAAACAAAATAATAGAAAGCAATCAGATTGCAGAGGAAGAAAAATCAAGAAAACAATATCTGGAAACCAGAAAGTTAAATAAAAAATAAAAACACCCTATTCTTAGACATGAGGCTAGAAAACTCAAAATGATATTGGAAGAGAAAAAAATCATACAAAGTTCACTCACTGACAGAAGAGAAACATTCAGACTTACTCTCATATTCATAGTGATATTATTGTTAGATGTATTTGTATATCTGCCAAGTATGAAGCAGCTGTATCTTGATCTCTATACAAATAACCAAATGTCCCTGCACAAGCGAGAACAACGGTTAACATTGAATAAAACCACTAAAACCTTACAAAACCAATAGCTCTCACAAAGAAACATATAAAGTGAAAGTTGAAAAAATCTTGATGATCATCTACCTAGAGATTCTTTTTTAAAAAACAAATGTTAATTTATTAATTTTTATTAATCTAATTAATTTAACTAATAAAATGAAGTTTAAAAATAAAGATACTGGTACCTTTTATGTTACCTACATTTTCCTTATTATCACTCCTCTGATCTCAGAGAGCTATTTAAAAAATCAAAGAATATTTAAAAAGTTAAAACAAGAAAGAAAAAAGAAAGTATGGGGGGGAAGCCCAATATAATTGATCAATACATCAAAAAAAAATCTGAAAATATATGCAACATGGCGCAGTTGAGGATTTTTCTCCTCTGCAAAGAAGTCAAGGAAGTATCTTTTCATGTATTTTTTTTCCCCTTGAGGCGTCATGATTTTTTTTTTTTGGTAATTGCACAATTTAATTGTTTTTTGATTGTTCTTTACATATACATTTGTAATCAAGAAAGACTGACAGACAGATAGAGATGTAGTTTTCTTGGTTCTACTTCATTCTGTTTCAGTTGATGTAAGTCTCTGCATATTTCCCTACATTTATCATATTCATAATTTCTTTCAGCACAGCTGTAATGTTCATGGACTTCAATTAACCACATCCCAATCAATGGGCATCTATTTTTTTTCCAGTTCTTTTTTAATATATAAAGTGTGGCTACAATTTTTCGGGGATTACAAGGATGTTTTTTCTAATCAATGACATCCTTAGGATAAAAGCTTAGTAATAGAATTAAAAGATATGGAAATTTTGCATAATTCCAAACTGCTTTCCAAAATGGGCTATTGTCTTTTTCCTATAAACCATGCAATGTTTATTCCTATCTTCTGTCATTTTTGCTAATTTGCTGGATGTGAGATGAAACCTCAGACTTGTTTTGATTTGTATTTCAATTTGTATTTCTCATATTATTTGTAGTATCCTTTCATATGGTTATTAATAATTAGCAATTCTTGATTCTATCCTTTGACTTGTTATCTATTGGTGAAATGCTTTTGGTCATATACAGACACACACTTTTCTTCTTAATTTTAGATGTATTAATTTTATGCAAAAATTTTCAAATTTATTCAATCAAATATATCTATTTTAATTCATCTTTTTAAATTACTCTTCCTTATTTCATAAAAAATAAATAAAACACAAAACACCTACATATAGTTGTAAAAAGTATATGACCCACTTATTTTCAAAATTTTTATGGTATAATCTTAAATATTAAGGTCACATGTCCATTTTGAGTTTATTGTGGAATTTGATGTAAGATATTAGACTAAGCCTAATTTCTGCATTATTGCTTTCTAGTTTTTATGAAGCAGGAAGTTGTTTCCAAAATAATCAATATTTTGAGCTTTATTGGAAAGTGGGTGGAGTTGTTTCTGATTCTTCACTGTCTAAGCTGTTCCACTGATGTGCTTCTCTACTTTTTAATCATTATCAAATGATTTTGATTACTATTGCTATATAAGATAACTTGAGGTTTACTTTTTTCATTATTTCTCTTGATATTCTATTACATTTATGTCTCCCAATGAATTATTACTTTTTTTGTTGAGTTCTGTAAAATCTTCCTCAAATAATTGTAGAGATATAGCATTAAAACTATAAATAAACTTTAATGGTGTTGTCATTTTTATTATTTTGAAAAATCTCAGCCATGAGCACCAAGTATTTCTCTAGCTATTTAAACATGTCGTTTATTTTTAAATAAGCACATTATAATTAAATCTATATTAAATTTTTGTGTGCTTTGTAGATGCCATAAGCATTTTATGCATGTTGCAATAATTTTGGATGGGATTTCTAATTGTATAATTGCTTTTCCAATTGGGTTAATGTTATATAGAAATACTATTTTTGTGGGTTTGTTTTGTAGCTTTAAAATTTGCTCAAACTATTAACTTTACTGATTCCATAGAATTTTTCAAGTAACTTGTGACCAAAGAGATTATTTAGATTACTAATTAGTAATTATTAATTACTAATTTAGATTGGTGGTCTTTCTTCTTGCCTTTTTAACTAATTATTTCTAGTATTTTACATTTAATTCATTGATTAAAATTTGATTAAACATTATCTGATCAATTCATCAGAATCAGGAATTACTTTTCCTTCCACATTTTCTTTGCAACTAGTTCTATTTCATTTTCTGGGACTGAATTTCTTAAGAATTCAATTGATGGTCTGTTGGTTTGGGGTATTTAACTTTTTGAAGGTATTCCATTTTCATTTGTCAATCTTGCTTGCATATCAATGTATAAAGTAAATTCTGCTAAAAAAAAACCTTCTCTCTTCTAATTGTGTCATTTCACTTTAATTGTTTATTATTTTAATTTATTTTAGATTATGTGCTTTTCAATGTAATCAGTTAATTACAATTTTTAAAAATAATAAATCATAAAGTGTAATAGGCTGAGGCTTGAGTTGATGCACTGAGGTCCCAAGCACATGAGGCTAAATAGTAATTGGACCATACTCTATTAATATATATGCTTGGAGAAAGAATGGCCACGCCCACTCTTTGTGCAAGTCCTGATGTATTATATAGGAAATGACATTTTTGATGGGTGGAGGCAAGGGAGTGGAAAGGGAAGCAGAAGGAGAGACTGCTGGCTGGCATCTTGACACAGCTGCTCACATTGCCATTGTGACGGCCTTTCATCTCCAATCCCCCTCTGCTAGCTGGCTTCCTGTCACAGCTGCTCATATTTCTATCGCAATCCCTTTTCACCTCTTCACTTCAATAAAGATTGAAGATTTTCCCCTTAACCTGAATTCCTGACTTCAGCTGATTTTAAATACGTGGTCATCACAATAAAGAAATTTATTTTAAAGCAATACTTTGGTATATATATTTTTACCATTTATTAAAGATGAAAGCAAAATTTCTTACTAATGAGATGGATGTGTTTGTTTATTTTTACAAAAAGAATTAAATCTTGGTGGAATATTTGATGCCTCTTACTATGGCCAATTTTTTTTTAGCTCATTTATTTTTTTAATTTTATTTTTTATTATAGCTTTTTATAGACAAAACATATGCATAGGTAATTTTTTTAACACTGATCCTTGAAAAACCTTGTTTCCAACTTTTCCACTTCTTCCCCCCACCCCCTTCCCTAGATGGCAAGTAGTCCCATACATGTTAAATATGTTAAAGTATATGTTAAATACAATGTATGCATATATATTTATACAATTATCTTGTTGCACAAGAAAGAGTTTGATTACAATTTTATCAATTTTGCTTGAATCAGCCTTTTATTTTGTTCATAATTGTTAGTCTTCTTCCAATTTAGTTGATTTTTCCTTTATGAATTTTGATACCAAAGCATTTGGAGCATATATGATTTATATTGAAATTGGTTTGTTATCTATGGTTCCTTGTAAGATAATATAATTTCTTGGTTTCGTTTTTTTAAATGTTGTGACTTCTTTATTTTCCTTTGTCTAATAACATGACTTCAACTCCTGCTTTTTAAAAATTCAACATACACATAGAAAATTTTGTTTCAACCTCTCATTTTTATTCTTTTTGAATTCTTTTGATCTTTAGGTATATTTATTTTTTTGAGAGATGTATATTTCTTATAAACAATAGATTGTGAAATTATGTCTTCTTATCCAACCTGTCATTCTGTCATTTTATTCCATTATTTAAGCCATTCATACTTACAGTTATGAAAGTGAGATTTATATTTTCTTCCATTTGGCTTTAATATTGCCTTTTTTTTTTAATTAGAGGTTTATTTTTGTTTCTCTTCCTCCTTAAGGATAATAATTTGGTTTTTTTTTTTTTGTTTGTTTTTTGTTATTTTTGCTTAAACTACTTCAAGACAATTTTATTCCCAAAGGCTAACTTCCCTCAATCTTTCCTCTCCCATTTGTTAATTCTTTTCCTACTAAAGATTATGCTGGATTTATACCAAGAAGGCAGAACTTATTCAATGTCAGGAAAACTTTAAGTAATTAACTATTATCACTAACAAAAACAACAAATATAGAAGAAAATATTTTGACAAAAATATAATGCCAATTTCTTTAAAAAAATTAGAAAACATAGAAATAGAGATTACCTTAAAATGATAAGTAAAAAACAGAAAACATTACTTATAAAAAGGACAAGTTAGAAGAATTTCCAGTTAGATCAGAGGTGAAGTAACGATGTCCATAATCACCATTATTTTTCAACACCATGATCTTGTGTTTGATAAATCCAACAATTGCAGCTCCTTGGGGCAAAAATTCACTATTTGACAAAAACTGTTGGGAAAACTGGAACATAGTCTAATAGAAATTAGGTACAGGCAACATCTCACACTATGTACTGAGATAAGCTCAAAATGGGTGCAAAAAGCATTATATCATCCACAAATTGATGCAAGGAAAAAAATTACCTGTTAGCTATGTGGATAGGAAAACGTTCATTACCAAATAAAAGATTGAGAGGTTCAAGGGAAGAAAAATGGATAATTTTGACTTTATAAATTTAAAAGTTTTTATAGTAATCAGTAAAGCTAAAATTAGATGAAAAGCAAGAAAATGGGGGGGGGAATCTCTATAACAAATGTCTCTGATAAAGTTCTCATTTCTAAAATATATAAGAAACAATTAAATTTACAAGAATAAGAACCATTCCCCAGTTAATAAAAAGGAAACAAATAAAAGGTTATGAGTAGGCAGTTTTCAGAAGAAACTGAAGCTATCAGTAAACATATGAAAAAATGCTCTAAGTAACTAATTATAAGATAAATTCAAATTAAAACAATTCTGAGATACCACCTCATAACTATCAAATTTGCTAAGATGATAGAAAAGAAAAATGACAAATGCTGAAGGAGATATGGGAAAACAGACACATTACTGCAATTTTGGTGGAACTATATACTAGTCTAACTGTCCTGGAAAGCAATTTGGAAATAGTCTCCAAACATTATTAAATGGTTCTTACTCTTTGACCCTAGTAACAATATTGTACAATATGACTATAGCTCAAGGAATTAAAAGTGGGAGGAAAGGGACCAAAATATCAAAAATATTTATAGTACTTCTTTTCATGGTGGCAAAGAATTGAAAACTGAGGGAATACCCATCAATTACAGAATGGCTGTACAAGTTGTAGAATATAAATGTGATAGAATATTATTGTGTTGTAAAAGTGATAAAGGAAATGGGTTTCAGAGAAACTTGGGAAATCTTGCATGAACTGATGCAAAAAGAAATGGGCAAAACCACTGCATAGAGTAACAATAATATTGTAAAAATAAACAACTGTGAAAGAATAATTAATCAACACAATAAACCAACAAAATTCCAAAGGACTTATAATGAAATATACTATTCACTTTCCAATAGAGAACAAATGTAAGCATAGTGCAGAGTGAATCACATATTTTTCTCTTTCTTTTTCTTGCTTTGTTTTTGGGAAAGAGGAGAAAATACTATTAATGCAGAAATTTGATTTGCATAAATATGCAAATTTTGTAATAAGTTTTTCCCCATTTTATTCTTTTTAGGTAGGGGAAAGGAACAGATGGAAGAGAATTTGGAAGTGAAAAAAAATTTAATCTGTTTAAAAAAATCTTTTAATGATGATTCTTTTGTTATTTTAATGTTGTTGTTTTAACCTCATAAATGTCTTTCTCTTCTAATATTTTTTCTTCCTTTTAATAGTCTCATAAGTTAGGATAATGTATTTTGTTACATGTGCTTTTCTTAGCTTCTGTGTTAATTTACCTTTCTCATGTTACAGTTGTCTAGATGAGAGCTTCTTAAATGATTTTCACTTGCAACTCTTTTTCACCAGAGAAATATTTACATGAGCTCATAAATAGGTATATAAAATAAGTATACATATCAAATATTTACTGATAACACATCATAATTTCATTACCCTCACATTCAATTACACAATCCCATATGGGGGTTTAAGAAGCTTTCATCTAGGGTGCTTACAAATCAACTAATTTGCTCCCTTTTTCATTAGGGGGAGAGGAATGTTTCAAATGTTGCTTTGATTGAATATTCATCCTTTTTCATTGATGATTAGACTTTTTCAAAATCTGGAACTCTTTTCAGAATACATTGATATTCATTTTTCAGACCATGTTAATGCATCCCTTCTGCAGTTTCTCATTGGCACAGGACAGTCTTATATTATTTCATTTTCTTTTTCTTTACATTTGAAGGTCTTTCTGTAGAAACTTGCAGAATATGTCCTTTGTCAGTATACTTGTTAAATCTAACCATTATTTTGTGTTAGGTATTCAGGTTCTTTCTCTTCCTAGAGATAAACTCTAGATTCTATTGACTGGTACTTTATTTTTTGGTATTCAGAGTTCCAGTCAGTTTTCTTGTATTTTGTCTTGCAACATAGTATTCAAAGTTTGGGGGTTTTTTTTGAGTTATTTTTTTTGGAAGATTTATGACTCTTAAGTTATCTTTACACATTCTGATTTTGAAATTAATAGTAGCTTGCATAAAGATCATTTATTCCTCTTAATGTTACTGAATTAAAATTTTCTACTTTGTGGTTGTCCTTCACTTCCATATATTTGCATTCCCAATAAGCTATTCTTTGTTTTGTTTTTTTGCAGTGACTTGCCACTGTCACTTGAAGTGACAGATAATATTTGTCAATTATGTTTGCTGTGTAGAACATAAATTTTAGCTGGATGATAGTACCCTTTGTTTCTGACTTTGTGCAGCCATACAAATGTGCTGAGTCCTTGCTCCAGTTTCCTCAATTCTTTAGTTCAGCAGTTCTGAAGCACCGTGCTACTGTCTCAGGCAGAGAACATCTACATTTTCGTTTACTTCTTTGTCCTTAAAACAGGGTCAGGTAGAGTTGAGGTTTGATGCTTGATGCCACAGAATGTTGGGATAAAGGTAAATATTAGGATGTGCTACCAGAGACTATAGTGGCACCAAGGAAATTGCAAAATAGAGCCCAGAACACAGACACATCTAAAGTTCCCTGCCAGAGTACTTTGGCTGATGGGACAGTGGGTGCTGCCCACTGAATATGCAAGAGTTTGAAGATTATTTTTCTCAGTTCATTATCTAGTTAGACTTCTTAGTGTCTTGACTTGTGAAAATAGTTGCAATCACTTACCTCAAGCAAATGGTTTTTATTTTGGAAAGCCCTAAGAACTAAAGAAAATATTTAGTCCTCCATCTTTTTGGTCATGTATTTCAAGGGGTTTTAACCCAGGGTGTGTGTGTGTGTGTGTGTGTGTGTGTGTGTGTGTGTGTGTGTGTGTATGCATTTGTATGTGTGTGATGGATCCTTAATGCTTTTAAATGCATAAAATAAAATACATAGGATTATAGAAGAAAACCAATTAATGTAAAATACAGTTATTAATAGTATTTTTTAAAGTTCATAGACATCTAATTAAGGACTCTTGATCTAATTCAATTTCTCCATACAAGGAACCTAAAGACCAAACGAATGAAGTTCACATACTTATTAAGAAATTTCCTCCATATCATGAAAATAAAATTCCATGATTTACAAATATCTATTAATGGGTTCATTGTTTTAACTCTTTTGCTTATCTTAAATTAGGAACAGTACCTTTTTAGTAGCTCTTTCAGATGTTTTGAATAATTTAAACAACTTTCTTATGATATAATGAAGTTCATATTGCTATTTGAAACAAATGTACCAATGAAAATCATTCATGTCTACATAGGGTTTTGATGTCTATAAACCACTTAATCTATAATACTTTTGTTATTGTCCAAAGATAATAAAAACACTAATTCATCAAACATTTGCTTAACTCTTATTGCAGTGTTCAAGCATTTGCAAAAGGATCATTGCAAAAATATTTGCAACTTATGAGATAACAAGAGATTAAGTAGATTAGAAAGAACTTGGTAAGATACTCCAAATTAAATCAATTGTACTTCAATATCCAATGATTTCAATGGGTAGGACAATGGAAAATATGATCTTGAAGTAATAAATTAGAGGGGTCAAAGATTAGACTATATAGAAGGCTCACACAAATACATCAAGTCATTTCTTTGAGAAAAGTTAGGAGATATTGGTTTTAGTGACTCACTATGTCTGGTCTCAGAATGGCTGCTGGTTGCTAAAAAGACAAATGTAGGCTGTGAATCAAAAATATTTTAACAATTAAAGTAAACCACAAATAGAATAACTGCCTCTGGGGGTCTTCAAGCAGAGGGTGAATTATCAATTATCTGTTTTTAGTAGGAATTAATTTTTTGTTGTGAATTGGTCATTGAGGAAAGAGCTTAATAAATACTTTTTTTTCATTCAGTCCATTATCCAACTAAAAAAGTACTATCATTCTAATTTAGCCAGGCTTATAGTAATTGTCAGATCCAGAATAGAAACCAACATAGCCTGATTGCTCCTTCCCCTACAAAAATATTGCCAATCAACAGCATAATACATTAGCTAGAGAGAGATTACTAGAGGGAATATGTGTGTACAGAATGGTATCAAAAAAGGGTCCCTGAGCAAAAGGTAGTGAACAAAAATGGGTTGATACCAAAGAAAATTTATTTATATCATATTTTTGCTTAAAGCCAGTTCTCACTTTCAGTTTTTTCAGTTGCATAGGTAAAAAAGATCTAATTTTCCATTTTCAAGGCTTTGATTATGATACATTCCATATTGCATTGAAATTGACCTTTCCTATATCATATTCCTTCAAATCTTCTCTGAAATCCTAGGTGAAGGCCATCTCCAGTCATCCTGATCTATATCTTTATACTGGAGCCAGATGACTCCTGAGGAGAAAGTGAAGCTGGTGACCTTGCAAAGCCTCCCTCACTTAAATCCAGATTCCCTTGCACATCATGGCAACACCTCCATGATGTCATGATCCTCTTTGAGAACAAAGAGTAAGAGTGAATAGGAGTAAGGAGCTACCTTTCCCAGGGACCCAGTTGGAACTGGCCAGCTGGACAACATAGCTCTTTTCTTTTTTCCCTTCCCTTCCCTCTATCCTCATAACATACTATAACATTATATTATACCCTTACCTGCGAGTGCTCTGTTCAAAGATATATAAATTTTGATCTCTGAAACTTCCCAAGATAATACTTCTCTACATATGGATATATAGACACATCTCCTATGAGGCATTTTATCTCCCTACCTCCAAATATATTTATACTCTTCCCTTTTATTTTAGTCTCAGTAAATGAGCTAGTCTTTCTCCTCATTAAGGTTATCTGGTACATTTGTACCATTGATACCACCCTTTCCCATCTCTTTTGGAAGCTTGCCCCATCAATCCTTTTCTTCCTTCCATCTTTCTAGACTTGAAGAATGAGGAAGTTCTTCTCCTTCCCTAAATTATCTATCTTTTTGGGAGTTTCCCCCTATTCATCAGTTTCTCTAATCTTTAATCTTTCCCTTTTTCTTGCATCCTCTCCAGATGCTTATCAAATGCTAAAATCCCTTAGTCTTTAAACAACAATAACAGCAACAACAAAAATACTTTTCCCTTGAAGAGACTACCATAGCCTCAAGCTCTCTTCTATTATCCCTTCTCCCATTCACTGCTAAAACCTGGAAATCTCTATCAGCTAAATCTTTCCCTTGAGACAGATTCATTCCATAATGTCTCACACTCTACTAGATTCTATTAAAATTATTCTCTAAATCACCTATCATCTCATTGTCCAACTATGGAGGCTTTTTCTCAGTTATTATGTTCAGTCCTTACTATCTTTTTTTCTATACTGTCTCATATCCCATAGTTTAAATGATCAACTCTGCTAATAAGACTCCCAAATATATTTCTTTAGACCTAATCTCTACCCAATAAGAGTCAATCTTCCAGTTCTATCTATCTTCTGGATATCATTTCTTGGATGCCTTATCAGGACCACAAATTCATTGAGTTCACATTAAATTTATTACTTCTCCAAAACCTGCTCTTTTCTATTTCTGTTGATAGTACCACCGTTCTCTCCTGAAACCACCTAGGCTTGAAACCTCAGAATCATTCATGTTATTTCTTCTCTCTCTCTCCTAAATCAATTACTAAGTTACTAAGTCAATGCTACTTTTGAAATCTCATATCACTCCTTTCATATCTACTCTCATTTTCACTGCCAATACCCTGATTCAGATATTTATCACTAGTTTTCCTGTCTCCAGATTGTTTCTTCTCAAATGGATTCATTTGGCACATTGTTTCTGAAACAATCTTTTTAATGCACAGGCCTTGGCAAATTTCACATCCACTCAAAAATCTCCCATAGCCCTTCACTAAATAAAATTCAAATTATTTAAACTGACATTTATAGACATTTATATATAAACTTTATTACCTATGTTTTCAACAATATTTCATAAAACTACCATTAATGGATGAAATTAATCATCTTTCTTGATTTCTTCCTACCTTTCCCACCACTGTCTTTGAATATCTTACCTCCTATGTCTGGAACAAACTTAATATCTATCAATAGCTTTCACTTGCTTCATGAATCAGATTGTAAAGTCTTCCTGATTCATCCCATCAGTAATGATTCCCCAGCTTTGAATTTCAAGGTACTCTGATTTCTTCAATGAATTTAATCACTTTCCAATTTCTGTTACAACGTTCAACTCTCCTTCCCCTACTAAACAACTATTGAAGATAGGAACTGTCATTTTTTGGGAGAATGGGGAAGAATCAGAAAGAAGAGAATTGAGTTAAACTCATTGGTGTTGTGAATGATAGATATTTCTTTTCCCAAAACAAATCTGAATCTATTCTGCAATTCACTGTCATACAGAGTTATCTGAGAACAATGAAAAGGAAAGAAATCTGCCCAAAATTATACAGCAAGGATATGACAGAAATAAAACTTCAGTCCAGGCTTTCCTGATTCTAAATTTACCTGTTAAGTGTTTGTCTCCCTCATCCTATACTTGTTCAGTTGGTTTTTAAAAAAATCTAAGTACAATGGCTAATATAGGATTTTACATGTATAATCTATATCAAAGTGCTTATCTTTTCAAAGAAGAGAGTGGGGAAAGAGGGAAAAAATAATTTGGAATTCAAAATTTTAAAAATTTAATGTTAAAAATTTTACATATAATTGAAAAACGCTTAATGAAAATGAATAAAATTTATTGCAGAACAAAACACCCTTCCACCCCCAAAAAATCTAAATATAGGACTTTTGTATTTATCATTATTCAAATGTATCTTTTTAGTTTTATTCCAAAGTTCTAGCCTATAAGTATCTTTGGAGCCCTAGTTCTGTCATCCTACTAAGACTAATGACACTTGCAAAGTTGATAAGAATCATGCCTATGAATTCATTTATGGGGGTAGAGATGGGAGTGGATGGGGAGTATTCCAAACAAAAGCTTAAGGTAGAATCCTGTCACATAATACTGGAGATCTTCATTGGTTTTGACAACAATTCAATTTCTATTCAATACTATTTCAATCAATCAACAAGCACTTATAAAGCATTTACCATGTTCCAGAAACTGTGATAAGTTCTGGGAAACAAAAGAAAGGCTATTAAGAAATTTACATTCTAACAGGGGGAGACAACATGTAAGTAATTAGGCACATACAAGATATAAAAAGCCATGTGATATAGTGGACAGAGAGCTTGTCTTGAAGCCAGCAAGATCTGGGGTTCAATTCCACTTTCTGGGAAAATCTCTTAACTTTTTAGTATTCTGGGTACTTCTAGGATTATTAAGTTGGAGAGAAGGTACCAACTTAAATTGAGAGAGGGAGTATCCTCCTCATGTGAGAGCTTCCTATATCAATGAAATCACCAGTCTTTTCTCTCTCTATAAAAGATAAATACAAAACAGATGGATGGTTGACAGACCAAGCAAAAAAACTGAATTTTTGTATGAAAGATAGCCCTCCCTTTCCCTTAGTCTATACTCCTAATAGTAACCAGTGAGTAAAATGAGCCTTCTCAGGCACCCTCCTCCTCCAGCTTTTCATTCTCAGTAGGATACAGTGATTCACATGGGAAGATTATACCTGAATGAGTTGTAATTTACAACAGATATCTCACTTTCCCCTTCAAACTCACCATTCTCTTAAACTTCCCTAATTTTGTCAATGATAACAACCATCCTTTAGTCTTCCAAACTTGCAACATGAATGTCATTTCCAAGTTCTCAAATCTTAACTTTTGTCTTATCACTGGACTTCAATGACTCTGAAAGAGAAAGTAAGGCTGAGAGCTTTGCACAATTATGCACACTTAAATCTAATTCACAATCAAGTCAAAGATATCACCCGTGTGAGGTCATTGATCTTCTTTGAAAATGAAGAGCAAAGGACAAGAAGATAATGATAGATGTTGAAGGGGATGTGGGAAAACTGGGACAAATGCATTGCTGGTAGAATTGTGAAATGATCCATCCATTCTAGAGAGCAATTTGGAACTATGCCCAAAGGGCTATGAAACTGTGCATACCCTTTGATCCAGCAGTATCTCCACTGAATCTGGATCTCAAAGAGATCACAAAAAAGGGAAAAGGACCCACATGAGCAAAAATGTTTGTAGTAACCCTTTTTGTAGTGGCAAGGAGCTGAAAACTGAATGGATGCCCGTCAGTTGGAGAATGGCTAAATAAGTTATGGTACATGAATGTAAAGGAATATTATTGTTCTATAAAAAACAATCAGCAGACTGATTTCAGAAATGCCTGGAGAGACTTACATGAACTGATGCTGAGTGAAGTGAGTAAAATCAAGATAGCATTGTAAAAAGCCACAAAAAGATTATGTGATGATCAACTGTGATGGACTTGACTCTTTTCAATAATGAGGTGATTCAGGGTAATTCCAATAAACTTTTGATGGAGAGCTCCATCTACATCCAGAGAGAGAACTATGGGGACTGAGTGTAACACAACATAGTTATTTTCACCTTTGTTGTTGTTGCTGCTGTTTGTTTGCTTGGGTTTTTTCCCTCTCATTTCTCCTTTTGCTCTCATTTTTCTTCCACATCGTGATGAAGATGGAAATATATTTAGAATAATTGTACATGTTCAACCTATATCAGTTTGCTTACTGTCTAATGCAGGGGTAAAAGGGAGGAAGGAAAAAAAGTTTTGATCACAAAGTTTTGGAAAGGTGAATGTTGAAAACTATCTTTGCATGTGTTTGGAAAAAGAAAATACTATTAATTCCAAAGAAAAGAAAGAAAAGAACAAATAACACCAATATAATATTAGATATATAATTAATTGATGATAATACATTTTGGAGGGCATGCTCAAATAATGTTTTTATTGAAAGATGTACTATTTAAAAGTTTTAAGACCCATTAATGGAGCCCACATTTCTACATACTATATATAAGGACATGAGAGGTTTTATTAAACACCTTGTGCTTAGATTATATAGTCTAAAGAACTCCTTTGATCTCTGAGTCTAATAACTGTTAAAGAAGAAAATGAAATTAATATAACATGTTTGAGGATCATAGCTCTAAAGTGCACTTAAAAGAATTAATTCTATATTCTAATGATTACCATTTTCTAAGTGCCTCAAAACACAAAGCTTAAGTCTATTGTTTATGAAATCTCTTTTCTCTTTTTTGAAAATTAAGATAACCTATAAATGCAAAAAAGATTCAAGGAGAAAAAAGGCCATAAAATAAATAATATTTGAGAAAGGAGAAGAAAGAAGGGAAAATGAAAACACAAGGCTGCACTATGTTTAAAAGAAATAATTACCTAATATTATACAAAAAGTTATTCAGTTTTATCCAAATTTCACCATTTTTATATAGTAATGGGTTTTCACTCTACTCTATCTGAATATGAAAGACCTTAACTTCTCAAATGAATCCATCATCTCTTACCCCAATCAATGTAACAAAATGATAAGCTATCTCATCAATCAAATGTAGAAAATATATGGAAAAATTCACCTCCATTGATTCAATCAAGGCATAAATGAGGTGTAAAAAAGTCCTTAATCATTTTGAAAAGAGTGAAATGCTTTGGGACATTAGATAAAATGAGATGATGCTACACCAGAAGTGCATTAGGATTAGTTGAAGAGACTTTGTTATGTTCTAAGGGGCTTGAATAAAAGCAGTAAGCTGTTTCAAAATCGGGGATTAAGAGCTGTTCAGCCTAGTGGTGAAACAGTTCTAGACAAGCCTTGAGAGAAAACACTTGGGCACTGGGAAGAAGGAAAGAATCTATGTCTCCTCCTTTCCCACTTTGTTGTTGCTGCTGCTGTCGTGTTGTTTCAATCCTTTTAGATTCTTCATAACCCCATTTGGGGTTTTCATAGCAAAGATGGTGGAGTGGTTTGCCACTTGCTTCTCCAGATCACTTTACAGATGAAGAAAGTGAGGCAAACAGGGTAAAGTGACTTGTCCAAGATCACACAGCTAGTAAATGTCTAAGAGTGAATGTGAACTCAGGAAGAAAAATCTTCCTGATTCCAGGTCTGCCACTCTATTCATTTTAAGAAATGAAGAAAGGAAACTTTAAGGAAAATTCACAGGAACTAGGGCAGAGAGGAAATAAGCAGAGCCAAGAAAACAATATGTACAAATATATTGGGTTTTTGAAAATGTGTAGTATTTATTATATAGATTTTTTTAAAAAATAAAAGCCTTTTATTTTTCAAAATACCTGCAAAGAAAATTTTCAACATTCACCCTTACAAAACCTTGTGCTCCAAAATTTTCTCCTTCCTTTTGGTCAATTCATATGAGAATGAGATTCAAATATCAGTCATTCCCTTCTACCCTTTCCTCCTTTGTATAGCTGTCTACTTGTATACCTTTATGTGAGATAATTTCCCTAACTCCCTCCTTCCCTTCGTCCCTGTCTGTTCTTATCCTTTCTTTCCATTCTTTTTCTTAAGATCATCAAGATATAAGAGAATTACTTCCCAGTACATGTTTAATTTGACTCCTTCCATGGGCTCTAAGGATAATAGGACTTAGAGGGGACATCTGTACTATCATTCCAACCTGGAACATAAGCCTTTTATCCTTATGGAGTAATTTACTGTTGTTTATTCATGTTTATCTTCTTCATCTCTCTTCAATACTATATTTGTACTTCTAAGTTTCCCTGCAGCTCTGGAATTTTCATTAAGAATGCTTGAACTTCTGAGGGTATAGCCAAAATGGAGAAGTGAAATCAGGAAGCTGCTTGAGCTCTTTCAGTTTCCCTCAAAAACCACATGAAACCAAACTCTGAACAGAGTCTGATAAAATGAAACCTCTCTTTAGGTCAAGAAGGACTGGTAAAACTTCAAGAAAAGTCAGTTTTACTAAGGTGAAAAGGGTATTCTGCCCTGTTCAGAGAGACTTTGGGAAAGCTGGTGAGAGGGTCTTAATCACAGCAAATCAGCAACTAAGACCCTCAGTCCTGACTCAGTAGAGAAAGATATGTGGGGAAGCTCTCAGTCCCAACTCAGAAGGAAAACTCTGAGAAACCAAGCTGTTTCCTGGAAAGAGCAGGCAAAGCTGCCCCCTGCAAACACAAGGGGCCCCTGTGCTCAAATCCAAAGCTCAGAGCTGCACAGGAAGCTTGGGGCAGTGCCTTGTATACTCCAGGAGCAGAGTTCAACCATAAAAGTAAAAAAAAAAAGAAAGAAAAAGAAAAAAGAAAAGAAAAGGAAGAAATACATTTTCTTAAAAGAAAATGAAAGAAAATGGACAAGAAACAGAAAAGAACCTTGACCATAGAAAACTACTATGGTGACAGGACAGACCAAAACACAAACTTAGACTGTTGGATGCTGGATATGTATTAGGACTGGGAAAATTAAGAGGAAAAAGTCTTGGAACTCCAAACACCTTTACATACCATTGTGTCATAAACTCCAGGTGCATTATCTCGATCTTCGCTAGAATAAATCCTCCTCTGTTTTGAGGATTGCCCCTCATCTCGATGTCTCCTGCCCTTGACCTTCTTATCTTGACTCCTACCCTGTTAGGATTAAATTATGATCCTTTCCTAAAATTATGACTTGTTAGTCCACCCAATGTCCTAATCTTCCCCTTATCTGTCTTTGTTTCCCCTATAAGATTGTATATTCAGGTTATATATTCTGTTTGCAAACCTTAGTTATTTAAAACCCTATATAAGTGCCCTGTCTCGATTTATCCGGAAAAAATGCTTGGACAAGAATCTCATGAGGCCGGCTATCCTAAACTCTCTACATTAAAGATTAAAAAAAAAAAACTCTGTCTTGCCTCAGTTTCTCTGGTATTACATTTGGAGGCCCCCACGAGATCTGAGAGAATTAAGAGCAAGGATTTTTTTTTTTTCTTACTATAGTCCAAGCACCATGATAAATATATTTTTTAAATTTATTTTTTATTATAGCTTTTTATTTACAAGATATATACATGGGTAATTTTTTAGCATTGACAATTGCAAAATCTTTTGTTCCAACTTTTCTCCTCCTTCCCCACACCCCTTCCCCCAGATGGTAAGTTGACCAATACATGTTAAATATGTTAAAGTATAAGTTAAATACAATATATGTATACATGTCAAAACAGTTATTTTGCTGTACAAAAAGAGTTGGACTTTGAAATAGTGTACAATTAGCCTGTGAAGGAAATAAAAAATGCAGGCAGACAAAAATATAGGGATTGGGAATTTTATGTAATGGTTCATAGTCTTCTCCCAGAGTTCTTTTGCTGGGTGTAACTGGTTCAGTTCATTACTGCTCCATTGGAACTGATTTGGTTCATCTCATTGTTGAAGAGGGCCACGCCCATCAGAATTGGTCATCATATAGTATTGTTGTTGAAGTATATAATGATAAGGATGAAGATAATGATCCAACCCCAACATATCCAGTGCCCAACAAGAGGAGAACAGAATGCCCACAGAAGAAATCTCAAAGAGTGATAAGAAGGCTTGAAAAGTCCTCTATTTTGTTATAAATTCATTTTTTTCCTTGTAGCATTATATAACATTGGTTGTTCAGTCATTTCAATCATGTGCTTCAAGAACTCTTTTTTTTTTTTTTTTTTGGCAAAGGTACTGGAGTTGTTTGCCATTTCCTTCTCCAGCTCATTTTAAAGATGAAGAAACTGAGGTAAACAGGGTTAATTGACTTGCCCAGGGTCACATAACTAGCAAGCTACTGAGGTCAAATTTGAACCCAGGTCTCGCTGACTTCTACAGGCCAGATGCTCTATCCACTGCACCTACTAACTGCCACACTGAGTTTAGCTAAATAAATTATTGTTAATTGTAAGCTCATATCCTTTGTCTTCTGTTTTCCACTCCTTTATAGTAGGGGATGCTAACTGGTGACTCTGACTGATTGAGACTCGAAGCTTTCTTTCTGGATGCTTGCACTAATTTTTTCTTTGATTTGAAAGCTCTGGACTTTAAAAATTATGATATGGGAAATTTTCATTTTGGAGTTTCTTTTAGGAAGAGTTATCAGGGAATGCTTTCGATTTCCACTTTTCCTTTTGGTTCTAAGAGAACTGGGCAATTTTCTTTTAAAATTTCTAAGAATAAGATGTCTCCTTGTTGGATTGTGTTCAGATAGTCCATTGATTCTTAATTCCCTCCCCCATTCCTCCAGAGATGTTTTTTAAGTCAATTGCTTTTGCTATGAGATTCCTTTATATTTTCTTCTATGTTTTTAGCCTTTAGACTTTAATATTTCTTATTGCTTCATGAAGTCACTAGTTTCCATTTGGTCCATTCTAATTTTTAAGGAGTTTTTTGCTTGGATAAGGTTTTGTAGCTCTTGTGTCTAACTGTTAATTCCCTTTCAATTATTTCTTCCACAATTCTCATTTCTTTCTTTTTCCTCAAGTACTCATCCATTTATTTTTTTTTAAACTTTTTTAAACTCTCATTTTTTAAATTCTTGATTTCTTTCTCTCTTTTTAAATATGCTCCAGTTTCTATTCAGACATCATCAGTTCTTTTTCTGGTGATCAACAGCATTTTTCATCATAAGTCCATCAGAGATGTACTAGATCACTATTGATGATAATATTTAAGTCATTTGCAGCTGATCATCTTACAATATTGCTGTTACTCTGCATATAGTACATGACACTTTGCATTAACTTCTGTAACTCTTTCCAAAATTTTCTGAAAACATCCTACTTATCATTTCTTATAGCATAATAGTAGTCCATCATAATCATATACCACAAATTGTTGAGCCATTTTCCAGTTGATGGGCATTACATCAATTTCCAAATCTCTGCCATCAGAAAAGAGCTGCTGTAAGTGTTTTTGTACACTTTTCCTTTTTGTTTTATCTCTTTTTAGAAATAGACCCAACAGGTCAAAAGATATATGTGGTTTTATGGCTCTTTGGGCATAGTTCCCAATTGTTCTATAGAATGGTTGAATCAGGTCACAACCCCACCAACAGTTCTTGCTTTATTTCTTCCAGGAATTCTACTTGAGAGTTGAGCACAAGCTATGTTTGCTTCTGAGGCAATGCTTGTAGATGTTTTGGAGGCAATTTTTTCTATATTTGTGTCTTGATTAATCCCAACCCTGCTCACCTTCTCACCTCTTAAGATCATTACTTTGCTGGCTCTGTGGCACTTCGGGAAAAAGATTTGTATATGAGCTCTCTCTGAGAAATTGAATGCTTTGTGAACAACTTTCTGGACCAATACCATTTCCACTGGCCACAGACTTTCCAGTCTATCTCTTTTAAGCTGAGTAGACTGAATAAAGAAATCACTGTGATTTAAATTTTTTTTTTCTCATCAATACTCATTCTAGTACATTTCCTATATATATTAGGAGTTTGTGGAGGGGAGTATTGTTTCTACTTTGTTTCCCATCACTCTACCATGTTGGCTCCCAATATCAATTTTCTATCAAAAGAACATTAGTAAACATTTATTTATCATAGCTAATAATTACTAAGTTGGCAGTTGTTGTTTGTCCTTTGTTCTTTAAGAGGACCATGATATTAAGGAGGTGACCCATGACATGCAAGTGAATTGGATTTAAGTGAGGAAGGGCTATGCAAGGTTCCCTGCCTCACTTTCCCTTCCAGAGCTATCTGTGTCCAGAGGCCATATATAGATCAAAATGACCAGAGATAGCCCTGGATGCAGTGGGAGAGCTTGGCCTTTTTAAGCTAAGGTCTTTAAGAGGTCTCAGATCGACAGAGACAACGTTCAACCTGTTATTAAGGCTAGGAAAGAAATGAGACATAGTTCTTTTACCTAATTAAAAAAATCATAGGTTTTCTGACCTAAACAGAAACAATTACTATTTACATTCACACTGAGCCAATTAGGGGCCCTAACAATGACCAGCTTAGGCTTGGCCTGGGACCTGTGGTTGTTCAATCAATGAGAACCAGGATGATTTGGGTTTAAGGCATGGCTGGAGTGCATAAACCCGAGAATATCTTGAGAGATTTCAGAGATCAAAATTTGCATTCCTTTGAGCAGAGCACCAGTAGATAAGGGTATGATATCAGGTTTTAATACCCTATGAAGATAGAGGGAAGGAAAGAGAAAGAAGAAAATAAAATAGCTGGGTTGCCCAAATGACCAGTTCCAACTAGATCCTGAAGGAGACAACTCCTTATTCCTATTCACAGAGGGTATTGTTTGACTTTTGTTTTCAAAGAGAATCATGACTTTATGGAGGTTATGCTATAATGTGCAAGTGAATTGGATTTAAGTGAAGGAGGACCTATAATTATTTTCTTTTCTAGAGACATCTGAATCCTCTGGTAAGATATAGATCAGGATAACTGGAGATAGCCCTCACCTAATATGGCAGAGAAGACTTGAAGGAATATAATATAAGGAAGGTCAATTTCAGTGGAATAGGGGAGTATCATAATCAAAGTCTTGAATGTGTCAAAAAAAATCAGCATAATACATTAACTAGAGAGAGACTACAAGAAGGAGTAAATGTGGAAAGAATGGTACCAAAAAAAGACTGTCCTGAGCAAGGTAATGGATTGATGTCAAAGACAAATTTTATCTGCACCATATTTTTGCTTAAAACCAGTCCTAACTTTCAGCCTCTTCAGCCTTTATCAAGTAGATAAAAATGTATTTAACTTTTTATTCTCTGCCTGATTTGTAAACTCAAGATACAGTGGGTTTTTCCCCCAAAATAATACTTTGTTAATTTTGTATCAATGTTATGCTAATCCAGTTTCTTTTCAGTATTCTTCAAATTATTTTGAATGGTTTTCTTTTTACTGTTTCTTTTATTTGTTCAGTACACCACAGTAAATCCTTCTGACAATATTTTTCCAGCAGTGAAACAACTTAAATTTTTATCCAAATACTCATTCTCACAAAAGATTTTTTTTAAGATTTAAAGCTTTTAAAGAAAAAAAGAAAATCAATTTATTTTGAGATCATCTCATCTGTTCAGGCTGATGTAGTCATCAAAGTTATTTAATGACTTTTGGAAAGTATGAGAGTAAGTTCTGGTGCCTAGCCTAACTCATAAGAGAGTGACATCAAACTAATTAAATGTGTGAGATTTGCCCTTCTAATGATACACTTGAATTCTAACAATTTATGACAGAGAGGCAGCCTGATACAATGGATAAGCAGAGGTAGCTAATGCTTTAACCAGTGTAGGAATTGTTCAGTCTTCAGGGTGAGTACTGACCCATAGGAAAAAATCAGGACTTGACTTATTGCTTTGTTGATTACTTGGACATAAGAAAATGATGAGGGGGAAAAGGTAATATTGCAGATTAAGTTTAAAAATGTGTCCTTTTTTTTTTTCCTTGGAGAGTCAGTAGCTAATATTATCTACACGTTCTTGATTGAGAGCTCAGATAAATTGCTTAACTGCTCAGTGCCCATAGAAGGTATAGACAAGGTGCTTCCCTGCACTGGTAGAAGGAATTTCCATATTGGGAGCAGGTCCAGACCAAAACAAAAAAAAATTTAAGACAGTCAACATAACTTTAGCAGGCAAATTGTTACAAAAGAAGGAAATCTAGGTTTTTCAAACCATATATTCAAAATTGCCTGGAATCTCAAAATAAAGGGTTTTTTAAAACCAAACTTCCAGAACAAGCCAAAGAACTTTAGTTTCCTCACTGACTTTCCCAAACCCAATTTTCAGATATAAAATCTTTGTCCAAATATCCAGAAAATCACCATCAGGCCAAAGCTGTAGTTTAGTTTCCTCAGCATTTTAATGAGAAGAAAAACACTATTCTTTGTTACTCTGCTTTGAGCAATACAACTCCCATCTTTATGCCTTAATTTTCTTAATATTAATGAGATTAAATACTTTTTACCCTTTCCCCTAGCGCAATATAGCTTGGATGAATTAAACATAGCTGCAAAATACTTTGTGTCCTTCAGGGAGACAAATATTATTTGCTAATAAATTATGTATTCATTCATTCATTTATTTATTTTATAAAGTTTTGTGCCTTTTATGAAAATTCTGACAGATTATTCTGTTACATCAATAATAGTTTTCCCATTGAAAAATCCATTTTCAGAATAGAAAGAGTAATTACAAATCAGCAATAGCGTCATATATATTACCACTTTATAAGGAATTTTTTTTGCAACAAGATTGACTTGAATTAATACATATTAGAACCCAAAGCAAATAGGTTCCTCTGTTTTGTGACTATTACTAAAAAGCATATTAACTTTAGAGCATGAGCACCATCTTACTTTGTCGTGTTATAGCACAATATCTGATTGATGTGTACATTCTCTTCTCAGGGACATATTCATATTCAATGGTAAGTCACCCATGTTCTTAATAAATCTTTTTTCCCTTAATTCTAGTCAATCCATTCCTCATTAGTTCCACTATAAAGCATAGTGAGGGAAATAAAGAATGTCTTTTTTTTTTTTTTTTTTACTTTTTAGGGAATAAGGATGGGAGACACAAGGGAAAGGAACAATATTATGTGCCTACTATGTGTAAGACACTGTGCTAAGTCGTTTAGTGATCTGACTAAAATATAAGTATTCTTAAAGCAATAGAATTAATATAGCATTAGTATCATATATTACTACATGGTTGGTGCTTACTTATAAGTTTCATTAGCTCATTCTTCTATTCCCAATAAAGTAAAAAATCTGGCTTTATAGTCAAACAATGAACTGTTTTTCAAAATGCTAAGAAACCTATAGCTATTTATCATTCTATTTCAGACTATGGAACAGAAATTTAGATGACATTTTCACTCCACTCAATTCTGTGGAGTGCATAAAAAACACATTAAGTTCATACTCCAATATGTCACTGCTTGTCAAAATGTGAATGAAGATCTGCTAAATAACAAAGTCAATAATCCTGAACTCACTGTTTCTGCTTTTGCCTAAAACCATCAGAGAAACATCTCAGATCCCTGAGTTTTGGTCTCCCAATTAGTAATCTAGGGTCCTCAGATCTGATTTGCTATCTGGGCATTTCAATCTATTATTCATCGTTCTTAGTGAATAACTTGCTTATTGCCACATGATAGACTGCTTCTAGTACATATTGTTAATCCATATTTTTGCAGAGAACTTAATTTGTCAAACAGTCCCTAAGTGTTTTGTACATTGTTCTTTCTAATTCACAGTTCCTTATTTCAATACATTACTGTTCTGGCCATGCTGGGGTCTGATTTTATCTAAAATAAGATAGCTTCTTCAAGGGTCATTAGTAACTATAAGTTAATCAGTAAGCATTTACGAAGCACCAATATATGCTAGGGTTAGTGTTAATTGAGGATATTATTTGCCATAGAAATCTTTCACCTACTGGAGTTTTTACTGCTACATAAAACATATCCTTAAAAGTCTTCACTTGGTCATGCTATCTCCTCATGCCACCCCAAATATCTTGACTCCATTTCACTATCAAATTACCAGAAAGAGTAATCTGGATTGGCCCTTACTTCTTAACTTCTTGTAATCTGGTGTCTATCTCTGTCTTTCTCCTGCATGTACTCTTTTCCCTGGCTTTTTATGGTGGTATTCCCTCCTGGATCGCCTTCTGTTATGCACCATTACTTTGTTTTAGTCCAAAAAGTTCGAGTTTTTTTTTCCTTTTATAAAATTCAATAGTCAAGAACCATAAAATCCAAATAAATCATTAATTAAAGATTAAAAGCACATATTACAAGAATAAAAAGAATATAAAATGGAAATTTAGTGAATGCCCATGAATTGGGGAATGGCTGAATAAATTATGGTATAAGAATGTAATGGAATATTATTGTTCTATGACAAATGATGAACAGACTAATTCCAGAAATTGTCCTGGAAAGACAAACTGATACTGAGTGAAGTAAGCAGAATTAGAAGAACACTGTACACATCAATGGCAAGATTTTGTGATGAACAACTATGATAGATTTAGCTCCTCTCAGCAATGGGGTAATCCAAGATAATTCCAGTAGATTTGAGATGAAAAATTCCATATGCATTCAGAGAGAGAACTATAGAGATGAATGTGAATTGAAGCATACTATTTTCACCTTTGGGGAGTTTGGTTTTTCTTTCTCATTTTTTTTTCCTTTTGGTGTATTTTTTCTTTTACAGTATGATAAATATGGAAATATGTTTAAAATGATGGTACAAGTATAACCTATATCAAATTGCTTGCTGTCACAGAAAGAGGTATTAAAGGAGAAGAGAAAAAAATTTGGAACTAAAAATCTTACACAAATAAATGTTGAAAATTATCTTTACATGTAATTAGAAAAAAGTCAAATACTATTATTATGAAAAAAATAAAGTATTTAAGAGCTTCAAGGACATGGTCCTAGAACAGTTTCAAAAAAAGAAGGATATAAAATACAAAATCACTAAATCAGGAAGTTAATGAAATGAAATTCAAGAAAGGACTTCTCACAGCATTGTTAGTTACCATGTAAGTAATTTCATAGTTCAGCTGACTAGTTGTGTAAAACACTGGGTAGAGCTGAAATAAGGGGCTAGAAGGAGAATCACCATAGTTTCAAGAATGCCAGGAGTCTGGCCATGCTTCTACTTCTACCTGCCTCATATAACTGTTTTTTCCTCAGTGTCCTTTGTTGAACCATCCTCTACTTTCCAAACCCAGCCAGAAATGTCCCATAAGGCTCTGCCAAGAGTCCTCTTATCTATATACATTCTCTGCTTTGGTAATCATATTATAGCCCCATGAATTCAAATATTATTTCTTAGGAGGATTCTGCTAAATCCATATTCAGTCAGAAAATATGCATAATAAGAACCTACTATATTACAGACACTGTGCTAAATCTTAAGGATACAGAAAGATGCAAAAGACAATACTTGCCCTCACAGAACTTACATTCTAATGGGAGAGACCACGATATGTACAAACAGGCCATGCATAATAAATAGGAAATATTTGGACATTTAACTTTTTCCCACCCTCCTTAGCTTTCCCCCCACTGTGATGGCAGGGTTGGAACACTAAACTGTCCCCAAAGCCTTCCTTTATAAAAAGTAGAATCTGGATTTTTTCAGTTCATTTCACTTTGTATCTTCAATTTTGCTGTGCTTCAACTCTGTGCTACAAGGTATCCCCAAGGTGGTGTCCCATCCTTACAGCGTCCTTTTTTTGTGTGTGTAGTCTTTTCCCATTAGACCGTAAACTTCTTGAGGGTGGAGACTGCCTTTCTTTTTCATTTATATCCATAGTATCTAGTACAATACCTGGATTATCATATGCACTAAAAATGTTTATTGACTTGAAATGAATGCAAGTAGATCATTAATGAAAAACTGCTTTTCAAACAAGATAATTGAATATTAAGTAATATCATTTCAAGTTTACACTGAAAAGTACTAACCTATGGCTCACTTTTTAAATGTTAGTTATTCTTTCAAAGGTGTGAAAAATAGGAAAGTCATTAAATATGATAGTCTATCTACTGAGATCTTTAAGACTGTGCTTAACTAAAAATCAAATTAAATCAATAAGATGATATTTGTGATGTACTTTGCATAGTGCTTGCATGTAGCAGGCACTTTAAAAATATTCATTCCATCCTAACTATTTACCTGGCCTTTTTTCAACAATTCAAATATTGAGGAAAGGTTCATATGACTCCCAAAATAGCAACATCATGTTTTTGAGACAACAAGAAAGTTAATTATGACAAATAAAGTAAGCTGTCATTTCTTTCCATTACTAAAACTATCATAGTTTAAACTGCACCATTTAGCAACATGATCAATCTAGTATTTCTAGATCCCAATAAAGTTTGAGAGTGCTATATAAATAATGGATCTGTGATTTGTGCCACAACCATTCTGAAATGTAATTTGAAATTATACTTTTAAAAAAGTGACTAAGATATTCTTATCCTATAACTCAGAAATCCAACTGCTGGACATATACCCAAGGAGATCAAAGAAGGAAGAAACAGGCTCCTATTCACCAAAGTGTTTATAGAAGCAATTTTTATGGTAGCAAAGAATTACAAACAAAATTAATGTTCTTAAATTGAGAACTTAATTGTGGCACATGAATGTCATGGAGTACTGCTTCAAGGAAAGAAATTGATGAGTGTAGAGAATTCAGAAAAGCATGAGAAGATAGATTTAAAGTAATAACTAGCAGGAAAACAATATGCAAATTGATCAAAACTATTTCATTGGAAAAAAACATTAATAATCACAAAAACAAACCAACTGTTGTCAAACTTGGTCCTGGAAAAAATGAAGTCCCTCCATCTATTACAGAGGTGGGTATGGGATATTACAAGATTGTGAGTGTGAATCATTGTATATGAAGTCAGAATTGGTTGGAGTTTTGTTTAGTGTTATTGAAGTAATATTTTTTTTCTTTCTTACTTTTTATTCTTTCTCACAAGAGATGTTTCTCTGGAGAAGGGAAAGAAAAAATATTGGAAATGAGGGTAATATAAAAACAGATATAGATATAGATTTAGATATAGATATCTATCTCTCTCGGTATATTTTTAAAGAACACACAACGTGGAGTAATTGAAATTAGCTTTGCTGAATGTTAAGTAACAAGAAATTGTTACTTGTTGTAACATTGTTGGGAATATCATACATACAGAAATTATTTAAGTATTCAATACCATAGGAAATCTGACTCCAAAAGCTATTTAAAAGGTTTTATTACCTTATTAAGAAGTTCATCAATATCCTATATCTATTCCACAATTGGTGCTAATAAAAGATCATACATTGAAAGCTGGAAGAGATCTTGGAAGCCATTAGTTTCACTTCCAAGTTTACAAAAAAGGAAACTGAGGCCCAAGGAAACTCACTGACTTGGCCAAAAGTCACAGAGCACACATCTAAGGTGAGCTCTGAACCCGGGATCCTCCAGGCAGAGCGAATAATCTCACCATATTATTACTTTTTCAGATCAAATAGTACCACATAGTTCTGACTTTCTCTATCACTAATTAAATGAAGTGGTATTGCACTGCATATCTAACTATAGTTAATATAGAGTCACATTTGGGGACGTAGCACAGCATCAAGCAACTGATGTCAGAATATGTTTTGATGCTATGCTTTCTGAAGAGCTCTTTCAATAAAAAATGAATGTGATATATTTGATATGACATTTAAATCAATAATCCACCATGAGAAGAGCATTTGTCCAGAACAGAACTAACCTCAATATAATTATAAATTAAAATAAACAAACAAAAACAGCTAACCAATCAACAATAACTTTTTTATTTTAATTAAATAGTCTAAAAATAGCATAAAAACACAAAACTTAGATATTCTCTTATGATGATGATTATGATTATGAAATACATATAAAATAAGCCAAATAAAAATTAAGAAATTTTCTGCAGGATATGTAATAACCAAAGTTCTGTAATGATCTATAGTATAGAGGCCCACTCACACAGCAAAACATTTTGTCAACAATTCATACATGATTTTTAAACTAAATGTTATCATGAAAATAATATCCAATAATGTTCTAATTGATGAAGAAGTAGAAAATAAAACTAAGAATGCTTACTTATCTTTCAGCTAGAATAAAGCAACAATGTGGCATGAAGATTCAGTTTAAACATAAGTAACTTTTTACACAGTTATTCTACAAAAATATTATTTAGACTTATAAACAATTTAATTCAACTTCTCTAGCTTACTACATGTAAGGCACTATACAAAAGCAAAAATAACAAATCATCTATAATGTCAGCATACACTTAACATTAAAAAATAAAATCGTATCACCTATAATCTGATTTAGAAAGTTAACTACACTATCAGTATCAAAATGATAGCTTTCAAAACAATTCTTATAGGCTAATTATATGCAAAGAATAAAAGTAGAATCGATAGGTTCAAAAAATTAGTTGTATGAGCACAGAAAAGTGAACATATGGCCTCAACTTTTATGTGAGAAAGATCTGGAGATTTTAATGGATTGGAAATCCATTTGGACCTAACATATGACATGACAATCAAAAAAGTTAGTGATATTATGGCCTGTACTAAGAAGAGACAGTATTCACGGTGAGGAAAATCAAGATTCTCTTGTTCTCTGCTCAGGGATGATCCTATCTGGTTTACCGTATTGTTTCTAGGAACCAGATTTTAAAGAATTCACTGACTAACTGGGGCATATCCACAGGATGATAAAAGTTAGAGAGAGGACACCATGCTATATGAATATCAACTGAAAAAAATAGAGACTTTTTTTTCTAGAGAGATTTACAAAGGAGGCAAAAGTTATTTTCAGATATTTGAAGGGCTTTCAAAGGAGAGAGGTGAGTGATTGGTATTATTTGACTCTCAGAACATAAGATCCAGAAGTAAAGTTGGAAAAAGGTAGATTTCAGTTCCACTTAAAGACAAACATTTTTTCTTAGAGTTGGCTAAAAGTACAAATATCTGCCTCAGAAGATAATATGCTACCAGCAATTTTCAACCAGAGACTTCTCAGCATTGGCACAGAGGGATTCATGATCAAGCATATATTAGAACTGAATGATTTCTGAGGCCCCATTCAACTCTGACATTCTACACTTTTAGAATGAATGAAAATTTAAGCAGCTGAAGCAGATGGCACATGTGAAGCAAAATAAATACTCCACAGATTCACCGGAAAACAAAAAAGGTTCAGAAGATGTTGCACGATTGGGAAGAAATATAAATGCCACAGAGGGACTGGCTTGTACCAATCAGGAATGGAGTGTTTTTTCCAGCAGTCTTTGGACAGACCATAACTTTAAAGACTCTGCAAGTAAAAGCTGCACCCACAAATCAAAAAAGTCTGCATCCATGCTCACTATGTGCTAGAGAGAACATCAGATTGTACCTTTCTATTTTCAGTCATGGCTACATAAATATGTTTTGATCAGCATTGTTAGCAATATCTTTCATCATAGAGAACATCTTAGTAAAATGTCAGATACCAATAGCATTTAATAAATGCTTTTAATGATGATGATGATAGAGCTGAGTATCCCTTAACAGTCATTAATTTTTTTCCAAAACAGTCTTGTACGATTTTCCAGCCTCCCAAAACAACTAAACAACCTGCTCTTTACACAACTAGATAAAAATGAATCGATACTATTTGTAAGCTGTAGCTTACTTGAACATCTATGGATTAATTTAATATTAAACAACAAAACAGGATTATAAATTATTGCTAAAACAAACCCTGATTTATAATTTTAATTATATATTATAAAATTATATATAATGTGTTACTTATTACATTATATATAACATTATAAAAATGGAATCTGAATGACTGATATTTTAGTTTCTTATTTTCAAGGTTTAAAACTACTGCTTCTATAATATTATTCTTGTTAAAGCCTTCTTCATGGAATACTTTCAACTCTATGTCATTTTGCAAGACATATGTATTATTTCATCAAAAGTCATTTCTACAGTACTACAAATCAAGGCATTTCTCTCATTTCTATGTTTTAGGGATCTACTTATTCTGGTAGATGAAAAATGAGTTAGGAAGGGAAATAATAGGAAAAGGGAAGTGTTGGAATCCTTACTAACTGCTAACTAATTAGAGTTGATCTAATCTTACAAGAAGATGTTTTGGGCAGAACCTGAAACAAGGTACTAAGTAGAACTACCCATAATCCCTCTCTCTGGAAGGAGCATAAATAGGCCAATGGGCCAGTCGGAGAGTCCTGGAGAGGAAGACGCTACAAGTCGAGATTTCACCGGAATGACATGAAGACTGGAGCTGGCTGGAGGCTGAAGAAAGCAGAGGCAGAGGCTGAAGGACCAGACCTTTGGATTTAAAGACATTTGGAGAGAGCTCTTGGAACTAAGCAGAGAGATAGGCCTCTAAGCTAACCGGGCTATAAAAAGCTCACCACATTTTGGCGCCCAACGTGGGGCGAACAGGGACTGACAGACCCCTCAGTGGATTTCAGTGGAAAAGCTACGATCCTGATTCCAGTGGAAAAGCCTCTGATCCTGACCCAGAAATTAGGGTGAGTGCAACAAAGAAATTTTGTTAAAAGAGTTAAAGTAGGATTTCAGCTAAGATGGGACAGATATTTAGAAAACAGCCTGTTTCTGTTCAAGGAAAATGTTTAGAGAGCATTGTCAAAATTATGGAAAGCCAAGGTTTAATTATAAGTTTACAGCAAATCACTGAACTTTTACAAACTGTAAAGGACATATGTCCTTGTTTCTCTCTTGATAAGGAATTAGATCTAAATGAATGGAAATTGGTTGGAGAGGATCTTTGTCAATTCTATGATAAAAATGGGCCTAACTCAATAATTAATACATATAATGTAATACAATTGGCTATAAGAAGTTATTTAAGTGATAGAATGATGAAAAGGAAAGTACAGGAGGAAGAATTGCCAACTTTACTAGGTGAAAAGGAGGACGAATCAAATGAGAATGGAGTTAATTACAATTCTGAGTATGATACTTCACAGCAGGAGGAATTAGGTGATTCCACATCTCATGACCCTCCCCCCGCAATTAACCCTTCATGGGTGGAACAAGGGGGAGGGAGAGAGTCAGAAACACAGTCAGCTTCTCCTGTAAAGCAGAATTTGACGAGATTAGAAAAAGCATTAATTAAAGCAAAAAATGAAGGAGAAGATATATCTGATTTTATAAATGCATATCCTGTGATTGAAGAGCTCAACTCCTCAGGTCAAAAAGAGAGAAAATACACTCCTTTTAATTTGGGAAAAATTAAAGATTTGAAAAAGGGTTGCACTCTTTATGGGGCTACATCATCTTATGTGAAGATGTTACTAGATAATTTGTCTTATGAAATCTTAACCCCGAATGACTGGAAATCCATCACTAAAACATGTCTTGAACCAGGACAAAATTTATTGTGGCTTTCAGAGTTTCATGAATTATGTAGGATTCAAGCCCAACACAATAGGCAAACAGGAGCTATTGTACAAGTTGCTTTTGACCAACTAGCTGGTCAAGGTCAGTATTCAGAGAGTTCAGAACAGATTTATTATCCCATAACAGCGTATGAGCAAATTTCTAAGGCTGCAATAAAAGCTTGGAATTCTCTTCCTGGACAGAAAGATGGAAATAATGTTTTCACAAAAATAGAGCAAGGTCCCAATGAACCTTTTGCAGATTTTGTGGGACGTTTACAAACAGCTGTAATAAGAACCATTGGAGACAATGCAGCAACAGAAATAATGACTAGACATTTGGCTAAGGAAAATGCCAATGAGATTTGCAAGAGAATTATATGGGGGCTAGACAAAAATGCTCCTTTAGAAGAAATCATTAGACGCTGTGCCACAGTGGGCACAAATGCTTATTATGCCCAGACTATGATGAACATGGAAAGACAAGGTCCTTCTTGGCAGAGGAATTCTAGAGAAACTCGTCGATGTTTTCAGTGCGGAAAAATTGGACATTTGAGAGCTCATTGTAGATATGGAGATAGAGTGAGAAGACAGGGTGAGAGAAAACCCAAAACCCCATGTCCAAAATGTAACCGAGGCTTTCATTGGGCCTCTAAATGTATATTGACCCAGAAGAATGAGAGGCAGGGCCCAGCTCCAAAGTATCAACAAAGGACAGGTGGGGCATGATAGCAGCTGAGGTTACACCCAGAGAGACTTTAGAAATTCAGGATTCTGATGTCATCAACCAACAGAAAAGCTATCAGGATTACAGTTGGGAAGAAACAGACCTTTTAAGACAACAAGGCAGTATCCAGTGCAAACAGCTCCAATGTAATTACCAGATGATGAGGAGAAATCCCAAATTTGGTAAATAGAAGGGAATTAGATTAACTGCTTGGGGAAGAGGATCTGCTTATATTTCCACAGATGGAGAAAGAATCAGATGGCTGACTATGAAACTGTTAAAAAGACTTTTAAAAGCTTCAGGAATCATTGGATTTCCTAACACAAGATGAAACTGTTTTACTTCTTGAAAAACCAGCAAGAATCATTGGGTTCCCTGAGATGAAAAATTGTTGATGAGACTTTTGCAGTACTTCAGGGCTTACAGGAACTATTGGATTCCTGGCACATGAACTAATGGACAATGGAATCCTATTGGACTGTTTCTAGGACTTATGGACATGTGTAAATTTTTAGGTTGATTCATGTTGTTACATTACTACTAGCCTGTGTTATATTGCTATGTACTTATGTAAATTATGTATAATGCCTCCCATATTGATGGATTTATGTATACCATGTATATCTGTTACAAAGTTCTGGCCCATATTGATGGATTTATGTGTACCCCCTCAGAAACCCCCTATGTTTTAAAACAAAAGAAAGGGGGAGATGTTGGAATCCTTACTAACTGCTAACTAATTAGAGTTGATCTAATCTTACAAGAAGATGTTTTGGGCAGAACCTGAAACAAGGTACTAAGTAGAACTACCCATAATCCCTCTCTCTGGAAGGAGCATAAATAGGCCAATGGGCTAGTCGGAGAGTTCTTCAGAGTGAAGACGCTACAAGTCAAGATTTCAGCGGAATGACATGAAGAGTTGGAGCTGGCTGGAGGCTGAAGAAAGCAGAGGCAGAGGCTGAAGGACCAGACCTTTGGATTTGGTGACATTCGGAGAGAGCTCTTGGAACCAAGCAGAAAGATAGGCCTCTAAGCTAACCGGGCTATATTGGGATAATAAAAGATCTGAACTTTTATCACCTGGCTGCTTTTTGAGAAGAAAAAGCTCACCACAGGGAAGAGGTGATTCAGCCAGCTAAAAAAAAAAAAAAAAAAGATTTGGGTTCATATGAACACATTTCTACTGCCACACCGGAAAAGAGGTAACTTGTACCTCTCACCTTCCACTCACATTCTTCAGATCACATCTTTGCCCTTTGGAGATTCCTTTCCCTTTTTCAAGGCCATTATTAAGGTTCATTTTAACCTGAATTCAAAAATATAAAATTATACAAGGAGATGGACTATTCAAAATATCATTTCATTCCATTTGCCTCTGCCTATTATATGAATATTTGTAGAATTAGGAGTATAAAATCTACATTTTGAAAGTCAACATTATCTTCATGTTGAGACTTTTTCTGAAGACTTTCAGATCTTATAATAAAAAAAATATGAGTTAGAAGGAATGGGGCCTAAGGGCATTTTCAAGTATGAGAAGAATATTCAGATGCAGGGCTTTAAAAAAAAATCATTGTAAATGTTATAAAGAACTTTCTTCAAACAATTCTAATAAACAGATAGTATTTGTATCATTATCCACATTTCACAGATTAGGAGACTAAGGAATAGAGCAGCTGAACTGAGTAGCCCAGGGTCTCACAATGAATAATAGCCAAGATTCAAACTAAGGGTCTCCTAATTTCAGAAACTGAGATGTTTCCATAGCATGCATTGAAAAAAATCTTTCTTAAAATTATGAACTTAATGTTAAAATACAAAAATATTAATATTAAAAACTAGAAACATTGAGATTGTATATGAAATGGTAAATTTTTGTTAATGTTCAACTTGGTTTTTTTAAGTACACATTAAACTTAACACAAAAGAACCAACATTAACCTGTTTCTCTGTGTTCCCTTCTGAACTTCATTCTTTTCTATTTTTACAAAAATATTTCATTGATGTTCTCTTCTTTCTTTGCTCCTCTTTTTTGTATCACTATCATTACATACCAAATCCCTCCCACAATTTTCCCTCTGTCCTCTGAAGGAAAGTGTACTCTCTTACAGTCACTAGCATTATATAGTGCTTTAAAGTTTGCAAAGTCATTTGTGAACATTATTTCATTTTATATTCACAATGATCCTTAAGTTAAGCGCCATTATCCTATTTTACAGATGAAAGGGTGAGGCAGAAAAAGTTGAGTAACTTGGCCTGGGTCACATAGCTAGTAATTGTCTCAAGCAGGATTTGAACTCAACTCTTTCTGATTCTATGTGTAGCACACTTTCCATTTTGGCACCTAGCTGTCTTGTCAACAATGTTAAGTCAAGCAAACTAATTCATCGTTTGGTCACATCTGAAAATGCATGCCTCATTCTGTCTCTCTTCTTTATTATCTTTCTGCATATGAGGGAAGCATATTTCAACATAAGTCCACTCCATCAGGCTTCTGGAGTCATGGCTGGTCACTGCATTAATTAATCAGAATCCTTAAGTCTTTCAAATTTGTTTTTTATTCACATCATTGTAGTCATAGTATAAGTTTACTCTATATCAGTTTTAAAAAACCCTTGCATGTTTCTCTGAATCAATTGCTTTTGTCATTTCTTACAATGCAATAACAATCCATTGCATTCAAATAAAATGTGTTTGCCTGATCTTCAGCTGATGGGTACCACTTTTATCCAGTTGTCTGTCATAATTAGATTCTGCTATAAATATATTTGTACATGTGAGTTTTTCTTCTCTGTCTTTGTCCTCTTTGTGGTGTATGAATAATAATAGTTTTGCTAGGCATAGGGCATAGTACAAAGGACATAGCCTTTGTACTACGTGCTGACTTTGGATGGGATAGTCCTATCAACTTTACAATCCTGTCTCTGTCCTACCATAGGTCCTACATACAATTGTTAGATTCATTTTTTTGTCATCTCTGCCATTCTGATGAGTATGACAGAGTTTCAAAGTTAATTTACATATATTTTCATTATATGTAATTGAATATTTTTAAAATGTTGTTAATAGTTTATATTGCTTCTTTTGAACCTACCTTTTTATAAGCTTTGACCATTCACCCATGGAGAATGGCTCTTCTTACATACTTCACAAACAGTTCTAAAAGATCTACCTCTGTGGCCATAATGAGAATAAGTAATACAGGACTCCGAGAAAGGGGACTGATTAGATTCTCTAGTTAGAGACAAGAGAAAGGTGAACAGCCTTTGGTGGTCCTTGAGTGTGTCTGTCAGTTTAATTCAGCAAATAGCAGTGACTAGGATATATCCCAGGAATACAACTATAAGAATAAATTAATGTACAGAAAGAAGCTAGGGAATGAAAGCATGCAGCTTCAGTGGCTGTCCCAAAGCCATAAGTGGAAGAGGTGACTTCCACTTACATAGTATAGGATCTTACAGAAGAATCATTACATGAATCTCTAAAGTATATGAAAGAGGCCAGAAAGGAGGTAAAGATTTAGAAATGCAAGACAGACTTTTCTAAGCTTTAATAAATGGACTGAGAATGAAGTGACCCAATATGACTGAACTAAAGAATTAAATAACAGAAGCTTCTAATTTCCATGTGCCAGATTAAGACATAGCTAAGAAATAGACTTCAGAGAGTTGAAAATGGTTAGTCTACTGAACAAAGTCCACATCAATGAACCTCAAACTAAGTTAAAAGTGAGGCTTTGACTGAGAGGAAGAATATTAGCCAGGATAGAGCTATGAAGAGTAGCAAATGTCCTGTAGCTGACAGGGCACCAATTAAGCAGTAAGAATCTTCATAAACTACGAAATAAGTGTTTTTCATTTGTTATTAATGTTGTTGCCTCCCATTTGTATGTTTTCCTATAGTGTTTTATAGTGAATTTTGTTTGGATACCTAACAGTTAGTCTATGATCATAGCATAGTAAAATGAGGTTAGAGAAAAGGGAACCCTGTAGCCTTTCTGCTAAAAGTATTCTAGGTTTATGTTATGGAATATTATTGTTCTGTAAGGAATGACCAGCAGGATGAATACAGAGAAGACTGGCAAGACTTACATGAACTGATGCTTAGTGAAATGAGCAGAACCAGGAGATCATTATATACCTCAACAACGATACTGTTTGAGGATGTATTCTGATGGAAGTGGATCTCTTCAATAAAGAGAGCCTTAATTGATCAAAGATGTACAGAAGCAGCTACACCCAGAGAAAGAACACTGGGAAATGAATATAAACTGCTTGCATTTTTGTTTTTCTTTCCAGGTTGTTTATACCTTCTGAATTCAATTCTCCCTGTGCAACAAGAAAACTGTTCGGTTTTGCACACATATATTGTATCTAGGATATACTGCAACCCATTCAACATGTAAAGGACTGCTTGCCATCTGGGGGAAGGGGTGGAGGGAGGGAGGGGAAAAATCGGAATAGAAGTGAATGCAAGGGATAATGCTGTAAAAAATTACCCTGGCATACATTCTATCAATAAAAAGTTATTAAAAATAATAAATAATAATAAAAAAAAGTATTCTAAGTTTAAAGAACCTTGTTAAGTAAGCAGGAAGTCATTGCAGTTTCAAACCTGAAGGGAAAAATCAATGTTCCAAGACAATGCTTGGCAGTAGAGAAAAAAAAGTATATTGCAAGTGCATGTTGCATCCTTGGACACCATCATGATATTCAAGACTAATGTAAATTTGAGCTGCATTAAGAGAGGCATGACACACAGGAACAATAATATTCAAGAGTTCCAATGCCTTCTGCCTTAGGGATACCACTTTATCCCTTTATATTTGCTATTTTTTAGGCAGGAGTTTGATAAAGTATATCAAAAAAGAGGACAACCAGGATGATAAAGGGTCCAGAGTTTATGGCATGTGAAAATCAGATGAAGATAATCTACAAAAGAGAAGACTTGCAATTAGGGGACATGAAAATTATTATCAAGTATTTGAAAGGCTGTTGGGTATAAGAAAGAAAAGATTTGCTTAACTTAGCCCAAGTAAACAGAACCACAAATGATGAACAATATGGAATTGTTAAAAAAATAAATAAATTTAAGTTTCATTTAAGGAAAAACTTCCTAACAATTCAAATGATCTAAAATTGAAATGGTGTGCCTTGAAAAGAAGCAGATTCTTTCTCATTCATTCTTTTAGTATGTTGTAATAGGTATTCTTTTTCAGATACTAGTTGAACTAAATGGTCAGTGAGAGCAACTCTTAAATGGTGAAATTCTGTCCTATTATAATGAGAAAGCAACAGTTAATAAACATATGATTTGCTTGATGCCTCCAAACAATTTTTTTTTCCTTCATTAAAACTCCCATCCCTAATCTTTTCTATTAACCCAGATACTCTCCATCCTTTTAAATCTGTCTTAAAACATGTATCTTTCTCATGTATTTCTTCACTAAACCTGTTTGCTTAAGTCACTCATAATATGTAACTCCTATGGATTTATTCTATTTGGTACTTTAAAAATATGTACTAATTTACATGTTGCTTTGTAATATCTTAGTTTTCTTTTTTCTAAATTTTTCCTTTATTTTAATATAAATTCTTTCAGAACTGAAATCATCTTTTAATTTCCCCTTTCTTTTTATAGTATTCAGTAGCACCTAATATAATAAGCACTCTAACAGTTTTGTTAACTTTCTACCTCTTTCCCCCAAAACTGCATGCTAAAGATTACTCTATAGCTTCTTATTATAGGAATCCAAATATAAATTCCACACAGGAACAAAGGACTCATATATAATTGTTTTCTTTTTTCCTTTTCTCGGCATCAAATAGGAAATAGATTACCATCAATGGCATTTATTCCTGTAAATTTTTTCATGAGGGTATGATGGGGGCTATGCCAGTAACTCTTGGCAAGAAACAAGTCTGGCAGAACAAATGTCCACTGTAAATATTACCTTTCCATTTGATGCTTCAGTTGTTACTTGCCATCTTTTAGTCTGTTTATGTCTCTGGGGAGGGACTCATGTATATAAAATATTTTTGGTGGCTTCCAAAAGGTTCTTTTTGGCTTCCTGTTTCCATTTTTCTTATACTGCTTTCTAAATTTTTTTCTTCTGTTCTGCAAACTTTGTTTCTTCTGGATTTCTCCTAAAAGCTTGGATTTATACTTATATATTGTCAACAGGCCATTAGAGATCTTAACACTCAAGATGGCTTTCCATGCAGTGGGAGGCCTTGGTCTTTTTTTTTTTTTTTTTTTTTTTTTAAATTTTATTTTATTTTATTTTTTTTTGCCTTGGTCTTTTTAAGCTAAGATCTTTAATAGGTCTCAGTTTGACTGAAGCAATGCATTATTAGCAATTTAAGCTAGGTGATAAATGAAGCTAAGAACAGTATTTTTTTACCTAGTCAAATTCAAACACACACACACACACACACACACACACACACACACACACACACACACACACACACACACACACACACACACACACGGATAAAACAGAAACAATTGTTATTTACATTCACTCTTAAATAATCAGGAGCCAAATAATGACCAAGTAGGTTTGGCCTGTGATATATTGCTGGCCAATCAATGAGAGGCAGAATGATTTTGGATCTTAATGATAATCATGTGAGGAAAGGAAAATACACATCAAAATGAAAGAAAGAGAAGATGAAAGAAGTGAAGATGCTCAAAGAGGTTCTGAGATATTCCCCTAAATGCATAATCTAGGCCAAAACCCCCATTTATAACTTCTAGTTTTGTGCTTTCTCCTCTATACCATGCTCTCTTACCAAGCTAATCACTAAATTTGCTGATCAAGGATGCCAACCTCAATTAGAGATCACTGGCTATCAGTTCCACCTGGATGCATCCAACTAAAAGTTTCAAGAATTAACCAAGCACTCTTATACTACTGGCTCTATAAAAATTCAAAATGATTTTGTTTATATTTCTCAGAAGGAAAATAGCTTGATTCATGATACAGAGAAATCTTCCTAAAGCTCTATTTTATGCTTGTCACTTCCCAACTCAAAAATCTTCAGTGGTTTATAGAATAAATTCCTTACACACAAAGCCCTTCATTATCCCAACATACCTCTTCAACATTATATTTCACTACTCTTTTATATGATTCCTTTCTCCTTCAACTCTAGCAATCTATTCAATTTGATCCTCCAAACAAATCATTCTACTCAATATTACAATTCCATTCAACCTAATATCTATGAAGTCCTTACTCTGTTTAGGGATATATGTTTGCAGTGAGGGTGAAACAAACATGGATAAAATACTTTTATCCTTACTTACTTACCTGGAGTAACTTACAAATTAATGGTACAGTGGAAAAGGCAATGAAGTTTAAACCTGATCAGATACTGCCTTTGCCATTTATTATCTGTTTGACACTGGACAAGACACTTCCTCTCTGAGCTATCTCATTTCTAAAATGAAAGAATCAGTTTTGCTGGCCTCTAATGGGTCTTCTAACTCTAAATCTAAGAACTATGACTTCTGAAGTCCCTTCCAACCACACAATTCAATGATTCCATGATATTGTCAGGAGAATGCATTTTATCTGCTTCCCAACAATGAATGTATTTCACTAAGGAGCCAGCCAATTGTTTGTGATTCTCTTTACCAGTAAGCATGGGCTTTGGAAATCCCATCTGGTTTAGCCCTATAGTATTTATGTACTCTCCATTTCTGAGTTTACTTGCCTTTGACTCATGGCAGTTCAGAAACCAGTGTTTGTCCTGCTCCTCCAGTACTTTCCCTGTATCTTGTTTGATCACCTTTCCACTGTTGCCTTTGACCCAATATCACAATGCCTTGTTCTGTGTATGCCTAACATAAAATACATATGATTGTGTATTTAATAAATGTACTTATGGAAATAATTGTAACATTAAGTCAACACATAACATTTCAATGTTCAGTTTCCAAGATGATCTTTAATTTTCTAAATCAATATTTAAAGGACAAAAGCAAAGTAAACTATAATAACCATTTTGAAATATTCTTGGATATAGATTTTATTTTAATCATTTGTTGTTAATAGGTATTAATCATCACTAACCAATGGAAATTAAAGTAAAAAGTTAGATTGGTTTAAGAAGTTACTTTCATGCTTGCCATCTCGGGGAGGGGGTGGAGAGAGGAAGGGGGGAAATTGGAACAGAAGTGAGTGCAAGGGATAATGTTGTAAAAAAATACCTTGGCATGGGTTCTGTCAATAAAAAGTTATTAAAAAAAAAAGAACTTACTTCCATTGCTTTTCTCCCATTACTACTACTTCTTTCTACCACTTCATTCTCTTACCATATTTTATTTTCTCCCCCCCTCAACATGTTTCTACTAATAGGAGTAGATTAGAATCTCATTTTTCTTTTTTATCATCTGTCATGGTTATTAAAAAGAACACAATAAGTCTACCTTATTACTAAGGTTGTCTTTGAACCTTCACATTATAGAAAAATGCACTTACTAAAAATAATAACTACATTTTTTAACCCATACTTGAATTGTCGTCTTCAATCAATAAATAATGAAAATTATAAAAACAACACAGGAACAATTTGAATTAGACAACTTTTTCCTCTTTTTCATGAAGAACCCATAGCTATAAGGAAAATTCCACTTACCCAAGTGTTTATGAAATTGTAATTGATGACAAAAATACTTATGAATTAGCATAAGAGCAAGGATACATTCTTATAGCACCTGTTCTTGTCCCAATAGCCAAAATTTTCTGGACTGGATCGAAGGCTAAAGCTGTGGGCTGGTAAGGAAACCCATGCCGGACTGTCTGAAAGATAGAAAATAATATAAATGTTTAATTTATAATAATAATATATATATATGCTTTAGGCAATTTAATCAGAATTATCTTTAGTGTGATTTTACAATCATTTACATGATTATACATTATATAAATTCCTTACACACAAAGCCCTTCATTATCCTGACATACTCTTCAACATTATATTTCAATACTCCTTTATATGATTCCTTTCTCCTTCAACTCTAGCAATCTACTCAATTTGATCCTCCAAACAAATCATTCTACTCAATATTACAATTCCATTCAACCTAATATCTATGAAGTCCTTACTCTGTTTAGGGATATATGTTTGCAGTGAGGGTGAAACAAACATGGATAAAATACTTTTATCCTTACTTACTTACCTGGAGTAACTTACAAATTAATGGTACAGTGGAAAAGGTGATGAAGTTTAAACCTGATCAGATACTACCTTTGCCACTTATTATCTGTTTGACACTGGACAAGACACTTCCTCTCTGAGCTATCTCATTTCTAAAATGAAAGAATCAGTTTTGCTGGCCTCTAATGGCTCTTCTAACTCTAAATCTAAGAACTATGACTTCTGAAGTCTCTTCCATCATTTACAATATTGTCAAAATCTTATCTTTTTTTCTAAAATTTAGAAAACTATCTACTTTAAGGTCCTCATATCCCTATCTTCCTCACAAGTCTCTCCCTCCTCTTATCCATCATCTACTCAAACTGCCAAGATTATTTTTCTAAAGCACAGGTATCATCCTGTCATACTTTGCTCAATGAACTACAGAGGCACACTCTATTTGGCATTTACAGCTCTTTATAACATTGTCTCTTCCTTAAGTCTACCATATTTTTACACTTTACTCCTCTCCATACACTGTTTGACTCATCTATGCTAGCCTCCCTGTCATTGTTCAAATCCAATAGTCCATCTTTCACTTTGAGGTCTTTGCTCTGACTTCCCTCTTCATCCTCCTTCTCTGGAATGCTCAGTCTCCTCTCTTTAACCTGTTAGTTTCTATGGGTTCCTTCAAGAGTTAAATCAAAAACTATATTCTGAAGGAGGCCTTTCCAGGCTCCTGGTACCTTCCCATTCCATTCCATATTGCTTTTCATTTGCTCTGTACAGATCTTATATGTAAATGGATATTTTCATGTTGTCTCCCCTAGAAGAAAGTATATACCTTGAAAACAGGTGTCTTAAATTCTTGCTGATTTGCCAATATTAGGTACTAACTATGAATATTTTAGTGTTAGTTTTTAATTTTGGTGCTACCTCTATTAGGTATTTTAATAATGTTTTTATCACTTGAATTCTAGGCAAAAAAGTATATGATATAAAATTAATAATAAATAAATGAAATATTGGACCAACACTTCTTGGATGGCAAATTCTTTTATGGGACCACATGAATTGAAACTCTCTTAATATAATGTCAAATATTCACATGAAAACTGAAAGATTCAAACATGCAGATTTTAAATAGCATCTTCTCTAGATTATTCTCCTAACTTTTACTGTTACTTGGGGTACTCAGAGAGATAGTTATTACCTCAAGTTCTAGGGGTGTCTTTTGAGGATCTGCATTTCTACAGTTAGAACTTATACAACTGCAGTCTTTTGTTTTGTTTTTCCCATGAAGGGTGGGCCAGTAGTCAAAATTAACTCAAAACAATAGTATTTATTAAAATAACATGATAGGACTTCCGGAGGTAGAGCCAAGATGGCAGAGATGACACACATTTCTCTCTGACCTTCTCACAATTGTGACAATAATTATGAAATCTAACCTCAGAATTAACTTGGGACCAGAAGAACTCACAAATATTGGGAGTGCAACAAATTATCAGCAGAAGATAATTTTAAAGATTGCCAGAAAAGGTCTGTTTCAATTGGAAATGGGAGGGAGGCAGCCAGGGGCAACCAACTGAGTACAAACACTAGTGCAGACAGCTTAGAGTCCCAGGTCAGTGCAATCTCAGTGTGGTGGTGCAGATTCTGTGTGGCAGAGAATCTAAAGAAGGAAACAGACCAGAAAAGATCTGTTTCAATTGGAAATTAGAGGGAGGCAGCCTAATACAAATAGCTGACCACAAATAACAGCGCAGACAATGCAGAGTCCTACTGTGTTGCTTACTCCACGTGGCAGACAATCTACAGGGAGGAATGCACAGGAATATCCAGCAGTGTTGGCCCAGTAGCAAGCTAGTAGATCAGCAAAGAAGTTATAAAACACCCAACACAAACACAAAAGATCAATAGTGAACCTCAGAACTCCAGAATTTCATGAAACCTGGCCATGCCCACCCAGCACCAGGAGTGAATCAGCATTGACTCAGTATAGTTGCTGCTTGGAAAACCTCTCCTGCCCTAAAGGCAGACCTTAACATTTAAAAAAAATGAGTAAAAACATAAAGAGGACACTAACAATCAAGAGCTTTATGGAGAGAGAGAAGAATGGATTTCAAACACTGAGGAGACTAACGGCAGATTGTCTTCAGTTGAAGCCCCAAAAGGTGATATAACCTGGTCCCCATACAAGACTTTCCTAGAAAACATTAAAAAGGATCTTAAAAGAGAGCTAGAAGAAAAATGGGGAAAGGAAATGAAAAATTGGCAAGAGGGTCTGGAAAAGGCAACAGTGAAGCTATCTGAAGAAAATTTACTACAAAATAGACTTAGTGAAATAGGAAAAGCATATAATGTATAAATTTAATGAAATGGAAAAAGAAAGCAACTCCCAGAAAAACAGAATTTGTGAAACAGAAAAAGAAAATAACTCCTTAAAAAACAGAATTTGTGAAATGGAAAAAGAAAATAACTCCTTAAAAAACAGAATTTGTGAAATGGAAAAAAATTCCATAGAACAAAACAACTCTTTAAAAAACTCAATTGGACAAAAACAAAAAGAAGTAAAAATAAATAAATAAATAAAGTAAAGAAAGAAAATAAGTCACTAAAATTCAGAATTGAACAAATGGAAATGAATGACTCAATTAGACAACAAGAATCAGTCAAGCAAAACCAAAAAAAAATAATAATAATAAATAAAAAAAAATAGAAAAAAAAATAAAATACTTAATTGGGAAAACAACCGACCTGGAAAATAGATCTGAGAGACAATCTAAGGATTATTGGACTCCCTGAAATACATGATAAAAAAGGAGCCTAGACACTATCTTTCAGGAAATCATCAAAGAGAACTGCCAAGATATCATTGAAACAGAAGGTAAAATGACCACTGAAAGAATTTGTCAAAACACCTCCTGAAAGAGACCCCAAAATTAAAATCCCAAAGAATACTGTGGCTAAATTTCAGAACTATCAGACCAAGGAAAAAATATTACAAGCAGCCAGAAAGAAAAAAATCAAATACTGAGGAGCCACAATAAGGATTACTTAGGACCTAGCAGCTTCCACTTTAAAGGATGGAAGGGACTGGGATCTGATATTTTTAAAGTGAAGGAACTTGGAATGCAGCCAAGAATACATTATCTTGCTAAAATGAGCATTTTCTTTCAGGGAAGAAGATGGACATTCAATGAAACTGGTGAGTTCCATTTATTTTTGATGAAAAGACCAGAGCTAAACAAAAAATTTGACCTCCAAATATAAAACTCAAGTGAAGCATAAAAAGGTAAAAAAAAAAAAAAAATTTTTTTTAAACCTCTTGAGAACTGTATTTCTGTTATGGGTATACATTGAGAGTACATGTATAATCTGATTTTACTGTTATAATATAAAAATTAACTAGAAATGGAAAGGGGATTATAACAGGAAAAAAGGGAGAACTGGAGGTAAAATGTGAGTAATTCAATCTCAGAAGGAGGCAAAGAAAACATACTATAATTGAGGGAAAAAGGGGAAGGTGATGAATATTGTGTGAATCTAACTCTCATCAGATTTGGCCCAAAGGAAGAACATTAGATATATTTGGTTTCACCAAGAAACATCTCTCATCTTATAGAAAAGTGAGAGGGAAAAGGGGAAAAAGGAAGGGGTAGGCTAAATAGAAGGGAAAAGAGATATAGTAGGGGAAAAGTATAAGAAAGGCGAAGATTCTCTAATGGAAAAGGACTACTTGAGGCAAGTAGTACTCATAAGTAAAATATGGGGAGGAGGGAAAGGGGAAAAGGAAAGAGAAAGTATAATTTGGGATTAATAAGATGGCAGGAAATACAGAATTAGTAGTTTTAACTGTAAATGTGAATGGGGTGAACTCTCCCATAAAACATAAGTGGATAGCAAAGTGGATTAAAAGTTATACAATATGTTGTTTACAAGAAACATTTAAAGCAGAATGATACATACGGAGTAAAGGCAAAAGGTTGGAGCAGAATCTATTATGCTTCAGGTGAAGTAAAAAAAAGCAGGGGCTGTAGCCATTCTGATCTCAGATCAAGCAAAGCAAAAATTGATCTAATTAAAAGAGCTAAGGAAGCAAACTATATCTTGCTAAAGAGTGCCATAGATAATGACGCAATATCAATATTAAACATATATGCACCAAGTGATATAGCATCTAAATTCCTAAAGGAGAAGTTAAGAGAGCTGTAAGAAGAAATAGACAGTAAAACTATAATAGTGGGAGATCTCAACCTTGCTCTCTCTCAGAACTAGACAAATCAACACAAAATAAATAAAAAAGAAGTTAAAGAGGTAAATAGAATACTAGAAAAACTAGATGTGATAGATTTTTGGAAAAAAATTGATTGGAGATAGAAAGGAGTGCACTTTCTTCTCATCAGTTCATGCAAGCTGTACAAAAATTGACCATATATTAGGACATAAAGACCTCAAAATCAAATGCAGAAAGGAAGAAATAGTAAATGCCTTTTTTCCAGATCATGATGCAATAAAAATTACATTCAATAAAAGGCCAGAGGAAAATAGACAAAAAGAAATTGGAAACTAAATAATCTCATCCTAAAGAATGAATGGGTGAAACAGCAAATCATAGACACAATCAATAATTTCATCAAAGAGAAAGGCAATAATGAGACCACATACCAAAATTTGTGGAATGTAGCCAAAGTGGTAATAAGGGGAAATTTTATAACTCTAGGTGCTAACTTGCATAAAATAGAGAAAGAGAAGATCAATAAATTAGGCTTGCAACTAAAAAAGCTAGAAAAAGAACAAATGAAAACTCCCCCAATCAAATACCAAACTTTAAATTCTAAAAATAAAAGGAGAGATCAATAAAATTTAAACTAAAAAAAAAAAACAACTATTGAATTAATAAATAAAATTAAGATTTATGAACAAAATAACAAAAAAGTAAACCTTTAGTTAATTTGATTTAAAAAAGCAAAGAAGAAAATCAAATTGTTAGTCTCAAAAATGAAAAGGGAGAACTATCCACCAATGAAGAGGAAACTACAGCAATTATCAGGAGTTTGCCCAACTTTATGCCAATAAATTTGACAGCCTAAGTGAAATGGAGGAATACCTACAAAAATATAGATTGCCCAGATTAAGAAATAAAGAAATAAATTACTTAAATAGTTCCATTTTAGAAAAAGAAATAGAAAAATCTATTAATCAACTCCCTAAGAAAAAAAATCTCCAGGACCAGATGGATTTATATATGAATTCTACCACATATTTAAAGAACAATTAACTCTGATACTATGTATTTGTATATATTTGAAAAAATAGGGAATGACAGACTCCTACCAAATTCCTTTTATGACACAGACATAGTACTGATACCTAAACCAAGTAGCATGAAAACAGAGAAAGAAAATTATAGACCAATCTCCTTAATGAATATCAATGCAAAAATCTTAAATAAAATATTAGCAAAGAAATTACAGATAATCATCCCCACAATAATACACTAAGAACAAGTAGGATTGATACCAGGAATGCAGGGCTAGTTCAATATTAGGAAAACTATTTGCATAATTGGCTATATCAATAACCAAATTACAAAAACCATATGATTATCTCAATTGATGCAGAAAAAAGCATTTGATAAAATCCAATACCCATACCTCTTAAAAACACTAGACAGTATAGGAATAAATGAACTTTTCCTTAAATTGTCAGTAACATCTATTTAAAACCCTCAGCAAGCATCATATGTAATGGGGATAAACTAGAATCATTCCCAATAAAATCAGGGGTGAAACAAGGTTGCCCACTATTACCATTGCTATTCAATATTGTATTAGAAATGCTAGCCTTGGCAATAAAAGAAGAAAAAGAGATTAAAAGATTTAGAATAGATAATGAGGAAACCAAATTATCACTCTTCGTAGATGATATGATGGTATACTTAGAGAACTCCAGAGAATCAACTAAAAAGTTATTAGAAATAATTCACAACTTCAGCAAAGTTGCAGGATACAAACCAAATCCACATAAATCATCAGCATTATTATACATCACTAACAAAATTCAACAAGATTTACAATGAGAAATTCCATTTAAAATAACTGTTGATAATATAAAATATTTAGTAATCTATTTGCCAAGGGAAAATCAGGAACTATATGAGCAAAACTACAAAACACTTTCCACACAAAGTATGAGCTAAGCAATTGGAAAAATATCAAGTGCTCACAGAGAGGTAGAGTAAATATAATAAAGATGACAAAACTCCCTAAACTAATCTATTTATTTAGTGCAAATAAAACTAATGCAGACAAGATTAAAAGGGAAGCAATAAACTGGGAAAACATTTTTACATCCAAAGGATCTGATAAAGGTTTCATTTCTAAAACATATGGAGAATTGACTCAAATTTATAATAGTTCATGCCATTCTCCAATTGATAAATGGTCAAAGGATATGAACAGTCAATTTTCAAATGAAGAAATTGAAATTATTTGTAGCCACATGAAAAGGTGCTCCAAATCACTATTGATCAGAGAAATGTAAATTAAGACAACTCTGAGATACCACTACACACTTCTCAGATTGGCTAAGATGAGAGGAAATGATAATGACCAATGTTGGAGGGGATGTGGGAAAACTGGGACACTGATACATTGTTGGTGGAACTGTGAACAGATCCAACCATTGTGGAGAGCAATTTGGAACTATGTTCAAAAAGTTATCAAATTGTGCATATCCTTTGATACAGCAATGTTTCTACTGCGATCATATCCCAAAAAGATCCTAAAGGGGGGAAAGGAACCCACGTGTGCAAAAATATTTGTGGGAGCCTTTTTGTAGTGGCAAGAAACTGGAAACTGAGTGGATGCTCATCATTTGGAGAATGACTGAATAAATTATGAATGCTATGGAATACTATTGTTCTGTAAGAAATGACCAACAGGATGATTTTAGAGAGGCCTGGAGAGACCTACATGAACTGATGCTAAGTGAAAAGAACTAGGAGATCATTATATATGGCAACAACAAGACTATGCAATGATCAATTCTGATGGACTTGGCTCTCTTCAATATTGAAATGATTCAGACCAGTTCCACTTGTGCAGTGATGAAGAGAGCCATCTACACCCAGAGAGAGAATCGTGGGAACTGAATGTGGAACACAACATAGCCTTGTCACTTTCCCTGTTATTTGTTTGCATTGTGTTTTCTTTCTCAATTTTTCTTTTTCTTCCTTCTTGATCTGATTTGTCTTGTGCAGCAAGATAACTGTATAAATATGTGTACATAAATTGGATCTAACATGTATTTAAACATATTTAACATGTATTGGACTACCTGCCAGCTAGAGGAGTGGGGGGGGGGGGAAGGAGGGGAAATTTGCAACAAAAGATTATGCAAAGGTCAATGTTGGAAAAAGCACCCATGCATATGCTTTGTAAACAAAAAGCTTTAACAATAACAAAAAAAGAAATTCTTGCTTTTATTTCTTGATTAACAACATTTTTCTACATAGAACTCATGAATCTGTGATGGTAAAATAGTGGAAATACCATAATATGTGTGCTTAACTTATGAACTTCTGACTATTTCTGTCAGAGTACAAATGCTTCTCTGCTGTCAGTGAATATAGAGTCTAATATAAGCCAGAAGTATTTGGTAACTATATTTCCTGCCTATTTTAATGGCAAGTAGTTATTAAACAGAACTTGCCTTTAAAAAATAAAATAAAATAACACAATAAAAATGGTAGCTATAAAATATCACCCTCCCTCAAACCAGAGGCAATACTCTCCCACAGATACTATATTAGATTTACTACTGTACTATTCTCTCTCTCAAGTTACCTTTTATTTACTTATCTGAGTGCATGTTTTAGCCACTCTCTTGCCTCCTGGATTCTCCTAGAGGGCAAATAGTTTTGTTTTTTAATTTGCATCCCTAGGTGCTATGGGCTTAGGACATACTAAAACTTACTAAATGTTTATATCATTAAATAGAGTTTAATTCAATCACTCAAATAACAAGTATTGTTTTATGGCCTAATAGGTATAATAGGAGTTTAAAGGTAAGGGATATATGAGCATAGTCACTATTTTTAAGGAGTTTATAATCTAGGTGAGGATATAAAGCTGTCACATTAAATAAAGAAAGAGACATTAAATAGCAATAAAATTGTAAGGGGTATATGTCAGAACCTGGATGAAAAGTAGTTGAAATTGGTGGGCTAAAGTTCACCCTATGAATCTTAATCACATGAGGGAACAGATAGACATTTAAGGTATCTAGAAATCTGTCTTCTAGACAGTGATTCACTTCACCAAAGTTAGCCTTGTTTCAGTTTATGAGTCTATATCCCTGACTCTGTCCTTTTATTACTTTATCCTGGGTGGAAAATCCAATTCAAACCTTTTGATGCCAGAGAAAAGTTGAAGGAGGCCTATCCTGGATGAATTACCATGATGGAATTAATTAGAATCAGGATACAGTCTTAGATAAAAATGTAATGCCGAAAGAGTAAACAATGGACATAATTTGTCCAAGCTGAAATAAGGAACATGGAGATAAGGATTCACTGGAAGATACATGCAACAGATTCAAAGCAAGACTAAGAATATAGAAGAGTGGAATTAGGTTGCTAAATCAAGGTCAGAATATTAGAACTCAGTATCAAGAGAAGTCATGGAAATAAATAACATGGCATGAACTTCTACTCTAAAACAGAATAGGTCTGGAAGAGGTATTTCATCAACCAAGATAAAAAAACCAAAGGCTCTTAAATACCTCCCTGTATATAAACAAAAAAAAGAAACCTCATGGATTAATATATGCCTAATAAAGCCATATGTTTTCACAGCAGTATCCAATGGTGTTCTTTCACAAAATTTATCTCCAGAGTAGACCTAATTGGAGGGAGACATATTACAATATCAAAGATCATAGACAAGATAGAGTTCTCTTTCAAACAGCTTTTGGTGTAGCTGAGAAATGAAATACTAGTGTAGCCATCCATAATACAACAATAATATGTAGCAAATCCATTTGGAGAGTTATAAAACAGTTTGGTAAAGTCTATAAGGGAAGAGGGAAGGATAATCTATCTGTAGTATATGACATTTGGTAGAAGAATATACAAAGCTGTAAATCCATTGGTGATAGCTGAGGAATATATTGATGATTTTGCTTCCTAAGTTTGCTTGATGGTCCATAACTCTTCTAGTCTACTAGCTATATCAGGATATTATTAACTCTACTGGAAATCAAGAATATTACTAACTTCACTCTGGTCCCAAGTGACTAGAAAAGCGAGGTCAGAAAAAATTTGAGAATAATAGGATGTTTGAACTCAATTAGAGAACGATAGGATGTTTGAACTCAATTATGTGCTGGGTTAATGTATAAAAAGACAAATGTCAAAAGTCTCTGACCTTTAGATGCTGACATATTATAGGAGGGAAATAACAGGTACACAGACAATTGAATTTAAAAAATGGATGTGGGAGAAGAGGGAAGAAAGGGAGAGAGAAAAGAATTAATAAACTATCTTCAACCCTCTTACTACTATTGCAAATAATTGGGAACAACAGGAAAAGTCTTGTGTGGAAAGTGGCACTTAAACTGGACCTTGAGGGAATGGAATCCTTGGAGATCCTAAAGTAGGAGCTGGAATGTCACACACATCACTGATGTCAGTCAAATAGAAATGAGCGTCACAAATCTGTACATAAATATCCCTACAGACTAAATATTGATTTAATCTTCAAATGTAATATCCTCTACATTTTATTGTATTTTTACTTATTTTGTTAGATATTTTCCCATTATGTTTTAATCTGATTCAGGCTGCACTCAACAGTGTTTAGACATGTGGCCTATGGGCCATTTGTTTAATATTTTTTACATACATTAGGAATGATAAGTGGGCCACTTTGGTTAGATTATAGAATTCATAAAGAAAGATAACATGTAATAAGCGAAAGACAGGCTATAGTAGACTGTGAATCACCTTAGATGTCAAACAGAGGAATTTGTATTTTATTTACAATTAATAGGGACAATAGGGAACCACTGAAGCTTCTTGATCAGGAATACCTTGATCAGGCCTATGTTTAAAGAATTTCAATTTAGCAGTTGTGTGAGAAGTGGATTAGGGAAATGGATTAGTGAGAAACTAAAAAGTAGACATTGCAGTGATCTACTAGTGAGGAGATAAAGGCTAGAATTAAAATGACTATGATACCAGCTTATAAATGGGTATGAGTATGAGAGATATAATAAAAATGAAATCAACAAGAAGGGAGAGGAAAGAGTAAAGGGTACAGTTAAAATTATGAGACTGGGTAACTAGAATTATAGTAGAATATATAGTAGTATAGTATGGCCCTCAACAAAAATGAAAACTTACGAGAAGGGATAGATTATAGGAGGAGAAGAAAACATTTTGACTTCTGTTTGGGAGATACTGACTTTGCCATGATTATGATATACTTTAAAAGCTGTCCAGGAGGCAGTTAATAATGTGGTCCTGAAATTTAAGAGTCAGATGAGGGATAAATACGTTTCATCTGCATAGATATAATAATGTATTGCAGCAATTAGGTGGTGCAGTGATAGAGCCTGAAGTCAGGAAGATAGAGTTCAAATCTGATTTCAGACACTTAATACTGCTTAGCTGCGTGACCCTGGGCAAGTCACTTAACCCCAATTGCCTTAGGAAAAAAAGGTAATAATGAATCCATGGGGGCTAATGAAATAAAAAAAAGAGGAGTATAGAGAAATGACTTCTAGAACTTGGGAGAGAAAATGTGTATCTTTGTTGGAAATAATTTCCTTCAGTAAGATGTAGACTGAATCAAATTAAAAGTAGTTGGGTTATTCTGTATTTTGGTCATTTTAGTGAACAAGTATGTTATCTTTATAAAGCAAATAGCTACTAGTGGAACTATGATACATCCCCAAAGGGGGGCAAATACCTATTCCATTACATAATCCAGTGAGATTTGTTGCCAGGGATGTATGTATGCATACACATACACACACACATATACATACATACACAAACACATGTGTATATATGTATATGTATGTATGTATGTATACTGCCAGTAAAGTCTACTGGAGCCATGAAACCATTATTTGATTTTATAATCTATGCACATATGGTATATCTTTCCATAAATTCTGACTTCCTTCCCCTTCAGAGACATATAGAAAGTATTGCTAGGTGACCAGACGCGTGAATATGATGCCTAAATTACTTCCAAAGGAACCTGGTAGAAGTCATGAAATGCTACTGTTCAGCTTGACAGTGATCAAAAGAGTAGATATATTGTGATTTTACAGTTCATTCTACTGTGTTAATTATACTATCTGATCAAATATACAGTAGCTAATAGCAATTTTGAATTCTATCATTCTCTTCAGAAAAGAGAAGAGAGCATCTGCCAAGATGCTTAGTTAGTAAAGGAGTCTTAAAATTAAATAAATAAAATAAAATAAGTTATATAAAGAGCTTGAAAACTTTAAAGAGTTCTATAAATTCTATAAATAAATTTTGTGAATTAAAAATTTTTTGCTGCTTATTAAAGCATGGAAAGAACAATATTCACTCCAATGATGGCAGTCCTAGTGGTTGGTATCTATTTGAAGTTCCTTTGGTTGCAAAAAAGCAATTGGAAAAGAGTTGGGGTCAGAAAGAACTGGATTTGAGTACAGCTCTAGAATTATGTGATCCTGAGCAAGTCACAGAATCTTTTTAAGCCCCATTTTCTTTGTCTATAAAATAGGAATAATACTTAAGCTACACATTTCTTAAGAGCTGTTGCAATAAAGTGCTTTCTATGTCTTACAAATTCTCTAGAAGGGTTAGCTATGAAATAGCAATAATAATTATCTGACTCATACATAACATGTCATTCTTTGCCATAAAGGGAATGCAGTGATAAAGAACTCCTGATTTTACCCAGAGAGGTTTTTTTTTTTTTTTTTTTTTTTTTGGTATCATCTAGCATAGAGGTTCCCCACTGAATCCTGATATGTGACTTACTTCTTGTTTGTTCTGTCTGTTTTAACTTAAATTTTATCTCTGTACTCCAGAATCCAGTTTGGTAGCCTTATTTTACTTCTGGTTTCTTCCTTATTTGACAGATTGTTTTTGACATTCTTGACCCAAAATTGGTAATTGTCTTTCATTCTCAAAGAGGACCAAAATTACCTTCCTAGGTTAGAATTGAGATACAGTGTGTTTGACTATGGTTGATCAGACCAAAATGGGCTCGGGAATGCTCTGCCACAAGTTGGACACAAATTGTTCCTATGATTGGACAACATGGACGTTGATGGTAAAGTGATGTCTCTGCTTTTCAGTATGCTGCCAAGATTTGTCATAGCTTTTCTTCTAAGGAGAGGGTGTCTTCTAATCTCATGGCTGCAGTCAGTGTCTGAAGTGATCTTTGAGCCCAAGAACTTAAAATCAGACACAGCCAGAAAGTGATAGGACAGTTGCCAAGCTCTTAGTTTTTCTGGATATTAAACTTCAAGCCAGTTTTTATGCTCTCCTCTCTCACCCTCATCAAGTGGCTTCTTGACTTTCCTTCACTTTCTGTCATCAGAATGGTACCATCTGCATATATGATATTTTCTCAGCAATCTTAATCCCAACTTTTTATTCATTCAGCCTGAGATCTTATATGATGGACCCTATACATAAATAAATAAGGTGACAATATATAGCCTTGTCATACTCTTTTTCCAATCTTCTTATCAATCAGTTGTTCCATATTAGGTTCTCATTGTTGCTTTTTAGCCCACATACAGATTCCTCAAGAGACAAGTAAGATGATTTGGTAGTTTTATCACTTTGAAGACTTGCCATATTTTGTTGTGATCCATACAATCAAAGGCATTAAAAGTGTGGTCAATAAAGCAGAAGTAGATGCTTTTCTGGAACTCTCTTACTTTCTCCATAATCCAGCTAAATGTTAACAATTTAATCTTGAGTTCCTCTACCTCTTTGAAAACCACCCAGTTCCTCTGATAATTCTCAGTTCACATATTGGTGAAGTCTACCTTGCAAATCTTAAGCATAAACTTGCTGACATGTGAAACGGTGCGATTGTTCAGTAATCTGAACATTCTTTGGCATTGCCCTTCTTTAGGACTGGCATATAAACTGATCTTTTTCAATTCAGTGGCCATGATTGTGTGTTTACCAAATTTGCTGGCATATTAAGTGCAGTACTTTAACAGCATCATCTTTTAGGGTTTTAAATAGCTCAGCGGGAATTCCATCATCTCTATTAACCTTATTGTTAGCAAAGCTTTCTACAAGCCATTTGATTTCATTGTTCAGGATGTCTAGCTCTAGATCAGTAACCACACCAGGGTGGTTTTTAGTGGTGTTAAGATCTTTGTTGTGTGGTTCTTCTGAGTATTCTTGTCATATCTTCTAACTTTCTTCTACTCCTGTTAAGTCTCTACCATTTTTGTCTTTTTTCATGTTCATTCTTGCATGAAATGTTCTATTGATATCTCTAATTTTTGAAGAAGTCTCTTGTCTCTTCCTATTTTTTATTTTCTTTTATTTCTTTGCATTGCTCATAAAAAAACATTCTTTCTCCTTGCTATTCTTTGGAATTCTGGATTTGGTTCAGTATATCATTTCCTTTCTACTTTCCACTTCACTTTTTCTTCTTTTCACAGTTATTTGAAAGCCTAAGGAGATAGATATTTTTGCCTTCTTACTCTCCTTTTTTTTTTTTTTTTTTGGAATGTTTCTTTTAGTTTCTGCCTCCTTCAATATTGTGAACCTTTGTCTATAGTTTTCAAAGCACTCCTTCTATCAGATATATTCCTTTATATCTATTCATCATTTCCATTTCATATTCATAAAGGACATCATTTAGATCAGACTTAAATGGTCTGATGGTTTCCCTATTTTTTTTTCTATTTAAGTCTGAATTTTGTAATAAGAAGCTCTGACTACATCAGCTCTAGGTTTTATTGTAACTGACTGTATAGAATTTCTCCATCTTTGGCTGCAAAGTGTATGAAAGGAAAATAGCTACATTAAAAGAAGAATATATATTTTTTGGTACAAGGTAAGTTTAGACTGAGACATAGTATGTTTGAGATGCTGGTAGGAAATGCATTTCTACATGGCTCCAGGGGACAATAGTAAGACCAGAGAGAGGAAGTTGCAGGGATTTAAATGTAAGCTCAATATAAGTCTATTAATTAGTTAGATAACATTTCTGTAATACTCTAAGGTTTACAAATGCTTTTCTTACAATGTCCCTTTGGAACTAATAAAAAAGGAATTTGCTGCTTTATGAAGTACATTGTCACTGAAGTGTTTAAGCAGAGTCTAAATGACCATCTGTTGGTGATATAATAGAAGGATTTCATGCATTAGATAGAGGCTAGGACTGCATTATCTTTAAAATCCATTCTGACTCTGAGATTCTTGTCCAACAAATAGTTAACAATGAAAAAGAATGGTCAGCTTAGAGTCCCAAATTTGAGAGTGATCCTAAAAGAGAATAGTTGAAACTCTGAGAGTGGTTATCAAGGAGTGGCATATCAAGTGGACAAAAGGTAGGATTTGTTCTTTGTACAATATTCTCTTAACAAATATATTAATGATTACAGAGTTAGAGAGAAATATATAACAACATTTGCAATAGAGAAAATTGAAATAGATGAGAATTCAAAAAAAAATTCTCAGGTTGAAGAGGATAAATTGTAAGTTCTTTGAGAAGAGAAACTATTTTTGACTCCTTTTGTATCTTACCACTTAGTCTAGTGCCTGACACATAGTAGGTGCTTAGCAAATTGATATTGATTAATTGATTGATAGATAGATGCCTGTAGCAAAATACAGAATAATTTACTTACAGAAAAAATCAACATCAAATAGTTTTTATCATATGCCTTGTACACAAGTGCTCAATAAATGTTCTTTGGTTTATTAAGCTTGGGTGAAAATTTCAAATTATTTCCATATTCATCAATTCTCACACAGTTAAGAATTAATGACTATTTGTTGAGTTTAATTAAATCCCACCCCATCCAGGCCTACCCCTCTCTACCCTTCACTCTCTTCTCTCTCTCTCTCTCTCTCTCTCTCTCTCTCTCTCTCTCTCTCTCTCTCTCTCTTTCTCTCCCTTCTCTTCTCCACCCCCTCCCCCCCAAGGCAATTGGGATTAAATGACTTGATCAGGGTCACACAGATAGGAAGTGTTGAGACCAGATTTGAACTCAGGTCCTTCTGACTTCAGGGCTATTGCTCTATCTACTCTATCCACTACACCACCTAGCTCCATAGGCCTACTTATATCTCAAAAAATAACCTCTTTTTTTTCCCCTCAAATAAAATGAGTTACCTCAACTTGTCCAACTTGCTATCAGGTCAGAGATTTAAAAAAAACAAAAACAAAGAAAAAAGAACTGCATGCACAAAAACATTAATAACAGCTTTTGGTGATTAAAAGTGTGAAAATTGAGGAGATGCCCATTAATTAGGAAATGGCTGAACAAATTGTTATATATGGTTGTAATAGAAACCTAGCAAATTTACAATGCAAAGTAAAAAGAGCATAATCAGGAGAACATCATACACAGTAACAGCAATATTGTATGATGATCTACTGTAAATAACTTAGGTATTCTCAGCAATACAATTATCCAAGACAATTCTAAAGGATTTATTTATAAAAGATGCTGTCTATCATCAGATAATGAACTGGCAGACACAAGATACTATTTCTTGGCTTTCTTTATTTTTCTTGTTTTTTTTTTCCCTATGTATTTTCTTTCACAATTTTACTTGTAAATGTGTTTTGCATGATTTCACATCTGTAATCTATCAAATTACTTGCCTTCTCAATGAGGAGGGAAAGAAGAGAATTTGGAACTCAAAATTTGGGGGGGAAATGTTAAAATTGTTTTTACATGTAATAGGGAAAAATAACATTAAATAAAAAAAGATCCTAGCACAATGTCTGGCACGTAGTAAGTACTTAATAACTGCTTTATTAATACCATAATAATCTTCCTACATAATTTTTGATGCCATTCTGCTCAAAAAACTTAGAAGGATTCACATAAGGTGATGTTGAATAATGGATAAAATAAAGTTTTATTTGAGTTAGAAAGACCTGGGTTCAAATTCCATCTCTTACCTTTTACTGATATAAGTCATTCAATTTCATGCCTCAACAAAATGGGTATTACACCCATAAAGTACTACCTTAAGCAGTAACCCTACTCAACTCTCAAAAACTTTTAACTTGAATTGTTAAAAAACAAACAAATCAACAAACACACTATTAATCTATCTGTAGCCGTAAAGGGAGTTTACATATTGGGAGTTATTCAAAGTGACTGAAATAAAGTGGGGAACTAATTAACTTTCAGGGTTGTTATGCACTTTAAAGAATTAAACCATGCTTACGTCATTAATCCAGTGATTTTGAGATTATCCCATAAAAAGATTAGTGACAGAAAAATGAATTATCTGTACAAATATCCAAAAATGTATAGAAAGTAGAATAATCTCAGTGATTGGAAAACATATGAACAATTTATGATCTATGACTATAAGGCAATATTATTATGCCATGGGAAATTAAAAGTATAAAGAAATAATACAAATTGCTGTAGTTTAATAAAAAATATATATACAAAATTTATAATCTGGGGCTTATTTTGTCATATGTATAATCATAACAAAACCTATTATATTTTTGTAAGTCGAAGGAATATGATGTGGAATCCATGACCAATGTAAATTTGCAGAACTCTGATTATTCATACTAATTATAACTATGTAATAGAAGAAACAATAATAGCAGCATATCTATGTCAAATGACCTGGGAAAAAGTTCAAAAAGGGTTACAGAAGCATGGTACAAGGATAGAACTCTGGGTTTCATGTCAGAAGGATCTCAGTTCAAATCCAGGCTCAAGCTCTTACTAGGTACATGACCTTGGGCAAGTCTCCAGACCACTGCTTGCTTCAGTTTTGTCATCTGTAAAATGGGGACGATAATAGCATGTACTTTTCAGAGTTGTTTTGAGGATGAAAAGATATAATAATTGTAAAGTGCTTAGCACAGTGCCTGGCACCTATTATGTGCTACATAAATGTTAGCTATTATTATTCTATTAGTTATTTCTAGGTTAATATGCATAGACATCTTTTTGGAAGGGTTCATAATCAATGACTGAAGTTTACAGAAACATATTTAATCATTTATAATCTCAACTTGTTTTGTTCATTTTTCTTATTTTCTTATATATTTTACTATTGTATTTGTGAATAGAAGCTAAAATAAAATTTGTAAAACTAAAAAAAAGACAAGTAAGAAATAATGCCAAATGAAATTATTTTTAAGAAAGTGTTTTTGGATATGTTCAAGTGAACTAGTTAAAATGACTTCATAGAATGGGAAAATTGGAAAAAGAAATTCTAAGCTTTGCACATTAAACAACTAGTAAGGATAGATGAAAACTAAAAGGTGTGATTTAAGCAGACATACGATAGGAGCAAAACTATTTGGCTAAGCAACAACCAGTCCAAAGAACCGAGAGCAGGCGGGCATGCTGTCAATATGGAATTTAAGAATAGAATACCATGGAGAATTATAGGAATAGGATTAAGAAAGCTAAAGTGAAAATTAGATGGGACACACACACACACACACACACACACACATATATAAAAAGGAAGAAAAGAGGAAAATATTTGAGTGACAGCAAATGAAAAAGGAAAACTATTAATAGGTGATACCCAAGAAGCAAAACTGCTCGGCACTGTTTTTACTTTCATCTTTTTGAGAAAGATGAGCTGACAAGCAGTAAAAAATAATGAATTAGGCAGATAGATGGATGGATAATGGACAGATGAATGAATAAGGAAAAAAAGTACGTTGTCATACTGATCTGATGGCTGTGGTTCAGAGATTTCTACTTTTCTCTCTCTACAAAGGAGTCTTCTTGAGCTAATCTCATACCAAATCTATATCTACTACCTTAATGTAGGTAATATTCAAATTTCTTTTCTGTGTAACCTAAACTCTCTCAATACCAAAAATTATCTTTCATTTGATTTTGTTATATTTTTATTATGTATATAAATATTATCACATCTATACAAATATATAAATAAAACATCATCAGATCAAGATCAATAGGAGAGAATCTATTTTCTTATTTAATAAATATCTCTCCATGTTTCTTTCACTAGTTACCATTACACAGCTGATCAATCAATATATACTTAAAAAAAGAGAAATTTACATGATAATTTCAATATATATTAAAATAAATAGCAAATCATATTTAATAGATTTGCAATTTTATGCACAATCATTTTATTATACTATGTTATATAAATACTCATTTTATTACATAAATTAAAAATGATATAAATTATATATAAACATATATACATATGTGTATATTGTTTGTATATGTGGACATATACATACAACACACACATTTTCTAAGCTCCTGTTATTTCCTCAGCATTTTGTAGAGAATAAAACAGAACTATTAGACACAAGCTGTGGTGTTCTTCTTCTTTTTCTATAATATAATGGTTCTTTGTGGGAGCAGGTTTCTTGGGGAGGTTTCTGGAGGCAGTCTTAGTTTCAGTTCAAGTAATAATCACTCCAAATGAAGCCAGCTGATAAAATCCAAACGTTTATTTTCTCCTTCTAAGTCTTATCTCTTTCCTTGGGCCCAGTTAGCTTTCTTAGGGGCCTCTCTCTCTCCTTAGTTCCAAGAGTTCTTGCAGCTTGTCTTTTAGCTACTCCAGCTTCTGCCTCTAGCTCAACTCCAACTCCTCCACTTCCTCCAGCTTCTTATATATGATCTCTTAAAGGTGTAAACCCCAAGGTTGACTCCTCCTCTGAGAATAGGATTATGGGAAGTGTGAATTCACAAAGTTACAAAATTTTGTCTATCTCCCGTACTTGTGAACTCCAATGTGTGAGCCAATATGTGAATTCTCAAAGGTATAAACTCAAGCATTGTTTCTACTAATATTAGTGACTTAACACTTTGTAAGGATTTGCTCTAATGTGTGAACCAATAAGCATTGCATCAATTCCATTGAGTTAACACTAGGATTCTAACAAGCTACTTGAATGATCTCAGCATTTTTCATCTAGAATATTATCTAATCTCTCTGATTAAAGTCTGCCCTCTCTACAATCCATTTTTCAATTTGGCTCTCAAAATCTCTTTCTAATACTGAATTTTGAACAGGTCATTCCCCAAATTCAAAACCCTATTGCATAATAAATAAAATATAAATTTCAAGGTCCTCTACAGTCTGAATCAAAGGTACCTTTCTAGACAATTCATGGCAATCTCCATTATAATTCCTGAGCCAAATTCAATTACTAACCTATATCTTATCCCACTCTCTTCTGCCTCTAAACCTTTGAAAATCCCAGGAGGGTACAGTGAAAAGGGCATTGCCTTTAGAGTCAGAGAATCTGAGGTCTAATTATATAACCTTGAATATCATTTAACATCTATGGATGTCAGTTTCCTCATCTGTAAACATAGAGGTTGAATTAAACAGACTCTGATCTTCCTTCTGGCTCTAGAATTATAAGCTTATGAACTCACTGGATCTCAGACTGAAGATTCTCTCAACAGTCATTTTTTTAAAATAACTTTTTATTGATAGAACTCATGCCAAGGGTAATTTTTTTTACAAAATCATCCCTTGCATTCACTTCTGTTCCGATTTTTCCCCTCCCTCCCTCCACCCCCTTCCCCAGATGGCAAGCAATCCTTTACATGGTGAATAGGTTACAGTATATCCTGGATACAATATACGTGTGCAGAACCGAACAGTTTTCTTGTTGCACAGGGAGAATTGAATTCAGAAGGTATAAATAATCCGGGAAGAAAAACAAAAATGCAAGCAGTTTGTATTCATCTCCCAGTGTTCTTTCTTTGGGTGTAGCTGCTTCTGCCCATCTTTGATCAATTGAAACTGAATTAGCTCTCTTTATCGAAGAGATCCACTTCCATCAGAATACATCCTCAAACAGTATCATTGTTGAGGTATATAATGATCTCCTGATTCTGCTCATTTCACTTAGCATCAGTTCATGTAAGTCTCGCCAGTCCTCTCTGTATTCATCCTGCTGGTCATTCCTTACAGAACAATAATATTCCATAACGTTCATATACCACAATTTACTCAACCATTCTCCAATTGATGGGCATCCATTCATTTTCCAGCTTCTAGCCACTACAAACAGGGCTGCCACAAACATTTTGGCACATACAGGTCCCTTTCCTTTCTTTATTATCTCTTTGGGGTATAAGCCCAGTAGAAACACTGCTGGATCAAAGGGTATGCACAGTTTGATAACTTTTTGAGCATAGTTCCAAATTGCTCTCCAGAATGGCTGGATGTGTTCACAATTCCACCAACAATGTATCAGTGTCCCTGTTTTCCCACATCCCCTCCAACATTCCACATTATCTTTCCCTAGAATTCTAGCCAATCTGACGAGTGTGTGGTGGTATCTCAGAGTTGTCTTACTTTGCATTTATCTGATTAATAATGATTTGGAGCATATTTTCATATGTCTATAAATAGTTTCAATTTCTTCGTCTGAGAATTGTCTGTTCATATCCTTTGACCATTTATCAATTGGAGAATGGTTTGATTTCTTATAAATTAGAGTCAATTCTCTATATATTTTGGAAATGAGGCCTTTATCAGAACCTTTGATTATAAAAATGTTTTCCCAGTTTATTGTTTCCCTTCTAATCTTGTCTACATTTGTTTTGTTTGTACAAAAACTTTTCAATTTGATATAATCAAAATTTTCTATTTTGTTGTCAATAGTGATCTCTAGTTCTTCTTTGGTCATAAATTCCTCTCTCTTCCACAGGTCTGAGAGGTAAACTATCCTATGCTCTTCCAATTTATTTATAATCTCATTCTTTATGCCTAGGTCATGAACCCATTTTGACCTTATCTTGGTGTACGGTGTTAAGTGTGGGTCAATGCCTAGTTTCTGCCATACTAATTTCCAATTTTCCCAGCAATTTTTGTCAAATAATGCATTCTTATCCCAGAAACTGGGGTCTTTGGGTTTGTCAAACACTATATTATTAAAGTTATTGGCTGTTTTGTCCTTTGAACCTAACCTATTCCATTGATCAACTAGTCTATTTCTTAGCCAATACCAGATGGTTTTAGTAACTGCTGCTTTATAATATAATTTTAGATCTGGTACAGCTAGGCCACCTTCATTTGATTTTTTTTTCATTAATTCCCTTGAAATTCTTGACCTTTTGTTTTTCTATATGAACTTTGTTGTTATTTTTTCTAGTTCATCAAAGTAGTCTTTTGGGAGTCTGATTGGTATAGCGCTAAATAAATAGATTAATTTAGGTAGTATTGTCATCTTTATTATATTTGCTTGCCCAATCCAAGAGCATTTAATATTTTTCCAGTTGGTTAGATCAGACTTAATTTGTGTGCAAAGTGTTTTGTAGTTTTGCTCATAAAGTTTCTGATTTTCCCTTGACAAATAGATTCCTAAATATTTTATACAGTCAGTAGTTACTTTAAATGGAATTTCTTTTTGTATCTCTAACTGTTGGGTTTTGTTAGTGACATATAAGAATGCTGATGACTTATGTGGCTTTATTTTATACCCTGCAACTTGGCTGAAGGTGTGGATTGTTTCTAATAACTTTTTAGTAGAGTCTCTGGAGTTCTCTAAGTATACCATCATATCATCAGCAAAGAGTGATAATTTGGTTTCCTCATTGCCTATTCTTATTCCTTTAATCTCTTTCTCAACTCTTATTGCCAAAGCTAGCATTTCTAATACAATATTAAATAGTAACGGTGATAGTGGGCAACCTTGTTTCACTCCTGATCTTATTGGGAATGGTTGTAGTTGTCAAAATGTCCCCATTACATATGATGCTTACTTTTGGTTTTAAATAGATGCTACTGATTATTTTAAGGAAAAGTCCATTTATTCCTATACTCTCAAGAGTTTTTAATAGGAATGGATGTTGGATTTTATCAAATGCTTTTTCTGCATCTATTGAGATGATCATATGGTTTTTGTTAATTTGATTATTAATATGGCCAATTATACTGATAGTTTTCCTAATATTGAACCAGCCCTGCATTCCTGGTATAAATCCTACTTGATCATGGTGTATTATCCTGGGGATGATTTTCTGTAGTCTTTTTGCTAATATCTTATTTAAGATTTTAGCATCAATATTCATTAGGGAGATTGGTCTATAATTTTCTTTCTCTGTTTTCAACCTACTTGGTTTAGGTATCAGTACCATGTCTGTGTCATAAAAGGAATTTGGTAGGACTCCTTCATTCCCTATTTTTTCAAATAGTTTATAAAGCATTGGGGCTAATTGTTCTTTGAATGTTTGGTAGAATTCACATGTAAATCCATCTGGTCCCGGAGATTTTTTTTTAGGGAGTTGATTAATAGCTTGTTCTATTTCTTTTTCTGAAATGGGACTATTTAAGCAATTTACTTCCTCCTCTGATAATCTGGGAAGCCTATATCTCTCAACAGTAATAAGAGCATCAATAGGAAGAGTAGAGAGTTTGGAGGGAAAGATAATGATCTTTTACATGTTGCCAACCTTTGAGAAATTTTGCTTTTTAGTAATTATACTTTTTTAATTTTAGAAAATTACTATTACATTGTATTGTTTGTAGGACTAAATTGATTTCATCATTATTATTGGTTTCTAACTGTTCAATTTTTAAAATTTTTTATATCCTTAGAATATTTAGATTGTAGATTAGATAAGTAAATTTTATTTTAGTGTGGACAACAGAGCTCAGTCTGCTCCTCAAATAATATTTTTATCATGGTAAAATCATGTATTAAAATTTTATTTTATAAGTTTGTCTTACTTGAGTTTTAGCTTCTGCCTTTTGTTCTTTTATATTTATTGTTTTTCCTTATTTTAATCTGCACTTATGAAGGCATTAGGATATAAGCTTATTATAAATAAGGATGGGTGCATTTTGTTCTTCTATCTCTGGCTTCTAGCATAATATTTGGAATACAGAACAGACGTAATAAGGGCTTGCTGATTTCATTAGTGTGACAACAATTCTTCTATCTGTAGGCAACTGGTCAATAGCTGGAAGATTTAAAGAGTCAACTGGAGCATGGAGATGTTAGCTGACTTGTTTAGGAGCATACATCTAAAAGACCTAAATCTAGATCATTCTGAATACAAAGTAGACTATCTATCTTCTATAACATTCTGCTTTCTATACAGTTAATTGCATTTTTGTAACATTTTCTTTTTTTTAGTTAATTTTAAATTGAAAATATATCACTGTATTTTGTAAAGTTTTTTTCTTTAATAGGACTTTCTTTTCTATTATTAATTCAATTATTGTATGATTATTATATAAAAATGAGTAAAACATCTGAAAGTTTATCAATATATACAAAATATGTTTATAGATACAAATTTGAAATGCTCCTTAAAGAAATAAAGAATGACCTAACTGGAGGAATATTCTGTACTGTGAATATGGCTGTGCTGTGCCAATAAAATTGAAAATACTACCAAAATTAATTTACAAATTAATATTTTATAGAGCCAGACAAAATTATAACAAAATTCATTTGGAGGGACAAAAGAGCCAGTTAAGGAAAGTCATTCTAAAAAGAAATGAGTGGAAAACAGCATTTCTTGGCCTCAAGCTTTATTATAAAGTAATAAGCATTACAAATCTTTTGGTACATGTTTAAAAAATACTAAAGTAAATCAATGGAGCAGACTAAATAAGAATAGAGCAGTGTTCTATAAAGTACATATTATAAAGTAATAAGCATTACAAATCTTTTGGTACATGTTTAAAAAATACTAAAATAAATCAATGGAGCAGACTAAATAAGGATAGAGCAGTGTTCTATAAAGTACAATTACTTAAGGAAAAAAACTCTCTAAAAATTGCTAGGAAACTGGAAAGCAGTGTGGTAGAAATTAGATTTAGACCAACATATTATGCCAAACACAACAATAAACTCAAATTGGATTGGTGATCTAAATATTAAAGACCAAACCCTAAAAATTGGGGAAAAAAAAAAAAAAAAAACATTTGCTAAACGTTTTCATAGCTGCAGTTAGGAATTGCTTGTCCCATTTTCCTATCATCAATTTCCTGCTGTCAAGTGTTTGGAGTGTTTCCACCATTTCCAGCCTTGGAGTGTTTCCACCATTTTCTCCTTTCCCTCCTACTCAGGTGCTAAATGAAGCTGGAAAAAAAATTTCAATCATGCTACCTGAGTCCTTTACAAGTTTATATTGTATAATCTCAAATGGGCCATGACTACAAGGCAATGAATCCTAATTGACTCATTACTGTACTCATCATAGTAGTTTTTCAAAATCTTTTCTTGCCTCCTCAAACTTCTCATGGGTCTCCCAATCTCCACCCTTCAGCTGAGGATATTGCTAATAACAAAGAAATCTACCCATCTCCTGACAAAGGGATGATGGACTCATGTGCAGACAGTCATGTAACATTTCTGGGTATGATCAACATTGATTTTATCTTTCTTTATAGAGTATACTGATGAGATTTTTTTCTTTTATTTTTCCCAAGGGAGAGGAGAGAAGAGAGAGAAATTAAGTAATAGCTAACTGAAAACAACAACAATTTACCAAAAAATTTTAAAATAAGCTGCTGGAGAATAAGAACTATTTCATTTTTATGTTAACATCCCCATTACCTAGTATAACGTAAATGTATAGTAGATGTCTCTTCTTGAACTTCATTAAACTTAGTCATATCTGTTTCAGATATTCACTTGTTCCCCAATGAATATTTGTTCCAAAAGCTTAAGTCATTAAAGCTTAAATCTGCACTATATCATCTTTAAATATCTTTATCATCTTTTAAAAAAAACAATGGTACCCTGAACCCCAATTCTTCAAAATTCAAACAGAGTAGAGTTTAGGTATAAGGTACTGCTCCTTTCAGATTTGAATAATTCTCTTTGTGAAAAGCAACAAAATCACAAGAGACTTATGAAAGAAAATTTAAGAAAGCAGATTCTTAGAGAAAAAAATCTTGGAGAAAAATACAATCTAGAAGATCCAAAGAGAAAGAAGTCCTCAGAGAAAAGTATGACTGAAGGCAAAGATAGTCAAAGTGTCTTGTTTCTCAGCAGGTAACACTATTGTGTACAGGTAATTGTTAACCGCCAGCACTCCCTAAAATGCTTTTAAGCTTAATCTATATTATTAAAATTTTCTTTATCATTTTATTATTGTAGATAAAGCTATAAAACAACAAATAAAGTCCTAATTTGTAGCATTTTGTCAATTTCTAAGAAGTCCATGCTCATACTGAAAAATTAACAATCAGCTCTCATGAGCCAGGATGAATGAGCTGGCTCCAGCATACAACTACTTATGCATAACTATCATAACGACTCTGAGGTTGATAGCTGGAAAACCCTGATAACTAGAACTTTTCACTACGGGACAATTGCATAATTCCTATGTGCAGCATGCCCAAGAGAAACTTGAATTTTAGTTATTTCCCCCAAGTGGAAGTGAATCATGTCACCCCAGGAGATCCTGCATTGAGGGGTGAAAGAACAAAAGTAGAGGAAAAAGAAGTTAAAACTGAAGATAAATAAAGAACAAAGGAATAAGAACTAAAGCAGTTTCTGGTTTCTTAAAAAAAAGTTATGCTCAGCCAAGTTCAAACTTCATAAAGTTTCAGAATTGATATAATTCCCTGCTGCTTGATACTATCTGAGCTCAGCTAAGCTCAGATGAATAGATGATTTATTGAAAAGCAGCCAAACTCAGAGAAGAGAAGGTTGAGAGAAGAGCTTGGAGGGTTACACTGCTCCCTGCTGAGCTGATTGGAAGAAGAGAGCTTTTACATCTGTTGCTGGGAGCTACACTGATTGGAGGAAAAGCATTGTGGCAAGGAGCTTATTGAAGGAAAAAGAATCCTCCTATTATCAACACAACTGATGGTAGAACCAATCATGAAGTTTGTCTCATTTGCCCTTTACATCCAACTATAGAAGGCTCAACTCCACAAAACCCAGAAAATAGTGCAGATAAGAATAGCTCCAATAGATTACAGGCCCAAAGGAACAGCTTTTGCTAAAAGACCCTAATAATGCCTTAGGCCCAAACCAAATAGCACTTCTAATAGAACAGCCAAGGCCCTCTTCTCCACCCCCATAAGTTGATTTGTGATGCAAACTGTTCCCTGAGGAGGCCAAGGAGATCAAGGCCTGCAATCCAGAGTCATAAGTTACCTCAGGCATGTATTTCAATATGCATGTACTTCTCTGCTAAATTTTAGTGACTGTGTGCCCATTTTCCCCAATTTGTTAATTGTACTATAAATACTGATGGAAAAAATGCTTATTGGTGGATTGTTATATTATGATTATTCTTGTTCTGCATTCTATTTACAACTGTAAGTTAATGATGTCATTGAGACTTATTAGTTTAAACTGGAAGCCCATTGGTGACTACTCAGGAGGTATTGTAGTAAAATAGTATTGCTATATAACTCCCTTCATACAAAATTACCTCTAAGACTCTTCAAACTAGATGTATCAAGTTAGCCACTTGAATTTAGGGGAAATTTCTTAACTGCCAGAATGAAGACAGATTTGGATGAGAGCCAGCTCAGAAAAAAGAAAAGTAATATATCAAATGTTATGCCAGTAAGCCTCGTCCACACTATACTAGTATGGTTCAAAAAATAATTCCAAAACCACTGTAAATAAATGAGTACAATTAAACTTTAGCAAATATTTCAACCTCACCAAATGTCTCTCACTACTTATGTTGTTACACATAAGAAAATCAACAGATCTCTGGATAAGTTATAACTTTGAATTATAATTTCAGTTGCCTTCCTGAAATCTTATGGACTGCGGATACTTTTCTTGAGCTCAAATAAAAGACATTTACTAAAATGTCACATTAAAACCATTAGCTATAACATGTATGCCCCTAATACTGTGGCACACATATAACAGGTATATATGACCAAGGGGCCAAATACCTCTGATGTTGCAGAGCCACAATGTCTATACTCTTTCCAAGATGCCTTTATGGGGCGCTCCCCTTAATAGTGGTCAAATCATTCATCTGAGAATCCTGGGCCTGATCTTTATAATTCAGTCCCAAAACTGACAGCACTAATTTTTTTCTTGAATCAAGATTCTGCCCCTATACTTTTACTCATTCTCTCTGTCTTTCTCTTTTTCTTTCTCTTTCTTTATTTCTGTCTCATGAAGAGAACTTCCAAATGGCTAAGAACTTCTGCTGAAAGATAGCACAAATATTTATGGGGATGGATGAAGTAAAAGGAGAGAAAAATTAACTCTAGTAGAGAAAGAAGAGAAATTGCAAAGTGCAGAACTCTCCAAAATCTTGGTTTCCTTTCCGTAACTGATTTTAGTCTAGGCTGCCCAGGATCACATAGCTTAATTATATTCTAAAGTTGACAAGCTAGCTTTTCAGTTACTTATTTAGGCATTTATATCCTTTTTTTTGTAATTTAATATTTTATTTCCCCAAGTATGCATAAAAACTATTTTTAACATTTTAAAAAATGTTTGAGTTCCAGATTCTGTGCCTCTCTTTCTTTTCATCATCAATTCATTTGATTTTGTTTTACTCTTTTTTTAATGTCTCATAAAGTCATTAACTTCCATTTGGCCAATTCTACTTTTTAAGGAATGCTTTTCTTCAGTGAATTTCTATATCTCTTTTTTCCATTTGACCAATTCTGCTTTTCAATACATTCTTCTCTGCATTGGATTTTTGTGTCTCTTTTACCATTTGGCTTATTTTGTTTTTTAAGATATTTTCTTCAGTATTTTTTGAGTCTTCTTTATCAAGCTGCTGACTCTTTTTTCGTGATTTTCTTGTATCACTTATTTCTCTTCCCATTTTTTCTTCTACCTTTCTTATTTGACTTTTAAAGTCCTTTTTGAGCTCTTCCCTAGCCTGAGGCCAATTTATATTTTTCTTTGAGGCTTTAGACATAAACTTTGACTTTGTCTTCTTCTGTTTTGTCTTTTGACCTTTCCTGTCATCATAGTAATTTTCTATGGTCTGCATCTTTTTCTGATATTTACTCATTTTTCAACTTTTAGCTCCATGCTAAAAGTGAGACTCTTTTTCTAGAGTGAAGGGGCTACTGCCCCAAGCTTTAGATTTTTTTGCAGCTGTTTTCAGAGATAATTCTGGGGATCTGTAAGTTTTTGATTCTTCCAAGATGATATTATATATAGAAGGGTGTTTCATTATTCTCTTGGTCTATCCTCTGGTCTGTGAACAACTACAAGCATTATTTTCCACCCTGGAGCTATAGCCACAAGCTCTGTGTGTGCTAGTGTTTCTCTTCACTTCAGAACTGAAACCAAGATCCAAGTATTGGTCATGCAAGAGAGTCCTGCCCCTTATGATAGCAAAGGGATGCTAGTAACCTCCTTCTGACTAGTTCTCTGATCTCCTTACCATCTGTGGGCCAAATCTGGAAACTGCCACTGCTAACACTGCTGCTCCTGATTCAGTCATCTCCAAGACCTACAGAACTTTTACAGGTTTCCTGAAGTATTTGTGATAAACTGTCACCCCAGTGCAACAGATCTTTCCTACTATTCTTCTAAGTTGTCTTAGTCTGGAAAATTGTTTCACTCCATCCTTTTATAGGTTCTGTCACTCCAAAATATGTTTTGAGGTATTAAATGTTTTAGAGAGGTTTAGGGGGAAGTTTATTCAAGTCCTTGCCTTTTGTCTGCCATCCTGTCTCCATTCCCCAACAAGATTTTTAATATAGCTATATGAGAAATGCATATTTCTCTCATATTTAATAACTACTTATTGTATTAGGGCCAAGATTTTTCTATTTCCTCATCCAGAAACCAAACAATATAGTAAATTACTCTGAGATTTACCCAGGCCAAGATCTAACCAGACAGAAGAAAAATTGTAAGTTTAGGCTAATGGGTATATTCCTGCTCATTGTTTGCTCAGACAGGTCAGAGGTTTTGATTCTCCCTATCCACAAGAGAGGTCATAACTGATGTCTTTTTGACCAAGATTTGAGTGATTTAAGTCATGTGCCCCAAGACAGCCTATCTACCATTATATTAACCAATCATAGGTGATTAGGCATCCCTCAGGAATACATCCTTTTTAAAGGGCATATAAACTATAACCCTACTATCATTAGGAGTCTTTAGTCTAAGAGAAATGGCCAAATGACCATCCTTTTATTAATAACCTGCTGGCCTTATTAATAATATGATTAAATTACCCAGAAGCTAAGTATTAAAAAGTAACCTTTTTAATCACCACAGATATTTCACAAAGTATTTTATAACTGTTCTATGTTTATAAGAAATGTCTCTCCAAACAACCTTAATTCCTACAGCATATCTATAACTCTAAGTTAATTTTTAATCACTGCAATAAAACCAAACTAAAAGTAGTGAAAATGAGTATCTGGTTATCTACACATGAACTAACCTGTCATAGATTTTGGTATCTCAACTCTGAAAACTATTTGACAGATGTTTATTCAGTCTATAATTGTTCGAAGCAAAAAAAAAAAATTGGTAGTTTACTTAGTATAAATCTTTATGCATCTATTTCAAAACATTAAAACTAATGGAGGTCCTAATGCATCTAGGATAAGAAGCAGTTAACTGGGGAAAATAAATTGTATTAGATATCTCTGATAGGAATTACCGCCAACAAATTCATAAAGATGACAAAAGGTGAGTTTAATTAATATTGGAGGGGTTGTGAAAAGATATACAGTAGAATATGTTAGGTTCACAGTACAAAATAGTCATCAACTTTAATAATCTAGTGTTTGACAAACCCATGGACCCCAGCATTTGGGATAAGAATTCACCGTTTGACAAAAACTGCTGGGAAAATTGGAAATTAGTATGGCAGAAACTAGACATTGAACCACACTTAACACTGTACACAAAGATAAGGTCAAAATGGGTTCACGATCTAGGGGTAAAGAATGAGATTATAAATAAATTAGAAGAACATAGAATAGTTTACCTCTCAGACCTGTGGAGGAGAAAGGAATTTGTGACCAAAGAAGAACTAGAGAACATAACTGATCACAAAATAGAAAATTTTGATTATATCAAATTGAAAAGCTTTTGTACGCACAAAACCAATGCAGATAAGATCAGAAGGGAAACAATAAACTGGGAAAACATTTTTACAGTCAAAGGTTCTGATAAAGGCCTCATTTCCAAAATATATAGAGAATTGACTCTAATTTATAAGAAATCAAGCCATTCTCCAATTGATAAATGATCAAAGGATATGAACAGACAATTTTCAGATGAAGAAATTGAAATTATTTCTAGCCATACAAAAAGATGCTCCAAGTCATTATTAATCAGAGAAATGCAAATTAAAACAACTCTGAGATACCACTACACACCTGTCAGATTGGCTAGGATGACAGGAAAAGATAATGCCGAAAGTTGGAAGGGATGTGGGAAAACTGGGACACTGATACATTGTTGGTGGAATTGTGAATACATCCAGCCATTCTGGAGAGCAATTTGGAACTATGCTCAAAAAGTTATCAAACTGTGCATACCTTTTGATCTAGCAGTATTACTACTGGGCTTATGTCCCAAAGAGATCTTAAAGAAGGGAAAGGGACCTGTATGTGCCAAAATGTTTGTGGCAGCCCTCTTTGTAATGGCTAGAAATTGGAAATTGAGTAGATGTCCCTCAATTTGAGAATGGCTAAAAAAAATTGTGTTATATGAATGTTATGGAATATTATTGTTCTGTAAGAAATGACTAGCAAAAGGATTTCAGAAAGGCTGGAGAGATTTACATGAATTGATGCTGAGTGAAATGAGCAGGACCAGGAAATAATTATATACTTCAACAACAATACTATATGATGATCAATTATATTCTTTTTAATTTAATTTTATTTAATAATAACTTTATATTGACAGAATCCATGCCAGGGTAATTTTTTACAACATTATCCCTTGCACTCACTTCTGTTTTGATTTTTCCCCTCCCTCCTTTCACCCCCTCCCCTAGATGGCAAGCAGTCCTATATATGTTAGATATGTTGCAGTATATCCTAGATACAATATATGTTTGCAGAACTGAACAGTTCTCTTGTTGCACAGGGAGAATTGGATTCAGAAGGTAAAAATAACCCGGGAAGAAAAACAAAAATGCAAATAGTTCATATCGTTTCCCAGTGTTCTTTCTTTGGGTGTAGCTGCTTCTGTCCATCATTTATCCATTGAAACTCAGTTAGGTCTCTTTGTCAAAGAAATCCACTTCCATCAGAATACATCCTCATACAATATTGTTGTCGAAGTGTATAATGATCTCCTGGTTCTGCTCATTTCACTTAGCATCAGTTCATGTAAGTCTCTCCAAGCCTCTCTGTATTCATCCTGCTGGTCATTCCTTACAGAACAATAATATTCCATAACATTCATATACCACAATTTACCCAGCCATTCTCCAATTGATGGGCATCCATTCATTTTCCAGCTTCTAGCCACTACAAACAGGGCTGCCACAAACATTTTGGCACATACAGGTCCCTTTCCCTTCTTTAGTATCTTTTTGGGGTATAAGCCCAGTAGTAACACTGCTGGATCAAAGGGTATGCACAGTTTGATAACTTTTTGGGCATAATTCCAGATTGCTCTCCAGAATGGTTGGATTCGTTCACAACTCCACCAACAATGCATCAGTGTCCCAGTTTTCCCGCATCCCTTCCAACATTCATCATTATTTTTTCCTGTCATCTTAGCCAATCTGATGGGTGTGTAGTGTACCTCAGAGTTGTCTTAATTTGCATTTCTCTGATCAATAGTGATTTGGAAAACTCTTTCATATGAGTGGTAATAGTTTCAATTTCATCATCTGAAAATTGTCTATTCATATCCTTTGACCATTTATCAATTGGAGAATGGCTTGATTTCTTATAAATTAGGGTCAGTTCTCTATATATTTTGGAAATGAGGCCTTTATATGATGATCAATTCTAATGAATGTGGCTCTCTTCAACAATGAGATGAACCAAATCAGTTGCACTTGTTCAATAATGAATAGAACCAGCTACACCCAGTGAAAGAATTCTAGGAAATAAGTATAAACCACTACATAGCATTTTCAATCCCTGTGTTTTTGTCCACTTGCATTTTTGATTTCCTTCTCAGGTTAATTTTATATTATTTCAAAGTCCGATTCTTCTTGTGCAGCAAAATAACCGTATGGATATGCATACATATATTGTATTTAATATATACTTTAACATATTTAACATGTATTAGTCTACTTGTCATCTGGGGGAGGTGGTGGGGGGAAGGATGGGAAAAGTTGGACAGAAGGTTTTGCAAGAGTCAATGCTGAAAAATTACCCATGCATATGTCTTATAAATAAAAAGTTATAATAAAAAAGTGCAAAAGGATTAAACAATGATATTATTGAGCACAAAAAAAACAACAACTATATTATAAAGCAGAGATCACCAAAACCATATGGTATTGGCTAAGAAATAGACTAGTTGATCAGGGAATAAGTTAGGTTTACAGGATAAAATACTCAATAACTATAGCAATCTAGCGTTTGACAAAGGCAAAGATCCCGGCCTTTTGAGATAAGAATTCATTATTTGACAAAAATTGCTGGGAAAATTGGAAATTAGTATGGCAGGAACGAGGCACTGACCCACACTTAACACTGTAGGCCAAGATAAGATCAAAATGGGTTCATGATCTAGGCATAAAGAATGAGATTATAAATAAATTAGAAGAACATAAGACCATTTACCTCTCAGACTTGTGGAGGAAGAAGGAATTTGTGACCAAAGAAGAACTAGAGATCATTATTGATCACAAAATAGAAAATTTCAATTATATTAAGTTTAAAAAGCTTTTGTAGTAATGAAACTAATGTAGACAGGATTAGAAGGGAAGCAATAAACTGGGAAAACATTTTTACCACTAAAGATTCTGATAAAGGCCTCATCTCGAAAATATATAGAGAATTGACTCTAATTTATGAGAAATCAAGCCATTCTCCAATTGATAAATAGTCAAAGGATATGAACAGACAATTTTCGGATGAAGAAATTGAAACTATTTCTAGTCATATGAAAAGGTGTTCCAAATCATTGTTGATCGGAGAAATGCAAATTAAAACAACTCTGAGATACCACTACACACCTCTCAGATTGGCTAAGATGACAAGAAAAGATAATGACGATGTTGGAGGGGATGTGGGAAAACTGGACTGATGCATTGTTGGTGGAGTTGTTAATGGATCCAACCATTTTGGAGAGCAATTTGGAACTATACTCAAAAAGTTGATCCAGCAGTGTTACTACTGGGCTTATATCCCCAAGAGATCCTAAAGAAGGGAAAGGAACCTGTATGTGCAAGAATGTTTGTGGCAGCCCTTTTCATAGTGGCTAGAAACTGGAAATTGAATGGATGCCCACCAATTGGAGAATGGCTGAATAAACTGTGGTATATGAATGTTATGGAATATTGTTGTTCCATAAGAAATGACCAGCAGGATGAATACAAAAAGACATACATGAATTGATGCTAAGTGAAATAAGCAGAACCAGGAGATCATTATACACTTCAACAACAATACTATATGATGATCAATTCTGATGGATATGTCTCTCTTCAACAACGAAAAGATCCAAATCAGTTCCAATTGATCTGTAATGAACAGAACCAGCTACACCCAGAGAAAGAACACTGGGAAATGAGTATGAACCACAACATAACATTTCCACTTTTTCTATTACTGTTTGCTTGCATTTTTGTTTTTTTCTTCTCAGGTTATTTTTACCTTGTTTCTAAATCCAATCTTTCCTGTGCAACAGGATAACTGTATAAATATGTATACATATATTGTATTTAACATATACTTTAATTTACTTAACATGTATAGGAGGACTACCTACCATCTAGGGAAGGGAGTAAGGAGAAGCAGGGGAAAAGTTGGAACAGAACTTTTTGCAAGGGTCAATGTTGAAAAATTACACATGCATATGTTTTGTATATAAAAAGCTGTAATAAAAAAAAGTATGTATTCAGAAAAAAAAATAAGTCATTTAAAGTGCTAGCAATTTCCCCAGATACAAGAAAGTTCATTCTCTTCTTCCTATTCAATTTTAGAAACAATGAGCTAGGTATCTGTAGTATCTGGCTAAAATATACATACTGCTGGATTAATTCATGATTGTCCACTTAATTACATAACAAAAGCCTGGGCAATAATTTTTTTATCTATTCATCTTTTCCTGTATGGATTTTCAGTTTAATCTCTTTTGAGTGGTCATGGATTTGAGAGAGGCTTTATATATTCTGGGTCTTCAAGTCATCCAGGTAAATGATGATCAGAAAAGGGAGGCGCTAGTTATGCTGTGAGAGCAAGAGATAAAAAAATGGAGAGCCAAATTGAGGCCCACAAAAGGAATGAATAAACTATAGTAATTCAGTAATTCTGTATATTATTATGAAATAGAAAATGATGACTAGGAAGAATTTAGAGAAATATAGGAAGATTTTTATTAATTGATACAGTAAAATAAGCAGAACCAAAAGAATCTATATGATGACTACAACAATGTAACTTAAAAGTGACACTTGAGCCACTCATTTCAATTGGTCAAAAAGGGAATACATACAAAGAATTAAATACAAATATATATTTCACTCAACTGGGAAATAGGAGGGAAAGGAGAAAAGGGAAAATTAGACAGACAGAGGTTAAATTAAGGGAAGTATTATCCTTATGTAGAACAAATTCTAAAGCTATACAGAACTATTTATAGCTCTTTTTGAGATGGCAAAGAATGGCTATCTGAAGGGGGTACTCATGAATTAGGGAATGATTGAAAAAGTTATGCTATATAATTGTAATGGAATATTATAATGCTATAAGAAAGCAATGAGAACCCTGGAAAAACTTAGAGGAACTGAAACTTTAACTTCTTTCACAATCAGTTTGGAGATAGTATGGGGTGAGAGAAATAGAAGTCACATATATATATATATATATATATATATATATTGTATATATAATACATACACATCTATCTATGCATACAGATAAAAATATAGCATATTACAAAATAACAAATCCTAGGATTTGATCAGTTTACAAGAACTGATACAATGCTTGCCCCATTTGAGCTCCATTGAACCACACATGGAGAGATTAGATGATGACAACATGCCAAAATAGCTCCTCTGTGGTGAGCTAAAAGGACAAAGAATGCTTTAAGAACCACTCAAATATACTATTCTACCTGTGAATGGCTACAAAACAACTGAAAGTACTAGTTTGACATACAGCAATTGAAAAGAAAAGCTAGTTTTCAAATATAGGTGAAATAAGATGAAGTTGGAATCAATAATCGAATGAAAGAAGATGCTCTTGACAAAAAGGACAATTCTTATATGTATACACCAAAGTAATATCTACTAATCACATATCTGTTTTTCAAGTGCACTAATAAAATGGAATACCATTAGTAATAACAGTTTCTAATAAAAAAGAATGGTATACTGATAGAATTAAGATTTGGTATTCTATCAGGCTCTGAGAATAGATATTATGAAATATGTCATTATTGCTTAGTTATTAAAAAATTCAAGTACCAGATTTAAAATTTTTACATAATTTGTTAAGCACCATTACATATTTGTAGAATCTTCACTGTGGTTAACAAGTCAATAATATGGCAGATATTCATTTGGAAAAGAAATTCACTCATCATAAGATGACTTGCTTATTCTCTCTGCTATCTTGTACTGCAATGCACCATGAAAAAAGGGAAGAAATCCAACACATCAAATAGAAGCCCATAAAGTGTCAATTAGAATAGTATCAATTAGAATAGTCAACCTCTAACAAGTGATTTCTGAAAGTATCTACTTATAAGCCATCATTATTCAGCAGCCCTTTCCTCTGCTTCAAGGCTGATTATCAGAAAAAATCTGGCATTGCAGGTGATAATATTAAAGTGAAACAAAAAGAACACTCTTTCCATGACCATGCTGACAGGACTGAAGCCAAATTCACGGGGCCACACAATGGACCATGAGGCCTCTGGGCTGACCCAGTATCTCTGCCTTCTGTGCTGAGTTGTCATCTCTACCATTAGGGCAAGATTTCCATGAAGTTTTTGCCTAGCACTGCAAATATGTGGAACATTCTGGTGATCATAAGGAGGTAGCTCAGAGTTGGAAGTAGCTCCAGCTTAGGATAGCTCCAAGAGGCTTAAGGGCTGGTGGAGAGTCACCATCATGTCTAGGCATTGGGTTCCAGGGGTTTACCAACTAGGCCCCAGGATGAGGCCAGGCAAAGGTTGTGGTCCCTGGTTACTAATGCCTACTTCCTCCAACTCAGCACCTTAAAGCATTGCCCTGGAGGAGCTGCCAGAGTCAGAGTGCAGCTCAGGAGGCCCTAAGGCAAACCTTGAGGCCATAGGGGAGGTATGAGACTCAGGCTACTTGGGCTCTGGCACTGAAGCTTCTCAGCAGAGAGCTGGCACTGTGTATGCTGGGACCCCACCCAGCATGGTGAACTCTAAAGTCCAGTTTTGGGGTCTGGGCCCATCAGCAATTCTGTTAACTTCCCTGTCTCCAGCAAGCTAAGGGCTGGCTGATGTACAGCTGCAATGGAGCCCTGTGGATGCTGAGCACGGGTAGGGGTGTCTGCTACTTCCTTCTGCAATGTAACTCACAGAGCCACTTGATAAACAAGAGAAGACCTTGATGTTAGATATATCTTTACAACCTTTCTAATCTACAAGTGCTATTCTTGTTGAAAAAAATGAAACAAATAAATAATTCTGCCTTTTCTCTAGTATTATCACTACTGCCATACAAGTGAATTAGATTTAAGTGAGGGAGGGCTGTGCAAGGTCATCTGCCTCCCTTTCCCCTCCAGAGGCATTTGGATCCAGTGGCCAGATATAGGTCAGGGTCACTGAAGATAGCCCTGGATGCAATGGGAGACCTTGCCCTTTTTAAACTAAGGTCTTTAGCAAGTATCACCTTGACTAAGGCCTCAACCCATTCAGTGATTAAGGCTAGGTAGCAATTGAGGCAAAGAATAACCTCTTTTACCCAGTCAAAAAATAGAAAATAAGAACAACAACAGCAGTTCAAAACTACAGTTCAATTTCATTTTTCAGATTTTCCCATGCTTACCAAATAAATATATTCTCATTTAGAACCTATAGCATGAAAACTAATGTATTTTTCTCTGAATTTCAGAAAAAAACAGCTTTCCTGAAACTCAGATTGTGTTCTGACTACACAACGATTTGTTTTTTCTATTCCCTACTATCTGGAATTTCATGATAACATCCTAACTTACCATGTTTCCCCAATAATAAGACCTATCCCAAAAATAAGCCCTCCCCTTACTGTGTAAGATTCCTCTAAAATAAGCCCTCCCCCAAAAATAAGCCCTATTGAGATTGCTACTGTAGTGAAGGTGATCCCCTGCACTACACACTACATTACGGTCCCCTCTAAGCAGGAGTGAGGGGGCATGATGGAGGATAAAAGGGGCATGATGGAGGATAAAAGAAGAACTCAGGGGGCATGATGGAGGATAAAAGAAGAACTCAGGGGGCATCATGGAGGATAGAAGGAGCCCTCAGGGAGCATGATGGGATTAAAACATTATTGAGGGGCATGATGGAGTGAAAAGAAGGACTGATGGTCATAATTTTATTATTCTGTCTGTTTTGACCCCCAGACAAGAGTACAAAAGGAAGAGATATACTGTTGAGTACAAGAAAGCAGTTGTAGAGGAGTCACATGGCAAGAATCTTGCAGTTTTCTGTAAAGAAAAACTTTTGGATCTTCGAATGGTCAGAAAATGGAGAGCAGATTATAATAACCTCAATCAACAGGTGAATGAGGGAAAAGGGAAAAAGCGCAGGTCTGGATCAGGTCGGCAACCCTTATATCCTGACTTGGAGAACCTCATTGGTGAATGGATTGCTGACAGGAGAGCAAAGGCCTTGGTTGTGCGCAGGGCTGATATTCAAGCATTTGCCCTTTCAATGGCACCAGAGTTTGAAATGGTCTCAGAAGGATTCAAAGCATCACAACACTGGTTGGACCATTTCCTTCAACGGTGTGAACTGTCCCTAAGAAGATCAACAACACTGTTTAAGCTGGAAGATGCTGAAGTTATTAAACGTGCACTTGCATTCAAGTCCTTTATTGATAGGATCGACATTTCTAAGTACCAAACCTGCAGTATGATTGCTATGGATGAAATTGCAGTGTTTATGGGACAAGGATCTCAAACAACAATTCATCACAGGGGTGCAACGTCAATCTACATTCCTACCACTGTCTATGAAAGTGCACGGGTCACCTGTGTTTTGGCAATTTGTTTGGATGGAAAGAAAGCCACACCTCTAATCATCAGTAAGGGCAAGAAAGATAAGATTGAACATGTATCAGGCATTTACGTTCTTGAAACTGAAAAAGCCTGGTGTACACAAGCCGTTATAAGAAAGTGGGTTGATTTAATGCTGCCACTTGTTATGTGAGGTAACCAAAGAGGTCTGATAATCTGGCTGAAGCCAGCACTCACCATGCTAAATAAGTGAAGAACTTCCTTGCAGAGAGAAGAATAGATCAAGTAAGGATTCCTGTAGGAATGACTGCCTATCTCCAGACCCTTGATATTGCAATAAACAAGCCATTCAAGGACCATTTGCGCATGGAAGTCAATGACTACATTGAAAATAGAATGGAAAGACTTCCGGGGGCGGAGCCAAGATGGCGGAGCAGGCACACATGACTCTCTAAGCTCCTCTCCTTCCCCTCATAACCAACTATTTAATCCAGCCTCAAAAATAGCTCTTCACTGCTTAAATTCATGAAGATGAGAAGCACTACAACTTACCAGCTGAAGTCAATCCGGAAGCTTGCCAGGAAAGGTTTGTCCTGAGGGGCCAGGAACAGACTAGCACAGGCAACAAGAGGCTAGTGTCCTGAGCAGACCAGGGGTGGGGGTGATCTCTGTGGCTAGAAAAGTTATAGGGACCATTCTGCTATAGGCTGACTGTTCTGCCTTGACTACAAAGCAGTAAACTGGCAGAGAAATTAAAGCCTGAAACAAAGGGCCCTCTAAAAAATTCCAGAACCTAACGAGATCTGGCTGTAACCCCTCAAACCCGGAAGGGACTCAGGCAGACTTTACTGCAGCCCTGCAGATCCGGGCTTTTGCGGGAGCAGTTACTAATCTGCACGGCAGGGGGCACAGCCTGGGCAGCCTCTAATCGGCAGAGTGGGGGGCTCAGCCTGGAGCAATAGAACCTCCCAAGCTGACTGTGCTTCGGGGCAGACACTTCCAGTTCCTGCAAATCCATTCACTGCTCAGCTGCTAATACCCACAGCCCCAGGGCAGGCTTTGGCTTGGGAAGTGAAATTCTCACTGCTCAGCATCTAGCCCCAGGGCAGTCGCCATCTCACACAGCTGGGATTCTTTGCAGGGTACTTTCCCAGACCCGCCCTGCAGGCCTGAGTTACTTTCGGGTGGGGAACTCTTTCCCAGAGCACTCCAGTACCTGGCTGTTTTTTGTAGCCGGCTGGCAGGACAGCTACCCATCCATATACCTTTCACTGCTCTGCAGAGGAAGCTGGTAACCTCCTGGCTCTGAAGGCAGACCATACAGTCTTTAACAAAATGAGTAAAAAAATCAAAAGAACAATTGATAGTTTCTACACAGAAAAAGAACAGCTTTTCATCCCTGAAGAGACTAATAGCAGACAGTCTCCAGACAATTGTTGGTCTCCAATACAAAAGGCTCTCCTAGAAGAGACTTTTAAAAACCTTAAAAGAGAGCTATTAGAGAAATGGGGAAAGGAAAAAGAAGTTATACAAGAGAGCAACAACTTCCTAAAATGTGAATTGGAAAAGATAAAAAACTCCCAAGAAGTGCAGGAAAACAGAATTTGCGAATTGGAAAAAGAAAATAACTCACTAAAAAAAAAAAAAAAAAATTAGTGAAATGGAAAAAAATTCCATAGAGCAAAACAACTCAATTGGACATATACAAAAAGAAGTAAAAAAAGCTAATGAAGAAATAACTCACTAAAAATCAGAACTGAACAAATAGAAATGACTGATTCATTGAGACATCAAGAATCAGTCCAGCAAAACCAAAAAAATGAAAGATTGGAAAAAAATGTCAAATATTTACTTGGAAAAACAACAGACCTGGAAAATAGATCTAGGAGAGATAACCTGAGGATCATCGGACTACCAGAAAATTATGATGAAAAAAAGAGCCTAGATACTATTTTACAGGAAACCATCAAAGAGAACTGTCCAGAAGTAATAGACCTGGAAGGGAAAATAGGCATCAAAAGAATTCATCGAACACCTTCTGAAAAAGACCCTAAAATAAAGATTCCAAGGAATATTGTGGCCAAACTTCAGAATTTTCAGACTAAAGAAAAAATTTTACAAGCAGCCAGGAAAAAACAGTTCAAATACCGAGGTGCCACAATAAGGGTCACGCAAGATCTGGCTGCCTCAACATTAAAGGATCGAAGGGCCTGGAATCAGATATTCCGAAAGGCAAAAGAACTTGGAATGCAACCAAGAATAAACTACCCAGCTAAGCTGAGTATTTTTTTCTACGGAAGAAGATGGACATTTAGTGAAACAGAGGAATTCCATCTGTTTCTAAGGAAAAAAACAGACTTAAACAAAAAATTTGATCTCCAACAACAGGAATCAAGAGAAGTAGAAAAAGGAGAAACTAGACAACATAGTAAAGTAAGAGAATACAGTTCAACCCAACTCCTCCTACAACTACTTCAACAAAGATGAGAAATTGAAGGATACACTGCAAGACTCAAGTGTTTCATTCAAGTCCTCTATCTTCAGAGTCGATGTTCTTTTCACTTGCCATTGTGCTTCCCGTGGTCAGGCACACTGTAACATGCCCTTGACTCCTGTGCCTCCAAATCCTGTATTTGGAGTGACCAAATAAATGTCTCCTCCCCAACCCACTCACCAAAAAAAAAAAAAAAAAAAAAAAAAAAGATGGAGCACAGGACCTGGAGTCAAGAAGAACTGAATTCAAATCTAGCCTCACATCCTGCCTAGCCCTGGACAAGTCATTTTACCTCTGACTATCTGACAAAATGGATCCACTGGATTCACTAGGGAAGATCTCTGCCAAGAAAAGGCCAAATGGGGACAACAAGGGGTGGACATGGCTGTCACAATTGAGCAACAACCAGAGAGAAGTTTTCCTGATGCCAGGCCCAGCCTTCTAGCCACTGTGCCACCCAAAATGCCCTTATTAATATGCCTATTAGCAACCTTTGTGTTATATATGTTTATTTTAATATGTGCCTATTAACACTTTTGTGTTATATATTATGTGTTAATTTTAATATGTGCCTATTAACAGTCTTTGTGTTATATGTTAATTTTAATGTGTGCCTATTAACAATTTTTTATTATCTTAATTTTTAGCATATGCCTATTAAAAATTTTTGTTTTATAAAAATAAAAAATAAAATAAAATTACATAGCATTCCAAAAAAAAAAAAAAAAGAAAATAGAATGGAAAGAAATCAGCGTGGGAACTTTGTGAAGCCCTGTCTGCAAGAAGCCGTGACTTGGGTGAAGAAGTCATGGGATAAAATTACTGACAGCTGTGTCGCCAAGGCACTACGAGCAGGTTACCTGGACAAGACATGTTCATTTAAAGAGAGCTATATTGCTGGACATGACAGATTGGGTCCACTTCTTCTGAAGGAAATAGAGGCGCAAGACATCCAGGACGGAATTCAGGGTATGGACACTTATGACAATGTTGTTGAAGAAGATGACATGATCATTATTGAATAAAGGTACTTTTTTTTGTTCACATTTACCTGTTTATTAAAATTGCTGTCAATGTTCATTAAAATAAGCCCTCCCCTGAAAATAAGCCCTCTGGTGTTTTTCTATCTTAAAAAAAAAAAAAAAAGACAGTGTCTTATTATCAAGGAAACACGGATACTTCTGGATCCTTGTTTGTCATAATTAAGAATATTTGAGCTAATATTTATATATTTGTGGATTTAAGCAACAATTTTAAAAGTTCCATGAATATTTACAATATTTAGCTATTTTTTTGCATTATTTAAATTTATTACTTCCACTTTGACATATGGTTCTCTTTCTGATTTCTGTAAAATTAGTAAAGAATTATAACATGCATGATATTAGAGAAAAGGATGGCGTCAGAAGATAAATTGGAATGAGGTAATAGTATTCATTCTGTTAGCCAACAAAGTATGGAGTATTTGGCACTAATCTCAGTAAGTTATGAGACAAACAGTGGCAAGGATAGGAGAATAATATCCTCCAGGAGCTAATTTTTAAAATAAAAGACCATGCATCTTCTCTGGCTGTTCCTGCTTAAGTCTAGAAGGAGAAGGACTCCTGATATCATTGGCTGAAGACCCAGTTTCTGGGCTGGAATGTTTTCTCTTGCTCTTGAGGTTTCTCTCTCCATGAACAAATTTCCCATTATAGTAGGGAAAATGGACAGAATTCCTAGCTTTTCTCCGATTCAGTAATACATTGAAGATTGGAAATTTTTGTGAATACAGGGTAACTCCCTTACTGACACAAATCATACCTATTTGTGACACAGTAAATGGCCTTCAAGAGTTGCTATGGTATACAGGAAAGTAAGGAAGAAAGGGGACAAATTAAGGGGGATAAGACTGATAGAAGGGAAGGTAGATTGGGAGAGGTAAAAGTCAAAAAATAAAACACTTCATAATGGAAAGGGTGAAAGGAGAGAGCGTAGGATAAACAGAGGGAAAATAGGATAAAAGTATATACATAGTCATTATAATTTTGAAAAAAATGTAGCAAGTTTCTCTGATAAAGACCTTCTACAATATTTAGAAGAATTGTCCATGCATATGTTTTGAAAAATAAAGTTTTAATAAAAAATATATAACACTACTAGCTCTGTATTCAAAAGAGATAAAAACAAAAAAGAAAAAGACCTATATGGAGAGAAATATTCATGGCAGCTCTTTGAGGGGATGTTTATCAGTTGGGGAAATGACTTAACAAGTTGCTGCATTTATAGAAATTTATAGAAATAGAGCCATTCCTCAATTGATAAATGATCATAGAATATGAACAGGCAGCCATATTAAAATGCCCTAAATCATTATTTATTAGAGAAATGCAAATTAAAACAATTCTGAGCTACTACTTCACAGCTATCAAATTAGTTAATATGACATAAAAGGAAAATGACAAATATTAAAGAGGATGTGAGAAAAATTGAAACACTAATATACTGCCGATGAAGTGGTATATTGATTCAATCACCTTACAGAGCAGTTTGGAACTATACCCAAAAAAGCCATGCATATTTTCCTAAGTAATACCACTACTAGATCTGTATCTGAAAGAGATAAAAACGAAAAAGAAAAAGACGTATATGGAGAGAAATATTCATGGAAGCTATTTTAGTGGTGGCAAAGAATTAGACATAGAGGGGATGTTTATCAGTTGGGGAAATGACTTAATGAGTTGCTGCATATGATTATGATGATATATAATTGTGCTATAAGAAATGACAGGTAGATGTTTACCATATATCGTACTACTTGCCATGTAGGGGAGGGCATGGGGGAAGAAGGAGAAATTGGAACACAGTGTTTTTGCAAGGACTAATGTTGAAGAATTGTCCGTGCATATGTTTTGAAAAATAAAAAGCTTAAAAAAAAAAAGAAATGATAGGTAGGATGCTTTCAGAAAAATATGGAAAGATTTGCATGAACTGATGCAAACACAAGTAAGCAAAATCAGGAGAACATTGTATACAGTAATTGCAATATTGTATGATAATCAACTGTGAATGACTTAACTATTTTCAGCAATACAATGAACCATGACAATCCTATAGAACATACAATGAAAAATACTATTTCCAGAGACAAAAATGAAGTCTGAATATAGATCAAAACATATTTTTTAAAACTTTCTTCACTTCTCTTATGTTTTGTTTTGTCTATTTTCTTTGACAACATGACTAACAGGGAAATGTATTTTGCATGACTTTACAATAGGTTATATTGTTTGACTTTTCAATGGGAAAGAGGTAAGGGAAGAATGGAGAGAATTTCAAACAAAAAATTTTGAAAAATGTTAAAAGTTGTTTTTACACACAATTGGGGGAAATAAAATATTAAATTACATTTTAATCTAGTTCTGGTACACTGGGAAATATTGAGGGAGGTATGTGGTCTATCAGCAGCCTGCTTCATACCTCTGGTGTAGGAAACTCCCAATCCCAGTGAAAATGAGCACATGCTCTGCAATTTACAATCTTAGAGAGCTGCTTTCTAAGACATGACTTTAACTGAGGTCCCTCTGACTCCAGGGTCAGCTATCAATACTGTTTTTCACTAATAATATAATAACACTGGAGATATTAAGGAGACAGAGATTCAGTTAAAAAAAAAAAAGAAGAAGAAGAACTCCATGTATATTTTGAAAGTTTCATCTGTCACTGAGATCAATAAAAACTCTGAACCAAATCTTCATAATAGTTCTCTAAAGAACTAAAGAAACAAGTTAATATCAGATTCTCCCTCTGTCAATCATCACTAAGGACATTTCATAGTTACTGCATACAAACTACATTTCTTAGTGAATGAAAAAAAAACAAAAACAAAAGAGTTAAGATGACTCTAGAGTACTGAAGTGATATATAGCTCTAGGCTATCCTGTGATTGTTGTTATTTGGAAATGACTAATATATTAATCCAAAACATTATTTTTACTATATATGCATATTACTATTAAATTTTATTTATCATAGCAAGCTTAAAGTTATAAAATATTTCTTAAAATGCTTTATTGTGTATATTCACTATATCCTTTGTTAGTATACAAAATAAATTAAAATAATCATTATGTACATATACACATGCACATATATATATGAATAAGTATGTACGTATACAAGATAGTCTCTGTTTTGAGGTTATATTTCCATTTTCCAATGTTTATTTTTGAGTGTTGTAGACATAATAGTCTCTGAAATTCTATTAAAATTACACATATTTTGATTTTCAGTTTTAGCTATAGCAAAAATCCCACCAGAAAATTTATGAGAACTAATGTTATTTACTTATATAATGTGATATTACTGCTCTACAATGCAATTTATTATTTGATTTATGTCCTTTCAAAGTATGTGATACACCTAAAATATGTGCATTTTAGATACTATAGCATCAACTTTCTTAGCAATATATCTATATGCAAATAGATTTCTTTCTATTTCTAGGTACAAATCATGTTTTAGAATTCTGTTTACATTTTTCAAAGAATCTCATTTTCCTATTATCCTTAGAGTGTAATTCAATTCCTATCACCTCAGTGAAATTTCGATCATTCCAGCTCATTTAACCCTTCTTTATACTATATTACCTATATCAGAGGTATCAAATTCATAGCCACAAAACCACCTGACTCACCTTAAAATTTGATTCAGAAGTGGTTAACAAAAGACAGAAAAGTACAAATTAACATCAGTACTGTATAAGTGAATATGCAGCCATTGAGATAATTTGTACTTCAGTTCCATACCATTTGACTACACAAAACTAATAACACATCCTGCAACATTAAATCATTCTCTGTTCATTTCATTTATATTCATTTGATCTCTTCAACTAAATTTTAAGTTCCATAAAATTTAAGTTGCCTTACTTTGCAACATTCAGTGTAACATAATAGACATTCAAATGATTGATAAAGAATTACTTTAAAAGTTTATAAATGTTTAATGAACTGGATGCTTTCGGAAAAACCTGAAAAAAACTTACATGAATTGTTGCAAAGTGAAAATATTGTACATAGTAACAACATTGTACAGTGATCAAATTATAAATGAATTAGTTGTTCTCAGCAATATAATGCTCCAAGCAATTCCAATAAAAAGAGGGTTGGGCTGGGCACCCTTCTCAAATGGAGGCTTGGGAAAGAATACTTTTAACTCTGTCCTCCAATCAGAGGGGCAAATGGAACTAAAGGTATTAATAAAGTATAAGTACTAAAGCGTATGAAGTTTCACAGGATGATGAGTTTCCTGATAATGAAATTTCTTAAGGACATACCAGAATCTACTTCAAGGATACTGCTGATGGGTAATTTACTCTAAAGCAAAACAAGACTAATTCCTCTTTTACCCCACAGTTTTACCAATATTTGAAGACTACTATACATAGCTCCTTTAAAACTTCTCCAGTATCCGGGGGTTGGAGCTAAGATGGCAGAGATGATACATGTTTCTCTTTGACTTTCTCCTACTACCTTCACACTAATTGTGAAATCCAGCCTCTGAATTAGCTCTGGACCAGCAGAACCCACAAATATTGGGAGTGCAGCAGAAAATAATTTCGAAGATCATCAGAAAAAGTCTCTTTCAATTAGAAATGGGAGGGAAGAAGCTAAGCACAAACAGCTGAGCACAAATACCAACAAAGACAGCACAGAGTACTGGGGTAGTGCAAATTCCGTGTGGCAGAGAATCTATGGGGAAGAATCAGACCAGAAAAAGTCTGTTTCAATTGGAAACGGGAGGGAGGCAGCAAAGCACAAGCAGCTGAGTAAAAATGCCGGAGCAGAAAGCACAGATTTCTGGGGGGGAGAGGGGGTGCAGACTCCATGTGACAGAGAATCTACTAGGAGGAAACAGACCAGAAAAGAAGGCAATCAAGCACAAAAGTCAGCCCAGACAGTGCACAGTCCCAGGGCGGTACAGACTCTGCAGGGTGGTACAGAGAATCTATGAAGGAATCCACAGCAGTGTTGGCCATTCTGCCCTGACTGCAAGCAGTAATCAGCAAAGAAGTTATAAAACATCCAACACAAACACAAAAGATCAATAATGAACCCCAAAATGCCAGAATCTCATGGGACCTGGCTATACCCACCCAGTATGGGGAGTGAGTCATCACTGACTTAGCACAGCCATGGCCACTTATAGAGTAAACCACTGCTTCTACAGGAAGTTTGGAAAACTTCCCCTGTCCTAAAAGCAGACCTTATTTTTTTTTTAAATGAGCAAAAAAATAAAGAGGACCCCGACAATAGATAGCTTTTATGGTGAAAGAGAAAAACAGACTTCAAACCTTGAGGAGACTAAAGGCAGATCATCTCCAGATGATGCCCCAAAAGGTGATATAACCTGGTCCCCAAACAAGACTCTCCTAGGAGAAATTAAAAAGGATCTTAAAAGAGAGCTAGAAGAAAAATGGGGAAAGGAAATGAGAACTTTGCAAGAGGGCTTGGAAAGGCATATAACTGATTAAAAGAAAAATTTGATAAAATGGAAATAGAAAGCAACTCACAGAAAAAACAAATTTGTGAAATAGAAAAAGAAAATAACTCCTTAAAAAACAGAATTAGTGAAATAGAAAAAAATTCCATTGAACAAAACAACTCAATTAAAAATTCAATTGGACAAATACAAAAAGCAGTAAAAAAAAAAAAGTAAAGGAAGAAAATAATTCACTAAAATTCAGAACTAAACAAATGGAAATGAATGACTCAATGAGACGACAAGAATCAGTCAAGCAAAATTTTTAAAAAATGAAAAAATAGAAAAAAATGTAAAATATCTAATTGGGAAAACAGACCTGGAAAACAGATCTAGGAGAGACAATCTAAGGACTATTGGACTCCCTGAAATTCATGATGAAAAAAAAAAAAAACCTAGACACTATTTTTCAGGAAATCATCAAAGAAAACTGTCTCGATCTCATAAAATCAGAAGATAAAATGACCATTGAAAGAATTCACCAAACACCTCCTGAAAGAGACCCAAAATTAAAACCCCAAGGAATATTGTGGCTTAATTTCAGAGCTATCAGACCAAGGAAAAAATATTACAAGCAACCAGAAAGAAATAATTCAAATATCAAGGAGCCACAATAAGGATTACTCAGAACCTAGAAGCTTCCATTTTAAAGGATGGAAGGGCCTGGAATCTAATATTCCAAAAGGTGAAGGAACTTGGAATGCAGCAAAAAATACATTACCTTGCTAAACTGAGCATTTTCTTTCAGGGAAGAAGATGGACATTCAGTGAAACTGGTGAGTTCCATTTATTTTTGATGAAAAGACCAGAGCTAAACAAAAAAATTGATCTCCAAATATAACACAAGAGAAGCTAAAAAGGTAAAAATAAAAAAAAAAAACCTCTTAAAAACAATTTCTGTTATGAGTATACATAGAGAATACATGTATAATATGATTTTACTGTTATAATATAAAAAAGGAGGTGGAAAGGGGATTGTAAAAAGGGGGAAAGTGCAGGTAAAAGGAGGGAAATTACATTTCAAGAAAAGGCAAAGAAAACCTATTACAACTGAGGGAAAAAAGGGAGGTGACAAATATTATATGAATCTGACTCCCATCACATTTGGCTAAAAGAAAGAATCTTAGATAAATTTGGTTTCACCAAGAAACTTCTCTCACCTTATACAAAAGTGAGAGGGGAAAGGGAAAAAGGAAAGGAGTAGACTAAATAGAAGGGAAAATAGAAATAGTGGGGGAAAGGTATAAGAAAGGGGAAGGGTCTCTAACAAGGTAGTACTGCTTGAGGAAAGTAGTGCTCATAGGTAAAATACTGGGGAGGAGGAAAAAGGAAAGGCAAAAGTATAATTTGGGATTAAAATGATGACAGGAAATACGGAATTAGTAGTTTTAACTGTAAATGTGAATGGGATGAAATCTCCCATAAAATGTAAGCAGACAGGAGACTGGATTAAAAGCCAGAATTCTACAATATGTTGTTTACAAGAAACACATTTAAAGCAGAGCAATTCATATAGAGTAAAGGTAAAAGGCTGGAGCAAAATCTATTATGTTTCAGGTGAAGTAAAAAAAAGTAGGGATAGCCATTCTGATCTCAGATAAAGGAAAAGCAAAAATTGACCTAATTAAAAGAGATAAGGAAAAAATCTATATCTTGCTAAAGATAAATAATGAAGCAATATCAATATTAAATATATATGCATCAAGTGATATAGCATCTAAATTCCTAAAGGAGAAGGTAAGAGAGTTGCAAGAAGAAATGGCAAAATATAATAGTGGGAGACCGCAAACTTGCTCTCTCAGAAATAGGTAAATCAAATCACAAAATAAATAAGAAAGAAGTTAAAGAATACTAGAAAAGTTATATATAATAGATCTTTGGAGAAAATTGAATGGAGAAAAAATTGCATACACTTTCTTCTCGGAGTTCATGCAACCTGTACAAAAAATGACCATATATTAAGACATAAAGACCTCAAAATCAAATGCAGAAAGGCAGAAATAGTAAATGCTTTTTTTTCAGATCATGAGGCAATAAAAATTACATTCAATAAAAAAGACCAGGGGAAAATAGACCAAAAAGAAATTGGAAACTAAATAATCTCATCCTAAAGAATAAATGTGTGAAACAGCAAATCATAGACACAATTAATAACTCCATCCAAGAGAAAGACAATAATGAGACAACATACCAAAATTTGTGGGATGCAGCCAAAGCTTTAATAAGGAGAAATTTTATATCTCTAGGTGCTTACTTACATAAAATAGAGAAAGAGAAGATCAATGAATTGGGCTTGTAACTAAAAATGTTAGAAAAAGAACAAATGAAAACTCCCCCAATCAAATACCAAACTTGAAATTCTAAAAATAAAAGGAGAGATCAATAAAACTGAAATTTAAAAACTATTGAATTAATAAATAAAACTGAGTAGGTTTTATGAAAAAAACAACAAAATAGATAAACCTTTAGTTAATTTGATTAGAAAAGGGAAAGAGGAAAATCAAATTGTTAGTTTAAAAATGAAAAGGGAGAACTTTCCACCAATGAAGAGGAAATTAGAGCAATTATTAGGAGTTATTTTGCCCAACTTTATGCCAATAAATTTGACAGCCTAAGTGAAATGGTGGAATACCTACAAAAATATAGATTGCCCAAATTAACAGAGGAGGAAATAAATTACTTAGTCCCATTTTAGAAAAAGAAATAGAAAAATCTATTAATCAACTCCCTAAGAAAAAATGTCCAGGACCAAATGGATTTACATGTGAATTCTATCAAACATTTAAAGAACAATTAACTCCAATACTATATAAACTATTTGAAAAAATAGGGAATGAAGACTCCTAGCAAATTCCTTTATGACACAGACATGGTACTGATACCTAAACCAGGTAGGACGAAAATGAGAAAGAAAATTATAGACTAATCTCCCTAATGAATATTAAATGCAAAAATTTTAAGTAAAACATTAGCAAAAAGATTATAGGAAATCATCCCCAGGATAACACACCACAACCAACTAGGATTAATACCAGGAATGCAGTTCAGTATTAGGAAAACTATCTGCATAATATATCAATAACCAAATTTTAAAAACCATATGATTATCTCAATAGATGCAGAATAAACATTTGATAAAATCCAACACCCAGTCTTAACAAAAACAGTAGAGTATAGGAATAAATGGATTTTTCCTTAAAGCAGTCAGTAGCATCTATTTAAAACCTTCAGCAAGCATCATATGTAATAGGGATAAACTGGAACCATTCTCAATAAGATCAGGGGTGAAACAAGTTGCCCACTATCACCATTACTATTCAATATTGTATTAAAAATGCTAGCTTTGGGAATAAGAGAAGAAAAGAATTACAGTAGGTAAAGAAGAAACCAAATTATCGCTCTTTTCAGATGATATGATGGTATACTTAGAGAACCCTAGAGAATCATCTAAAAAACTATTAGAAATAATGTACATCTAAAAATGTTTCAAGGTTTCAGGAAACAAAATAAATCCACATAAATCATCAGCATTCTTAAATACCATAACAAAATCCAACAGCAAGGGATACAAAGAGAAATTCCAATTAAAATAACTGTCAATAGTATAAAATCTTTGGGAATTTATCTGCCAAGGGAAAGTCAGGAACTATATGAACAAAACTATAAAACACTTTGCATACAAATAAAGTCAGATATAAGCAATTGGAAAAATATCAAGTTCTCTTGGATAGGGAGAGCGAATATAATAAAGATGACAATACTACCTAAACTAATCTATTTATTTAGTGGTATACCAATCAAACTCCCAAGAAACTATTTTACTGATCTAGAAAAAATAACAACAAAATTCATCTGGAAGAACAAAAGGTCAAGAATTTCAAAGGAAGTAATGAAGAGAAAAGCAAACGAATGTGGCCTAGACCTGTACCAGATCTAAAACTATATTACAAAGCAGCAGTTATCAAAACCATTTGGTACTGGCTAAGAAATAGAGAAGTTGATCAGTGGAATAGGTTGGTTAACAGAACAAAATAGTCAATGACTATAGCAACTTAGTATTCGACAAACCTAAAGGCCCCAGTTTTTGGGATAAGAATTCACTATTTGACAAAAAGTGCTGGGAAAATTTGAAACTAGTATGGCAGAAAGTAAACATAGATCCACACTTAATGCCGTATGCCAAGATAAGGTCAAAATGGATTTATGATCTAGATATAAAGAGTGATATTATAAACAAATTAGAAGAACATAGAATAGTTTGTCTCTCAGATCTGTGGAGAAGGAATCTGTGACCAAAGAAGAACTAGGGATCATTATTGATCACAAAATAGATAATTTTGACTATATTAAGTTTAAAAGTTTTTGTACAAACAAAACTAATACAGATAGGATTAGAAGGGAAACAATAAACTGGAAAACATTTTTACATCCAAAAGATCTGATAAAGGCATAATTTCTAAAATATATAGAGAACTGACTCAAATTTATAATAGTTCAAGCCATTCTTCAATTGATAAATGATCAAAGGACATGAACACACAAGATTGATCAGAGAAATGAAAATTAAGAGAACCCTGAGATTCTCTTACACCTGTCAGATTGGCTAAGATGACAGAAAATGATAACGATGAATGTTGGAGGGGATATGGGAAAACTGGGACACTGATACATTACTGGTGAAACTATGAATGAATCCAACCATTCTGGAGAGCAATTTGGAACTATGCTCAAAAAGTTATCAAACCTTTGATCCAGCAGTGTTTCTACTGGGATTATATCCCAAAGAGATCTTAAAGGAGGGAAAGGGACCCGCATGTGAAAAAATGTTTATGGCAGCTTTCTTGGTAGTGACAAGAAAGTGGAATCTGAGTGGATGCCCATCAATTGGAGAATAGCTGAATGGTAGATTACTGTAGAATACTATTCTTCTTACAGAAAAACCAGCAGAATTATTTCAGATGGGCTTGGAGAGGCCTACATGAACTGATGCTGAGTGAAATGAGCAGAACCAGGAGATCATTATACACAAGAATAAGGTTATACGAGGATCAATTCTGATTGATGTGGTTCTCTTCAACAATTAGATGATTCAAACCAGTTCCACTTGTTCAGTCACGAATAGAGTCATCTACACCCAGAGAGAAGACTATGGGAACTGAGTGTGGACCACAACATAGCATTTTCACTTTTTCTGTTGTTGTTTGCTTGCATTTTGTTTTCTTTCTCAGTTTTTCTTTTTCTTTCTTCTGGATCTGTGCAGCAAGATAACTGTATAAATATGTATACATATATTGGATTTAACATGTATTTCAACATACTTAACATGTATTGGACTACCTGCCAGCTAGGGAAGGCAGTGGTGAAAAGAGAAGAAAAATTTGGAACACAAGGTTTTGCAAGGATCAATATTGTAAAACTTACTCATGTATATGCTTTGTAAATAAAAAGTTTTAATAAAATAAAAAAACTTTCTCCAGAGCAATTTGGATCAATGCACAAAGGGCTATAAAATTGTGTATACATTGTGATCCAGCAGTGTCTCTCTTGGGTCTATATCTCAAAGAAATAAAAAAGTGGGGGAGGAAGAAACTACATATACAAAAATGTTTGTAATGGCCCTTTTTGTAATGGCAGGGAACTAGAAATTAAATGGATACCCATCAGTTGGGGAAGAACTAAACAAGTCATGGTATATAAAAGTAATGGAATATTATTGTTCTATACAAAATAATGAGCAGGCTAATTTCAGAAAAACCTTGTAGAGACTTACATGAACTGATGCTAAGTGAAGATATGGTGATTAACTATAATGGTCTTGGCTCTTTTCAACAATGAGATGTTTCAAGGCAATTTCAACAGACTTGTGATGGAAAGAGTCATCTGCATCTAGAGAGAGGACTATGAAGATGAATGGGGATCACAACATAGTATTTTCATCTTTTTGTGGTTGGTTGTTTGCTTCTGATCTGATTTTTTTGCTCAGCATGATAAAGGTGGAAATATATTTAGAAGAATTACACATGTTCAACCTATATTAGATTACCTGAAGTCCAGAGGAGGGGCAGGACAGGAGGAAGGGAGAAAAATTTGGAATACAAGTCTGCAAGAGTGAATATTGAAAACTATCTTTGTATGTATTTTGAAAAATAAAAAGCTATTATCCAAGTTTTAATTCCTTCACACTATCCACATATTGCATGAATTTCACTATTGTGATTGTTTCCTGAAACTCTCCACCTTATCATTCCCAGAATATGTAACTTAAAATAGAACACAATACTTTAAGGACCAGAGGAAAGCATACCACTTCTTTGGTTCTTTATTCTTAGAGTACTATCTCCTTATTCCCATACCCTGGAACTCTTTTAATATGGCCTAAGATTATTACAACAAAATTCACATAAAAATGTGAATGCCTTTTAAGACTTCTAATATATGTAATTATTATATTTATATATATTTACATATATATGTAAAACTGAATAATGTGGGTTGTAATGTACACTATATGTATGTAAATACTATAAATACAAAGATAAATATATTTCCAAATCTGCATCACTTAGAAAATTTTCTATAGATTTTATGTCTTTACCACCCTATTGAAGTCTAAAATATTTGATCAGGCCACTTATTCAGGCTGAAAGCAAGGTTCATGAATTTAAATAACATAGTATCATCCTGGTAGTTCTCCCTCATCTGCTCAAACCCTCCCTATTATCCCAAATTGCTTTAAGTTACCTTTTTCTCTTGCCCAGGCCCTCAGAGGAAGGACTGGCATACTACCTTCTTCAGTGGCTGCAACTCTGTTCCTTCCTCTTTTATCTGTAGCCTGGTCCGTGAACAGAAGAGAAACCTTATAGTATTTTAAAAGGCTTCCTTTAAATCAAGTCAAACCCAAGTGAACCTTATTCCTCCTTTGACAGCATTGTGCTCTCTAGGAGATAATCACTAGTTACAGCTCTTTTGTTAATCAATATATGCCCCAAGCACCCTAGCAGAATTCAAAACTTAACTTGCTTCTCAATATTACAAAATATAAAGTGAGTATCCATAACATAATAGTTTACAAAATAACTACTTAAATTAGATATTTTTAAATTGCTCAAGAATCTTAATATTAAAATATTTAAAAATGTTAATCATAACACATGAACAAAAAATGTTCTCTTTGAAATAGGTGCAATTTCAAAGTATACACTTACATAAAAAATGAATCAGTCATATTTTATACTGCACACACACGCACACATGCACGTACACACTGCTTTTGAATTTGACTTGTAAACTGATTTGTAAAACTGAACTTAAAATTATAAAAGTTCACTTTTTTCATGCCATACCCTCTGTCACATAGAGACAGAGGTAACACTCACACATCAGACACATTTCTAAACAAATCACATCCAATATTTTTTTTTCTTCATCCTCTTATGACCTGTTTCTTTTCTTTTACACACCAAGTATGTTTTCTACCCTCATTGGATCTTCCAATGACTTGACTCATATATCATTCAGATGATTGGTTCGTCCCTCACGAAACTAGATGCTATCCAGGGTAGATTTTATCTGATCATTTCCCCTTACCACCATCCTACCACCCTTTGACCTTCTTACTCATGCCTAAATCACTGTCAGATTCTTATACTTTGCTTCTTGGTCATAGAGATGAAGCAGAACCAAGACAATTGGCCCAATATATTCATGCTACCCACATTTTATTTAACTCATGCTACATTGCTCACTAATCCTTTTATTCATCTTACTAGACTCCACAACAGCCAATCCATATCCTCTTCTCTCTTGAAGTGCCGATATAAGCTTATTACTGATAAGATCAAGACCATCTGGTTTTGTTTTGATCTATCCTTGTTTTGACCTTAAAATACCTGTCCTAATATGTATCTTCTTATTTTTCTCTCCTAACTTGAGAGGTATATCTCCTTTTTTTTTAAAGATAATGCTTCCATATTTGCACCTCTTTTCACAACATTCATTAATTTTTAAAAATTCTATAATCAGGCTGCTATTACAAAAATTTTAAGCTCTCTATAAATCACAAATGATCTTTTCCCTAAATTCAGTGGTTTGTTCTTTTTCATCTTTCTAGGCCTTATTCTCTGATTCCTCTGTGGCATTTGACGCTGTCAAATACTCAGGCTCAAAATTCTCTTCTCCATTGGCTTCCATGTGCCACTGGTTTATTGGAAAGTGTACTAGATTTGCAGACAGGAGTCCTAGGTTTAAATATCAATTATGATATTTGTTAACTCTGTGATTGAAAGTAAGTTATTTAGTCTAAACTTTCCAATTGCTACTTTAAATGTCGAACATCTCATCACCTCATTGCTGTCCCATTTCTCCCTTCAGCCCTAACTCTATCTAATCTTCAATGAAATTTCACCCCCTCCATTAAGTTTTCTTTTTTCTTAAATGTAATATGGCTAGAAGTGCTAAATAACTATGTAACTAAATCAATGAGGAACCCCTTCTGGAAATATGCTTATCTTTTTTCTTAGAGGAGGATTTCTTAACCAAGGATCTGTGGATAGATTTTAAAGGGTTCACATAGTTAGGTATGAAAAAATTATAACATTGTTTCAATAACATTGGCTTTTTTAATAATCTTATATATTTTAATGTATCTAAAAATGATGTTCTTCTATGAAGAAGACCAAGGCTTCACCAGATTGCCAAAATGTTTTAAGGAGACACAAAGATATTTAAGACTTCTTATTTAAGAAGAGCTCTGGTTAGTTTCCTGCCTGTTTTCTTTATAAACCCACCTACTCTAAAATTAAAATTTGAAGTGTTTGGATATATATTATTTTTGGAATGAGAGACATCCTAGTGCTTAATTTAAAGTTACCACTAATTCAGTTTTCAAGGGAAAAGTATAGCTCCTTATCTTCTTTTTGGTCATTAATACCAAATAGCTATTTTCTACTATTAAGAAGTGGAAACTTTGCAAACTTAGTAATCGCCAGAGAAAAGAACAACCTGCTATAAAGATCATTCTTCGTTTATATCTTCAAATGTACAAATACTTCCATGGAGTTCCTGATGTAGTATAATCTCTGATAAAAATTAATATCCATAACATCATACATTATGCAAGATCTTCAGAAGTGTCTTTACAGGCTGCAACTGGGGAAGTTATTCATTTTCTATCAGCTTCCTTAGACCTCCCAACATAAACATTTTTCTTTGATTGTTTTTATTCAATTATCCATTTCTTCTTTAATTTGATTTTTAGCACATATAATATCAACCCCATTTCAAAATATTCCACAACATGAAATTTGTTTACATCACAAAACTAAAGGGAAAAGAGAAAATAAAAAATGAGTAAGCATCTCATGTATACAAAATGCAACTTACTTATTTTCCTATGCCTGCACATTCAGGTGTATCTCACTTTAGAAAATGATTTAACTAGAGAAATGCCTATGTAACCAATAAAGTACATTTCTATGAGATGAATCAAATTTGTACATTCTGTTATGTTTTAAAATTTAGCTAAAACTCCTTAGGGAAAAAAATAGCCTTCAGATATAATTTTTAAAAGTTAAACAATTAAAAGCCCACATTTTAAAAAAATCTTTTTTTCCCATGATATCTTGTAGAGGCAGTCTGGTAAGAAGGAAAAAGCATGGTATTAAGAATTAGGAACCATTGGTTATGGTCCTGGCTCTGCCATTTACTGCTGACCTTGAGCAAAGGTCACATTTTAAATCGTAGAAATCTAGAACTTAGAGACCATATTGTATTGCTTTCATTTTATAGATGAAAAAGCTGAGATGTGAGCTTTAATGTTATCATCTATAAAACTTTTCTTCTATCCAGATACAGGATTCTGTGATTCTTTACAGTAAGCTCATCTTATAAACACTGTACTAGAAACTTTCCCTCAGAACAAGATCATTATGAGACAAAAATACTTTCATCTACAGTTTTCTATCTCAGGAAAGTATTTTCTATTTTAAGTATGAGGTTTATAAAATTGAGTACCACAGCTAATAATTAATATTTTGTTTTCCAATTGAAAAGGGCTAAATTTTTATTTATTAAAGACTGGTTTGGGCTGTTGGCACATTAAAGAATACTTGCTGTTGATTTATCCTCACTCTGTGAGTTACAGATCTCCACTAAAAAAGAATCCTTGCTTTTTATCATTTTCGATACAATGAGATATGATTTACCAAAGTAAATGCAGAAATTATTTCTCAGGACCTCACTTTCCTAAGTCAATTTAAAATATTTATTAAGTGCTTATTACATGCCAGGAACTGTACAAAAAGAGGCAAAAGACAATTCCCTCCCTCAAGGAGTTTACAATCTAAAGAGTGAAACAGAAAAAAATGCCCTGAGCTGAGAAATGAAGTGTCTTGTTCATGGAACAGCCAGGAAGGCAGTGTCACTGTATTAAATAGTGTATGATAGGGAGCAAAGAATAAAAAGACAGGAAAATTAGGAGTGGTTTAGATTATGAAGAGCTTTGGATGTCAAACAGATCATTTTGAAGTTACTTGTAGTAGGAAAAGGGAGCCATGAGAGTTTATGAATCAGAACTGCAATTTAGGAAAAATCACTTAATAGCTGAATGGAGAATGCATTGGAAGGGGGAGAGACTTGAGGAAGGTAGATCCACCACCTGGCTATTGCAGTAATCAAGGCATGAGGTGAAAAGGTCCTGCGCTAAAGTTCTGGCAGTGTTAGAGGAGAAAGTTGGAATAGAAAGTTCACTAGAATCTCTTTTAGCTCTAAGTCCTATAATTCTAACTCCCACTGCATCCAGGGCCATTTCCAGCCACCCTGATCTAAATCTGGCCACTGAATCTAGATATCTCTAGAGGAGAAAATGAGACAGGTGACTCTGCACAGCATACTCTCACATAAATCCAACTCACTTGCATGGCATAGCATCACTTGCCTGATGTTATGATGCTCTTCAAGAACAAATGACAAATAACAACATATGACTATTTAAAAAAAAAATATGACTCTAAAAGTCAGCAAAACTTAGTATTATTGATACATCCAGAATTGATGATACAATCATAGAATTTGAGGAAGGAAGGAAGATAGTTCAACTCATGATCAAAAGCAATCTCTACCATAAGCAGTCATCCAACCTCTGCTAGAAGAATCTATGGAGTGACAATTCACCACTTCTCAATGCAGCTCCAACTACTTTTGAATAGCTCTAATTGTTTCTAATCTAATCCTTTCTCCACATGACAACTCTTCAAATATTTAAAGACAGTTACCCTCTGTTCCCTGATTACTCTCCTTTTCAGGCTAAATATACCCCAGCCTTTCAATTGATTTAAGTCAACATGTTCAAACCAGTTTCATACACCAATAGAGATTAGACTAAAGTGATAGGAAGAACAGAAATATGGTAGACTTGGAACAAGATTTAGTGGTTCCAAGAGGCTTATCTTTCCCACTCTAAGAATGAATATCTGACATAGAATTCGCATGTTAAATTTAAACATCAAAAGAACTTTGTGTTAGAGAAGAAATGTAACTTATTTTACTCCTACAGACCCATCTATTTATAGAATGGGACCCAAAAATTAAACACAGTTAAAGATAAACAGTGTTGACCTTGGGAAAAATTGTGAAGAATAGTTTTTCAACTCCTAGCCTCCTTTTCTTTGGCCTCTTTCCCTGTTTTGGTCGTTAACCTGATCTCTAACCTGCCTTCTTCTTTCAAAACAGAAAAAGATTAAATAATTATATTTTATATTTATTACTTAATTCTTAAATGTGGCACTTTTTCTATTCCTTCCTTCTCCTGGTGAGAGGCCGTGATGATTTTTGGCCCAGGTTTCTAACATGTTCATGGCATTTAAAGCTAGAAAGGACCTCAATGATCACCTAAACAAACCCCTTTATTTTACAGATGAGAGAAATGAGGCCTAAGAGGCCTGCTCAAAGTTATACAAATAGTATCCAATCAAAACGATCACATAAATGAAATAAAATGTCATAATTATATAAATAGAACTTGTTAGATCAATACTGCCTCTACTAATATTATTCTATAATAAGCTAGGAATGCCTTTTAAAGAATTCAGGCCAAAAAAATCCTTTAAAATAGAAGCTTATTATTATTATTCCCTAAAAACAAAAATCATATATCAGTTATGCACTGCATTTGCAAATAAATTGGAAAAGGGGGTTCTTGCATATAAGAAACTGTTTCTATTTTGCTCTTTTACTACAATCACATTTAAATGGAATACATAATATTCTTAATAGAGTTTGACATATTTTTAAATGCCTTGTGTTGGTGTTGTTTGAGGCTTTTTAAAAGAGTCCTTATTTGATTAGGTTATAGGGACTATAAAATGATAGGGCATAAGGCAGATTAGGGGAGAGCTCTGAAGTCTAGCAAAGGACCAATGTGCTAATGATTTTGATGGTCTTTACATCATGTGATCTATGACCCACCTTAAGTATTTTGCATTTCCTATTTCTCCAACATAGCCATTTTGCCCACCACCTCATTCCTTTTTCCTTAGAACCTTCCTGCTAAGTTCACATTCTATAAGGACTCACCCAAAGAAGAGTAGAAAAAAGTCCTAAAATGGTTTCTTAACAAACACAGAAGCCAATGAAACTTTCCTGACATTGCTTCTAGTGTACTTTAACTACTTTCAGCTCATAGAAGATCATATGTTCACTGTACTTCTCACTACAAGGTGGTGTGTCCCTTAAAGGTGATCTCTCCCACTAACAGGCAACAGACATCATTTAAATTCTAAATTCTATCATTTACTGGTTGAAGAAACTGGAGAATGGGAAGAAAGGAAGAGGAAAAAGGGAGGAGACTTTTTTCTCTCCCTTCTGAGATAACTCTAGGGACCAAAGATCATGCTCTAAGTTAACATGTTTGTACATAGATATGGTGTATGACTATGTATATCTAGGTATAGGTATGGTAGATAAATGGAAGAGTCAGGAGGGTTAAAATTCCACCTCTAACAATTACTAGCTATTTGGACATGTCTAAGTTACTTAGACAAGAATACTTGGTCTTATTTCTTCATTTATGAAATGACGATAATAATATCCTTAGTCCCTAACTCCCAGGGATTTTGAAAGGAACAAATATAAAGTGATTTTGCAAAACTTAAAATGCTACATAAAATTCAGAAATTAATCTTAGTCAAGCTAAGTATTTCTTAATAATTCACTTTAAAATGAAAAGGACAAGTGAGTACAAGAAGAGCTGAGTTATAGCTTACCTCTTAAAATTTATTTCAGCACTTATTCTTCAACTCCTCTCCTCATTCTCCACCCCAATCAATTAACAAACACGCATTTATTAAGCACTTTACATGGACCAGTTACCATACCAAGGGCTAGAAACACAAAAACAAACAAAAAAAAATGAAATGTTCTCTGCCCTGAAGGAACTAACATTCTGATGGAAAAGATACCGTGTACATGCTATAGAAGCATGTACATAATGTTATTTGGCCTTTGTTCTCAAAGAAGACCATGACATCAGGGATGTGATGCCATGGCACGTAAATGAATTGGATTTAAGTGAGGGAGGGTGTGCAAGGTCACCTGCCTCACTTTCCTTGGTCATCAAGCTCCAGTGGCCAGAAATGGATCAGGATGACTGGAGATGGCCCTAGATAATATGATGAAATGGGAGATTTTGGCCATTACACTATATACACAAAAGGGAGAAGAGGAGTTTTGTGAAAGAGGACAATGCTTCAAGAAGAAGAGTTCAAGAAGTTCAAAAGTTCAAGAAAGAGTTCAAGAAAATCTTCAAAGAATAGACAGCCCTAAACTGAGCCTTGAAAAATACTAGGGATTCTAAAAGGTGGAGGTGAGGAGGAAGGACATTTAAGGTATGGGGGCAGGAGCAATGATAAGAAAGGAAAAGAAATGGGAAATGGGAGTTGGAGGGTCATGTGTGGAGAGCAGCATGTCAGAAAGTAGGGCTGAATTAAAGTGCAAGGAGAAGAGTAATATAGAAAAAATGAAAAGGTAGGGAGGGTTGAGGTTGTCAAGAGCTCTAAACCTCAAATAAAGGAGTTTATGTTTGATCATAAAAGCAATAGAAGCCTTTGGAATTTATTGAAGCAAAGTAGCATGATTAGACATGCACATTAGTCAATAGTCAATAAACATTTATTAAATACCTACAAGAGTACTGGTCCAGGAGTCAGGAGGATATATGTTCAAATCTGACCTCAGATGCTCACTAGCTGTATGACCTTGGACAATGCACTAAGCCCTGTTTACCTTAATTTCCTCATTTGTAAAATGAGCTGGAGAAAAGAAATGGCAAATGACTTAGCATTGCCAAGAAAACTCCAAATGGGGTCACAAAGAGTAGAACATAATTGAAATAACTCAAGGACAAAATGTACCAAGCACTATGTTGAATTCTGAGAATACAAAGCAAACCAATCCCAGCCCTCAAGAAGCTTACAATCTAATGGGAGAAGATAGCTAGATGGCTCAATGGATAGAGTTCTGGCCTTGAAGTCAGGCGGACCTGAGTTTAAATCCAGCCTCAGACACTTAAAACTTACTAGCTGTGTGACCCTGGGCACTTAATCCTAATTTCCTGGGGGGTGGGGGTGGAGAACTATCTAATAGGAAGAAAACAAAACTTTCAAAAGGAATTTGAAAAGTTAGGAGGAGAGATTACTGTGTGGAATAGAGAGATAAGGTGAATAACTTACAGGAATGTATGAATTCTTCTTCTGTATTTAATTTTCATTATTTCTGTGTTTTCCCTATGACTTGTATAATACGTACAGGCTCATATTTACTTGAGCCTTGGCCAGCTATAAATATATTTACTTAACCTGAACTGATGACATTTATCAGTATTTGACATTTATCAATATTTAGCCTCTTAGCTTGACCACTGTCTGTTTAATTATCTAAAAGCTTGATTTTCTGTTTCCTTGAAATCAGGTGATTTCGAGGAAACAGAAACCTTTCATTCCAATCTCTCCAGATAGCAACAACCAATTAGATGCCTCCCCCTCCCTTTCTCAATACTATCTTACTTGTGATGTAATCTCTTGTATAAAAGCTATGTATCTTTACTTCTTCTTTAGCTCTTCTACCATGAGCTTTCTCTTTCCCTTATCTCATGATGGGAAGGTTCATCCTCTAGAGGTTTAATAAACATCCTTTCTTCTTTATACCTTGAGTGATCTCTGAGTTGTCATTTTGGGTAAGGGTCTTCTACATCCCACACGTTACTGAGTAGAGACAGTAGAAAAATCAGTCAGACTAGTCCCAAGGTAGTACATCCAGATGATAAATGAGATGTCGGAACTGAAATCTCTCTTAAAATGGAGATCTGAGTTTCATGGTTTCATCTTCTCTTAAATCAGTGTCAGAAATTGAGCTTCCTACATGGGGAAGAAGTCCATCAGAAAAGTCCCAAAGGAATACATCCAAGTAGGAAAAAAAGAAAAATTACTTTGGTAGTTGTGTGAAAGATAGATTAGATTATGGGGAGGTTTGAAGAAGGGAAACCAAATAGAAAGAAGGCTATTACAAAAGTTGTGTTGCAAGGCTATTTATTCTGAAGGCTATACTTATACTAATATACCCAAATTGGCATTGAGGAAATAACATGGAAGAGAGCACAGAAGGTTGATGTTGTAATTAAGACTTTCTTTTTAACAAAGGAAAAGGCCAAATGACATACTTCACATGAAAGTCACATTTGAACTCAGGTCCTCCTCAATCCTGGACCAATTATCTAGTAGATATTTAATAAATGTTTACTGAATATTGACTAATATGCAGCTATAATCATGCTACTTTCCTGTTCAATATATCCCAGTGAATTTTCTATTACTTCAACAATTAAATATAAACTATTTGTCATTTAGAGCTCTTGACAACTTGACCCCTTTCTCCCTTTTCATTTTCTCTGCATTATTCCTCTTCTTGCATTCTTGGCTGTGATGACTGCGTATTTAAAATCAGCCAGAGTCAGGAATCCAGGTTAAGGGAAAAATCTTCAATCTTTATTCTCAGTTGAGGTGAGAAAGGATTGCGATAGCAATATGGGCAGCTGCGACAGGAAGCCAGCTAGCAGAGGGGATCAGAGGTGAAGGGCGGTCCTGATAGCAATGCGAACAGCTGTGACAAGATGCCAGCCAGCAGTCTCTCCTTCCCCTTCCTTTTCCACTCCCTGTCTCCATCCACCAAAATCGTCATTTCCTATACAACACATCAGGGCTTGCACAAAGAGTGGGCAGGGGCCATTCTTTCTCCAAGCACATATATTAATAGAGTATGGTCCAATTACTATTTAGCCTCACGTGCTTGGGACCTCAGTGCATCAACTCAAGCCCCAGCCCATTACACTTGGCTATTATAAAAGTTGAAGAGAACATAGCTTATGGTAGTGCTTAGTGAATGGGAAGGAGATGTACATAAGATGTTAGAGAGATTGAAATGACAAGGTATGGCAACTAATTAGATGTGTGGGATGAGGGTAAGAATGCCTATGTGAATCTGGGCAACTACAAAGATGATGGTATAAACAGTTATAGATTCCAAAAGATTTCAGTTCTAAAAGAAAACTAGATCATCTAAAAGAACCATATTATTTCACAGATGCTCAGAGAAGGCAGGTGACTTGTTCAAGGTCCCATAGCTATTTGGCAGCAATAAACTCTTCCTTAAATTCCCAAAATATCAATCAAAAAATATTCCCTATGGCACAGACATAAAACAAACTAGTTGCCTAAGGAAATATCATGTTATGATGAAAAAAAACATTGAATCAAGAATCAGGAGACCAAGGTTCTAGTTCCAACTCTGTATCACTAGGGATTTTACTCTAGGCAAATCACCTCACTTTTGTGGGACTTAGTTTCCTAATCAGTAAAAAAAGAATGATAGATGACATAAGGTGGTTTTCAGTTCTAAAATTCTATGAATTCAATAAAAGAATGGAACATAAATCTGATATCAGGCTTGATTTTTATTTTAAAAATACAAATTATTTTAATCCCCAAATTGTCAACATAGGAGTATTATGGAAAATGAAGTCTCATTTATCAAGAATTTTTTAAACTTTCTTTAGGTATTTGAAAACAGTTAGTTTACATAAATGTCATACCAAAAGACCATCATTTTTAGTCAGATTGATTCCTAAATAGACAAGGATTTGTGAAAATTCAAAACAAAGTGATTACTCATAGGTAACAAATTATGATCAAAATGTCATGGAATATTATTGTGCTGAAGAATTGATGAAGATGAGGAATTTGAAGAAAGATGGCCAATAGAACAATATATACACCAGGAATTATAATAATTTAAATGAAAAGAATACTAACATGGATGTGATAGCTATAAGTAACCATAACAACCTATTTTTCCCTACTGAGGAAATGCACCTCAGTCTCAGAGGAGAAGAGGGGGTCCACAGGTACAGGATATAGCATACACTTTCATATGATGTCACTGTGTCATTTGGTATTTTTTTTCCTTAAAAATAAGGTCTTATTAATTATAAAGCCAAACCTCTGTGCTCTTTGCCATGTTGCTTCCTCAATGCCAATTTGGGTATATTGGTACAAGTATAGACTCTCCACATACACACATAAACACACACTCACACACACACACATATACACAGCTGCATTAGATAGGTGATCTCAGGAATACCAAGTTCAGTCTGATAAAATGAGGAGCTTAGAAAAAGAAGTGATTTGAAATGATGCCAAAGGAGAAAGAGCTGAATAATTAGCCTAAATAAACGAAGACCTAGAGAAAGAAGACAGTAGACCTGGTATCTATCCTTAAGTATCCATCTCACTCCATCCATAGGAAAAAAAAAGGATTGTCACAGAAAAACGAATTTAATTCATTCTGTGCAGATCTAGAGTAGAGCTTCTTAAACTTTTTCTACTTGTACTCTTTTTCACCCAAGAAAGTTTTACATGACTCCAGGTAAATAGATATATAAAATGGGTAAATATATAAAAAATTTCCTGATAATAATCATAATTTTGCAGCCCCCACATTCAGTTATGAAACCCAAAATTTAAGAAGCTGGACTCTAAAGGATAGAACTAAAAACACTGGGAAAAAAAGTTACATGGAAGCAGGCTTCAAATCCATTTAAGAATTTTTAAGCCTTATACCTACCCCAAAATGGAATGCCTCATGAAGTAGTAATTTTCTTGAGTATTCAATCTGAGGCTAAATAATCTTCTCTAAGCAATGTTATTCACATCACCTTCAACAACACTTGACAAACAAAATCTTTGAAATTGACAGCACTTCAAACATTGCATGGCAAGAGTGTTTCTGAAGCTCAGTGAGTTACACTGCAAAACTCTACTTGCAATTCCACACTTAAAAATAAATATACACATATAAAATTTAAATTTCTTCATGATTACTTTTAATAGAAAAAGTACAATTTTATAAACTCAGAGCAAATATACAATAGAAACAATCTATATATATATATGTATATATATTTATATACATATATACATACATACATACACACACACACACACACACACACACACACATACACACATCTCTATTGTAGGATTCATTACATTATAGTGGAGCAATTGAAATAACAGCAAGCATTCCATCAATAATTTTTTTCTGGTAAAGCAAATTATCTCTCCCCATATGAAATTTAGAAAACACTTACACAATGCAAAGAAGCTAAGAATATATACAGGAAAAGCTAAAAGTGTATCTTTGCACTCTCTCTGAAGGAAAAATCTGCAAAGCAAATTACCATATTTATTCACACAATGTCCTTTTCACAGAAATTTTACTGTCTTATAGAGATGGAGAGGAGGAAGTTGAAGAATGGGGGCTGAAATTATGGGGTGAGATTGCTCCAACAGTGCAGAATGCTGTAAGTGATGAAGCCTAAAGCATAATATCCCTCCTGGCAAGCCATTAAATGATTGGTTTAGCTGATGCCCCACAGCTCAGGTGAATGGTAGGGTATGACAAAACCAGTTTACCTCAGAGTAGAATGTTCACATTAGAAACTTCTGTAAATTTTTTGAAAATTATCCTAATTTTCTCTAAAAAAAGAAAAAAAGGAACTATTTTAGGTGATCAACTAGGTACACAGGAACACAAAATTGATTTTCTGTGTTAATCTGGAAAACAGGAATCACTTCAAATCTTCCATTTGATGAAATGATGTGGCTGAAAATGGCAAATGGCTAGAGGGGAAATTATGTGTTGAGAGAAAAAATAAAGAACCTCATACTTTCTCTTCAAAGTTGAGGGTTGGAAGGAAAAAGTGTGTAAATAAAAAAAACACTGTAAATAAAATTACATGAAGTTTTTTAACCAACTCAAGAAAATAGTTTTCAAATACTGTACTTGGAAACATCAATAATTAACATACTAATTACGTAGCAATATACTATGTTGAATAGATAGAATTGTAAGTTTTGTGATGCAAACCTACAAATGACATACATAATGGTATTCTTAAGCCACTCTGAAATAAATAAAAATTTATTTCAAGATTTTCCATAACCCAGAATTTTTATAAATTAAATCAATAAGAATTCATTAAGTACCTACTGTGTGTCATATTCTATGCAAGCTACTAAAACAAAAACAAAACAGTCCCTGCCCTTAAGAAACTTAAAATCTATCTAGGGAAACAATGTGTGTACATTTAAGTAAAAGGAGAATATATACTCAACAAATACAAAGAATTTTGAGAGAGGATGGCAAATTCAGATTGGCCTAGATTGAATTTTTCCAAAACAATATAATTTCACCTTTCACCATTACAGGGTAGATAAACCACAAATCTCTAGGAAATCACAGAACCTTCCTTTGCATTCTTCCAAGACCACTGCTAGCTCAGTTCATTTATCTTTCAAGGAAACATCCTTTGCAGAAAAGGTGCCAATCAAGCCTCAGCTGAGATCCATTTGCCTTGTAGTTGCAGGCAAGATAGTAAAGCTGAAGCAGCAAGTCACCATGAGAAAGATACAGGAGACATTATGTGTCAGGCAAAACAAATTGTCACCACCACTTTTCACTGGACATTGATAAGACCCTGAGCCCAAGAGTACGGGGAATAGCAGCATCCTGTGGACCACTAGTCCTCTCTAAATTTATTTAGACTGATCCTCAAACAGACATATAATATATTATTTAAGTCTATTCTCTAAAGTAGAGATTCTTAACCTGTCCTTTAACAGTTTTTATGATGCCTATGGATCCCTCTCAGAATAATGTTTTAAATAGACAAAACGAAATGTACAGGATTACCAAGGCAACCCAATTTGATGGTATAGAAAAAATATATAGATTCCATGTCTTCTGGGGAGAGGGATCTATGGCCCCCAGATTAAGATTACAGAGCCCCCAACGCATTCACATTTGTAAGACATATCAGAGGTTATGCTTCCTTTCTCTAGGCTGCAAGAAGCCACTCACTGCCATATCATCACAGGAAGACAGTAAAAAAGGGTTTAGAGAAAAAGGAAAAGGAAAAAAAAAAAGGTGTTGGGTCAGGGCCGAGCAGAGGAAGGCACAAAGAAAATCAAAGTGATGGGCGTAAACAATGATAAAGAGGGACCTCCTGCTGAGGAAACAAGAAAAGGTCAGCCTGTGTCTGAGGAAGCAATCCTGTTTGAGAATCACAGAGAAGTAGATGAAGATAGAATGTGCAGGGTGCATATTCAAGTGTATACTTGGATAAACGGAATGAAGAATGAAGTAAGATGAATTTGGAAAACAATTAATACAAGAACAGGAACACTGCATAGACAAATCTTCAAGATTTAAAAATTCTAATTAAAACAATAACCAAGCAGACCCTAAAAGCCAGTTCTGTATTCGGTGAGTAAGTGGGTCTAATGGTGCAGGTGCATAGGAAGGAGTTTTAGTGAGGCAGTGATAGGTTCCTCTTACTGAGTAAGTGCTTAGGGATATATCAGGAGGAGAGATGATAACATCCATGCAAAGATTTCTTCATGCTCCACCAAAAACAAATCCAGAAGCTACACCCTGCACCATAATGCCACACAATTATTACCATCAAGAGAACATGTAAATACTTCTTTACAAACTGGGAAGTAACAATTTCGAATAATTGTGTGCCTGAACCCTAAGTCTTCCCAAAACTACTATAGGGTACTTCATTCTAAGACCTTCTTCTTAGTGAAAGAGTCCCTAGGACAGAGAGAAGGAGAGAAAGACAGCTAGATAGAAACACACACACACACACACACACACACACACACACTTGCAACCTTCTTCCACATATCATGTGTATCTCAAAAACTTTAGTTCTCGACTGGAATAAAAATTCTCCCTTACATTGCCCACTTGCAAGATGCCACTTCTTATTGGGCAAATCACCTCTTTTCCAATTTGGAGTTTGTACTTTTATTCCTCCCCTTACTTTGCATTCCACTTGAACTTCTTTCTGCACCCTCCTCCTATTTCTTTTGGTCTTTAATTGCTCTTCTTTCAGTGGCTTCCAATTGTTTTTGTACCTGTTCCTTTTTGAGAAGGTAGGAAGGGAGCTGGAATCATTCCTGATCCCTCTTCTCTTCTATTTGTACTTCTTCTAGGGCATTTCCATATAATTTTCTGTTTCTTTCCAAATTGCTGCCAGTTTCTACTGAAAAACACCCTCAGGCTTCTTGAACAGTCCATTACCTTTGCTGCAATCAATTTGAGGTCACCTTCTAACATTTAAGATGATAGCCTTGCCAGTACTCCCCTTGAGACCAACAAAATATTAACCTGTTTGTTCACTCATTTGAGGTATGAGCAATTTCCTTCTTCCACTGACCCTAGGCTCCAGCTTTGGCTGTTATATGAGCATTGAAGGGAGTATTTGGCTTCTTTTCTTTGAGTCTGATCTGAGGAAAGAGTGCTATCAAAATCTCATCAATATGAGATAGGGCAATGTTGCTAGTACCAATAGGCTAATAAGTGCCAGAGGTCATCATATTAAAAATATGGACCTAGTTTAGCTCAAAATTAGTTTATTTTATGGAGCATAAAGTCAAGTAAACTGTGCATGTGCAGGTATGTATGTGATTCTATATTGGCTGAAACAAAGCTATGAATGACTAATTAGAAAGAAATATATGATAGAAAACATATTCATATGATATGAAAGTTTCTTTATGATATGAAAAGCATAAAAATATAAAAGTATCTAACACTAACTACAATGTTCTCCTGGTTAAGTTCATTTTACTTTACATCAATTCAGATAAGTCTTCCTAGGTCTTTCAGAAACCATTCCTTCCTCATCATTTCTTATAGTATTTCATTACAACCATATTGTTAGTTGTTCTCTAACTTCAATTTTTAATTTTTTGCTACTGCAAAAAAACCTCTACAAAAATTTTTTGTACATAGAAACTTTCTCCTTTTCCTTTGGTCTTTTTGGGATATAAACCGAGTAGTATATTGTGAAATGAAAGAATGTGCACAGTTTTAAAGCCCTTTGAGGATAGTTTCACTTTATGGCAAATGAACAATTTTCAAAGGAGGAAATATGAACTACACAAAAATGCTCAAATACTCTAAAAATGAGAGAAATACAAGATCATCTTAATATATCATATTATATACACTAAAATTGAAAAACCAAAAAAAAAAGAGAGAAAATATTGGAATATGGGGGGGAAATATATTCCAATATATTATTGGCAGGCTATGAACTGGTCCAAATATTTTACCAACAATAAGACAAGATATAGTAAGAATCCCAAAGCATTTTAAACCAAGAATTCCAGTGCTAGAACTTTAGCTTAAAAATAATATCAAAAAGAAATAAAAACCTCTATAAAAATATATTCATAACTGATTTTTGGTAATGGCAAAAAAAAAAAAAAAAAAAAAAACCTGGATCCAAGTTATCTGTCCAAAGATGCTAACAGACTATTGGGAATGCCATAAAAATTATAAATACAGAACCATACAGGATAATACAAAATACAAAATACAAAAACCTATATAAAATGATTATTTTGATTTAGATTAGAAGAATCAAAACTTTGTGTATATATACTAGTTACAAGTTCTTAATTTTTAAAATAAAACAATGTCAAAGGTAGAGCTACTTCAGAAGAACTAGGGAAAAAACACAGGAGAAAAATATTTTGTTTCTTCTCCCTTTAATTCATATTATTTTGTTAGGGTAAATTTTTAGGTAAAATTTAGATAAAATTAAAGCTTCATTTCTTATTCTGCATGTTTACTTGATTATCTGTCATCATTTGTGACTTTTAAGTTTATAAATTAAAAATTTTAGGAAGAGAAATCATGTGGTAGGATGGGGAGGTGGAGCCCAGATAGCAGAACAAGGGCAGAGGCTTAGCCAAACTCTCACCCAAACTCCTTTAAATAATGAATCTAAACAAATTTTAATGTCAGAATGGACTGACACTAAATATGGACTGAACTAACTTTCTAGCCCTGGTCAATTTGGAAGGTCAGCAAGAAAGGCCTGTCTCACCAGGATGAGAGTAGAATTGCAGTCCCACGCAGGCCATGCCAGCATAGCTCTGGTTTTGTTAGCATAACCCTGCCAGCATAACCCCTGCCCAGGAAAAGGCCTCAGGGTGACTGAATCAGCAGCAGTGGCAGTTTCCAACCTTCTCAGCCCACACATGCCAAAGAAACTTAGAATGTCGGCAGCAAAGGTTTGTTGCACCTGGGTGAAAGTGAAACATAGTTCGGCACAGGCCATACCAGCACAGCCCTTGCTCCAACAAACCAGGAGTAACCCTTAATCATCATCATCAGCAACAGCTTTTGGAGCTCTCAGTCCACAGATGGTAAGGAGGTTGAACAACTGATCAGAAGCAGATTACAGGGGATCTCTTTGGTTGAACTGAGACAGGAATTTGTTGCTTTGCCCAAATTTGGATCCAGATCACAGTCCTGGATAGTACTCTCAGGGCAAGGAAGAGCACTAGTACACCAGATCTTGCTTGTTTTTTTTTTCTTTCTCATTTTCCCCCATTTTGACCTGATTTTTCTTGTGCAGCAAGATAAATGTGGAAATATGTTTAGAAGAATTGTGCATGTTTAACCTATATTGGTTAAACGATATTGGTTACTTGCTATCCTATGAGGGAGGTAGGAAGGGAAAGAGAAAAAATTTGAAACACAAGATTTTGCAAGGGTGAATGTTGAAAATTGTCTTTGCATGTATTTTGATAAATAAAAAGCTATTATTAAAAATTAGATTTGCGTAAATGAAAGCTAATAACTATAAGAAATCAAGAAACAATAAAACAAAATCAAAAGAATAAAAAATTGAGAAGATAATGTGAAATATCTCACTGGAAAAACAACTCATCTGGAAAATAGATTCAGGAAAGATAATTTAAAAATTATCGGACTACCTGAAAGCCATGATCAAAAAGAGTCTAGACATAATCTTGCAAGAAATTGTCAAGGAACTCCTTTGATAGTCTAGAATCAAAGGATAAAATAGAAAAAAAAAAGAATACATCAATTACTTCCTAAAAGAAATACCAACATGAAAATTCCTAGGAATATCATAGCCAAAATCCAGAATTTCCAGATCAAGGAGAAAATGTTGCAAGTACCCAGAAAGAAATAATTCAAGAATCATGGACCCATAACCAGAATAACATAAGATTTAGCACTTTCTCCATTAAAAGATCAGAAGGCTTGGAATATGATATTCCAAAGGGGAAAGGAGTTAGGATTTACAGCTAATAATCACCCAACCAGCAAAACTGAGTATAATCCTTCAAGGGAAAAATTGACATTCAAAGAAATAAAAAAAAAATTTCAAGCATTCTTGATAAAAAGAGCAGAGCTAAATAGAAAATTTGATTTTTTTTAAACTACAAGACTCTAGGGAAGCATAAAAAGGTAAAAAGGAAAGGGAAATCATAAGAAATTTAATAAGGTTAAACTGTTACAGTCCTACATGGGAAAATGTTATTTGTAATTCATAAGAACTTTCTCATTATTAGGGTAGTTAGAAAGCACATATTTAGAAAGAAAACACAGATGTTAGTCAAATGTGAAAGAATGATATCTCAAAAATAAAGGAGTGAGAGAGAAATGTACAGGTAGAAAAGGAAACAGAGAGTTAAAATAAGGTAAATTATCATACACAAAAGAGCAAAAAAAAGCTTGTACAGTGAGAGGGAGGCAGGGAATGAGTGAATTTTACTCTCATCAGAATTGGCTCAAAGAGGATATAACATACAAACTCATTTGGGTATAGAAATTTTCCTCACCTTACAATAGAGTAGAAGGAAAAGGAAATGAGAGGGAGGAACATAAAAGGGAGGGTAGAAGGGGAGAGATGGTAGTCAGAAGCAAAACACTTTTAAGGAGGGACTTTAAGGGAAAGGAGAGACAGGATATAATAAATAGGGGGAAATATAGTTAACAAGAGTAATTGTGGAAAAAAATACTTAAAACAAGTTTCTCTAATAAAGGCCTCATCTCTCAAACATAGAAAACTGAGTCAAATTTATAAAAATAAGAGACCTTCCCCAACTGAGAAACAATCAAAAGATACAGTTTTTAGAGAAAGTAATGAAACTATCTATAGCCAACAGGAAAAAAAAAATCTAACTCACTATTGTTTGGAGAAATGCAAAATAAAACAATTCTGAAGCACTACCATATATACCTATTAGATTGGCTAATAGGACAGAAAAGGAAAATGAGAAATTTCGGAGGGGTTGTGGAGAAAATTAGACAATAATATATTGTTGGTAGAATTGTGGACTGATTCAACCACTTTTTAGAGCAATTTGGAACTTTGCCCCAAAAGACTATAAAATCATATATATAACCACTAACATAGCAATACCACCACTAGATCTGTATCCCAAAAGAGATAAAACACAAAAAGGAAAAGGACCCATATGTACCAGAATATTTATAGCAGCTCTTTTTGGGTAGCAAAGAACTGGAAATTGAGGGAATGCCCATCAATTGGGAATTAGCTGAATAAACTGTGGTATGTAATTATGATGGAATAACTATAAGATATAAGTTCTATAAAAAATGATGAGTAGGATGTTTTCAGAAAAACTTGGAAAGGTTTCTATGAGCTGATGCAAAATGAAATAAACTATATATAAAGTAGCAACAAAATTGTGAAGTGATCAGCTGTGAATGACAACTATTCTTAGCAATATAATGATCCAAGACAACTCTGAAGGACTTAAAGGATGAAAAATACTATCCATATCCAGAGAAAGAACTGATGATATCTGAATGCAGATTAAAGCATGATTTTTACTTTATTTTTCTTGAGGGTTTTTTGAGGAGGGTCTATATTTTTTTTTTTTTACAATAAGACTATTATGAGACTTGGGATGGAAAATGCTATCCACATCCAGAGAGAGAACTATGGAGACTGAATGTGGATTGAAGCATAGTGTTTTCACCTTTTTTGTTTGTTTCTCATGTCTTTTCCCTTTTGTTCTGACTTTTCTTGCACAACATGACAAATATGAAAATATGCTTAAAAGAATTGCACATATTTAATCTAAATCAGATTGCTTTCCAACTTGGGAAGGGGAGAGGTAAGAAAGGAAGGGTGAAAAATTTGGAACATAAAGTCTTACAAAAATGAATGCTGAAAAGATTATATGATGATCAATTCTGATGGATGTAAATCTTCTCAACAATGAGATGATTCAGGCCAATTCCAATGATCTTGTGATGATGAGAGCCATCTACATTCAGAGAGAGGACTGTAGGAACTGAGTTTGGATTACAACATAGAATTTTCACTTCTTTTATTGTTGTTTGCTTGAATTTTATTTTCTTTCTCATTTTTCTTCATTTTTGATCTGATTTTTCTTGTGCAGTAAGATAAATATGTATGCCTATATTTGATTTACATATATTTTAAATTTATTTATACTGATTTAAATATATTTTTAAATATATATTTACATATATTTTACCATGTTTAACATAGATTGGATTACTTGCCAACTAGGGGAGGGGGTGGGAGAAAGAGGGGAAAACTGGAACATAAGATTTTGCAAGGGTCAATGTTGAAAAATTATCATTGCATATGTTTTGAAAATAAAAGGCCTTAATAAAAATGAATGCTGAAGTTTATCTTTACATGAATTTGTAAAATGAAATATTATTGAAAATAAGAAATAGAAAATAAAATCTACCTCCGTCCAAAAAACATGACTATTATACAAATATTCTCTATGATTACATATGTATAACCTATATTGAAGTGCTTACATTTATAAAGGAGGGGGAGGTTAGGGAGGAGAGAAGAGAAAGAATTTGGAACGCAACATTTTTAAATGAATGTCTGAAATTGTTTTTACATGTAACTGGTGCGGGGAGAGGGGGGATAAAATACTAAATAAAACTTTAAAAAAAACCATCATGTCCTGCAGGACATCCTGCAGGAAAAGCAAAGAGCCCTGTTTTTTAAAAATTAAAGTGAATAATAAAAGTTAGAAGCTGATGAGCTTGGCTTTGATTCCTGGAAATATTTCATAGCTTATGACTGAAGGGATGTTTTGTATGAGTATTGAGAAAACAAAAAAGTAATTGCCAAGAGCTAGTTTATATTCACCAAGAACTGATCACTTCAAACTAACCCTATTTCCTCCTTCTCCATTTGGGTTAAAAAATAAGTAGCACAAAGAGCGGGGAGAATTATGACTAGACAACAATTCATTAGAAAAAGAGAAATGGTTTGGTGGACTTCAAGCTAATGAGTCAACAAAGTGCTTTAGCCTTTAAATAAGCTCATGTTCTCAGCCTGCATTAAGAAAAGACACAATGTCCAGAACCTAGAAAGTTAAAGTCACATTTTGTTCTTGTTCTTTTTATCCCACAGGTGGAATATTATATTAAGTTCTGGGAATCATGTTTTAAAAAGACATTTACAAACCAGGGTGCAACTAGAGAACAGAACAAAATAGGGAAACTAGAAATCAAATCCAATGATATAAAATTAATGTTTAATAAACATACACAACATTATTCAATAAAAAGTGAGTAAAACTGGATAACTAAATGAACAAAAAAGGGAAAAGGAAAGGGTTGGATCCATAATTCAGAGAGTTAGGTTCCAATTTAGTAGAAAGAAAATTTTTTTAAATAATTAAAGCTGCCCAAAAGTAAGGTAGATTGTCTCAGGAACAAATGGGTTTCCTATCATTGAGATTTTTAATGGGGATTGGAGAACTTTTGGTTAAAGATGCTGTAAAGAGAGGCAGGTAGGTGGTACAGCGGATAGAGCACCAACCCTGAAGTCAAGAGGACCTGAAACTCAGATACTTAACACTTCCTAGCTGTGTGACCCTAGGCAAGTCACAATCCCAATTGCCTTAGCAGTAAAAAAAGAAAAGAAAAAAGGATGTTGTAAAGAAAATTCCTATTCCTATTTGGACTGGATGACTTCTGAGGACCATGTGACTATAAGACTAAGTCTATGGCTCCATAAGAAATTCCATTTCTTTCATTAGCCATTTTCCTAGTCTTTAAGTTGTGATCACTCTCTCTTCTAAGCTCCAATAACAATTGGTTTTCTCCTCTCATGACTCTTTTTTTTTTTTTTTTTTTTTTTTTTTTTTTTTAATAAATTTTATTTTATTTAATAATAACTTCGCATTGACAGAATCCATGCCAGGATAATTTCTACACGACATTATCCCTTGCAATCACTTATGTTTCGTTTTTTCCCCTCCCTCCCTCCTCCCCCCCCCCCCAGGATGGCAAGCAGTCCTATATATGCTAAACATGTTGCAGTATATCCTAGATACACTACATATTTGCAGAACCAAACAGTTCTCTTGTTGCACAGGGAGAATTGGATTCAGAAGGTAAAAATAACTCGGGAAGAAAATCAAAATTGCAAATAGTTCACATTCATTTCCCAGTATTCCTTCTTTGGGTGTAGCTGTTTCTTTCCATCATTTCTCCAATGAAACTCAGTTAAGTCTCTTTGTCAGAGAAATCCACTTCCATCAGAATACATCCTCATACAATATCGTTGTCGAAGTGTATAATGATCTCCTGGTTCTGCTCATCTCACTTAGCATCAGTCCATGTAGGTCTCTCCAAGCCTCTCTGTATTCATCCTGCTGGTCATTCCTTACAGAGCAATAATATTCCATAACGTTCATATACCACAATTTACCCAGCCATTCTCCAATTGATGGGCATCCACTCATTTTCCAGTTTCTAGCCACTACAAACAGGGCTGCTACAAACATTTTGGCACATACAGGTCCCCTTCCCTTTTTTAGTATCTCTTTGGGGTATAAGCCCAATAGAAACACTGTTGGATCAAAGGGTATGCACAGTTTGATAACTTTTTGGGCATAATTCCAGATCGCTCTCCAGAATGGCTGGATTCGTTCACAACTCCACCAACAATGCATCAATGTCCCCGTTTTCCCGCATCCCCTCCAACATTCATCATTGTTTTTTCCTGTCATCTTAGCCAATCTGACAGGAGTGTAGTGATATCTCAGAGTTGTCTTAATTTGCATTTCTCTGATCAATAGTGATTTGGAACACTCTTTCATGTGAGTGGTAATAGTTTCAATTTCTTCATCTGAAAATTGTCTGTTCATATCCTTTGACCATTTATCAATTGGAGAATGGCTTGATTTTTTATAAATTTGAGTCAGTTCTCTATATATTTTGGAAATGAGGCCTTTATCAGAACCTTTAATTGTAAAGATGTTTTCCCAGTTAGTTACTTCCCTACTAATCTTGTTTGCATTCGTTCTGTTTGTACAAAGGCTTTTTAATTTGATATAATCAAAATTTTCTATTTTGTGATTGGTAATGGTCTCTAGTTCATCTTTGGTCACAAATTTCTTTCTCCTCCACAAGTCTGAGAGATAAACTATCCTATGTTCTTCTAATTTATTTATAATCTCGTTCTTTATGCCTAGGTCATGGACCCATTTTGATCTTATCTTGGTATGTGGTGTTAAGTGTGGGTCCTTGCCTAATTTCTGCCATACTAATTTCCAGTTATCCCAGCAGTTTTTATCAAATAATGAAATCTTATCCCAAAATTTAGAATCTTTGGGTTTGTCAAACACTAGATTGCTATAGTTGACTATTCTGTCTTGTGAACCTAACCTTTTCCACTGATCAACTAATCTATTTCTAAGCCAATACCAGATGGTTTTGGTGACTGCTGCTTTATAATATAATTTTAGATCAGGTACAGCTAGACCACCTTCATTTGATTTTTTTTTCATTAATTCCCTTGAGATTCTCGACTTTTTATTGTTCCATATGAATTTTGTTGTTATTTTTTCTAAATCATTAAAATATTTTCTTGGAAGTCTGATTGGTATAGCACTAAATAAATAGATTAGTTTAGGGAGTATTGTCATCTTTATTATATTTGCTCGGCCTATCCAAGAGCACTTAATATTTTTCCAATTATTTAAATCTGACTTTATTTGTGTGAAAACTTTTTTGTAATTTTGCTCATATAATTCCTGACTTTCCTTTGGTAGGTAGATTCCCAAATATTTTATGCTATCAACAGTTATTTTGAATGGAATTTCTCTTTGTATCTCTTGCTCTTGGGTTTTGTTGGTGGTGTATAAGAATGCTGAGGATTTATGGGGATTTATTTTGTATCCTGCTACTTTGCTAAAATTATGAATTATTTCTAATAGCTTTTTAGTAGAATCTCTGGGGTTTTCTAGGTATACCATCATATCATCTGCAAAGAGTGATAGTTTGGTTTCCTCATTGCCTACTCTAATTCCTTTAATCTCTTTCTCGACTCTTATTGCAGAGGCCAGTGTTTCTAATACAATATTGAATAATAATGGTGATAGTGGGCAACCTTGCTTCACTCCAGATCTTACCGGGAAAGGTTCCAGTTTTTCCCCATTGCATATGATGCTTACTGAAGGTTTAAAATATATGCTCCTAACTATTTTAAGGAAAAGTCCTTTTATTCCTATGCTCTCAAGTGTTTTTATTAGGAATGGCTGTTGGATTTTATCAAATGCTTTTTCTGCATCTATTGAAATGATCATATGGTTTTTGTTTGGTTGGTTGTTGATATAGTCAATTATGTTAATAGTTTTCCTAATATTGAACCAGCCCTGCATTCCTGGTATAAATCCTACTTGGTCATAGTGTATTATCCTGGGGATGATTTTCTGTAATCTTATTGCTAATATTTTATTTAAGATTTTAGCATCAATATTCATTAGGGAGATTGGTCTATAATTTTCTTTCTCTGTTTTCAGCCTACCTGGTTTAGGTATCAGTACCATATCTGTGTCATAAAAGGAGTTTGGTAGGACTCCTTCAATCCCTACTTCTTCAAATAGTTTATTTAGCATTGGAGTTAATTGATCTTTAAATGTTTGATAGAATTCAGATGTAAATCCATCTGGTCCTGGGGTTTTTTTCTTAGGGAGTTGATTGATAGTTTGTTCTATTTCTTTTTCTGAGATAGGAGTGTTTAGGATATTTACTTCTTCCTCTGTTAGTTTAGGTAAGCTATATTTTTGGAGGTATTCTTCTATTTCATTTAAGTTGTCGAATTTATTGGCGTAAAGTTGGGCAAAGTAACTCCTAATTATTGCTCTAATTTCCTCTTCGTTAGTGGTGAGTTCTCCCTTTTCATTTTTAAGACTAACAATTTGATTTTCCTCTTTCCTTTTTTTAATCAGATTTACTAAGGGTTTGTCTATTTTGTTGGTTTTTTCATAGAACCAACTCTTAGTTTTATTAATCAATTCAATAGTTTTTTTACTTTCAATTTTATTGATCTCTCCTTTTATTTTTTGAATTTCAAGTTTAGTGTTTGATTGGGGGTTTTTAATTTGTTCCTTTTCTAGCATTTTTAGTTGCAAGCCCAATTCATTGACCTTCTCTTTATCTATTTTATACAAATAGGCCTCTAGAGATATGAGATTTCCCCTTATTACCGCTTTGGCTGCATCCCATACATTTTGGTATGATGTCTCATTATTATCATTTTCTTGGATGAAGTTATTAATTATGTCTATAATTTGCTGTTTCACCCAATCATTCTTTAGTATGAGATTATTTAGTTTCCAATTATTTTTTGGTCTACTTTCCTGTGGCTTTTTATTGAATGTAATTTTCAATGCATCATGGTCTGAAAAGGATGCATTCACTATTTCTGCCTTACTGCATTTGAGTTTGAGGTTTTTATGTCCTAATATATGATCAATTTTTGTATAAGTTCCATGAACTGCTGAAAAGAAGGTGTACTCCTTTCTGTCCCCATTACATTTTCTCCAGAGATCTATCATATCTAATTTTTCTAGTATTCTATTTATCTCTTTGACTTCTTTCTTATTTATTTTGTGGTTTGATTTATCTAATTCTGAGAGTGCAAGGTTGAGATCTCCCACTATTATAGTTTTACTGTCTATTTCTTCTTGCAGCTCTCTTAATTTCTCTTTTAGGAATTTAGATGCTACACTACTTGGTGCATATATATTTAATATAGATACTTCTTCATTATTCATTCTACCCTTTAGCAAGATATAGTGCCCTTCCTTATCTCTTTTGATTAGATCAATTTTTGCTTTAGCTTGATCTGAGATCAGGATGGCTACCCCTGCTTTTTTGGCTTCACCTGAAGCATAGTAGATTTTGCTCCAACCTTTTACCTTTAACCTGCATGTATCACCCCGCTTCAGGTGTGTTTCCTGTATACAACATATTGTAGGATTCTGGCTTTTAATCCATTCTGCTAACCGCTTCCTCTTTATAGAGGAGTTTACCCCGTTCACATTTATGGTTAAAATGACCAATTCTGTATTACTTGCCATCTTGTTGACCCCGGTTTATGCTTTTCTCCCTTCTTACTCCCTTACCCCCTCCCTTACCCCCCTTCCCAGTATTAAGCTTGTGAGCTCCCCTTGCTTCTCACAGCCCTCCCTTTTTCAGTATCCCTCCCCTCCCCTTAGAGTTCCCCCCCCCCAACTTACCCCTTTCCCTCCCAGTTCCCGTATTCCCTTCCACTTAGCTTATTCCTTCCTTTTTCACTTTTCCCTTCTCACTTTTCAATGAGGTGGGAGAAGTTTCACCATAGATTGAATATGTCTAAAATTCTTCTCTTACTGCCAATTCTGAAAGCAGTAAAATACTCACTATTTTCATTCCTCTCCATTCTTTCTCTCAGATATACTAGGTTTTCTTTGCCTCTTCATGAAATGTAGTACCCCCACTTTCCCTTTTTTCTAGTACAATGTCCTTTCCTCAACTAGTTTCTAGAACAAGGTATACATGTATTTTTTATACATCTTTACAGCCGAAATATAGTTCCCAAGATTAATCTTTACCTTTTTAGATTTCTCTTGAGTTCTGTGCTTGTAGATCAAATTTTTTGTTAAGTTCTGGCTTTTTCATCAGAAATAGATGAAATTCGCTTATTTCGTTGAATGACCATCTTCTTCCCTGGAAAAAGATGCTCAATCTCGCTGGGTAAGTTATTTTTGGTTGCATACCAAGTTCCTTAGCCTTTCGGAATATCATATTCCAGGCCCTTCGATCCTTTAATGTGGATGCTGCCAGATCCTGGGTGATCCTTATTGTGGCTCCTTGATACTTGAATTGGGTTTTTCTAGCCGCTTGCAGTATTTTTTCCTTTGCCTGAGGGTTCTGGCATTTGGCCACTATATTCCTTGGTGTTTTGATTTTAGGATCCCTTTCAGTAGGGGATCGATGAATTCTTTCAATGTCTATTTTACCTTCTGTTTCTATGACTTCTGGGCAGTTCTCTTTGATAATTTCCTGGAAGATAGTGTTCAGGCTTTTTTTTTCATCATACTTTTCTGGAAGTCCGATGATTCTCAGGTTGTCTCTCCTGGATCTGTTTTCCAGGTCTGTTGTCTTCCCCAGAAGGTATTTCACATCCTTTTCCATTGTTTGATTTTTTTGGATTTGCTTGACTGATTCTTCTTGTCTCCTCGAGTCATTCAATTCCAATTGTTCGACCCTGATTTTCAGTGAGGTATTTTCTTCACTCACTTTTTTAAGATCTTTTTCTAATTGTCCAATTGAGTTCTTTTGTTCTGTGGAATTTTTTTCCATTTCGCCAATTTTGTTTTTTAGAGAGCTGTTTTCTGTTTCCAGTTCACTAATCCTATTTTTCAAGGATTTGGTTTCTTTATCCACTCTCTCTTTAACTGACTTCTCCAGGCTCTTTTGCCAAGCCTCCCTCTCCTTTTGCAGAGCCTCCCTCTCCTTTTCCCATTTTTCTTCTAGCTCCCTTGTGAGAGCCTTTTTAATTTCCTCCATGAGATTCATCTGTGCTGAGGGATATAAGGTCTCCTCCTTCGGGGATTCACCTGGGGACTGTTTGTTTTTAGTCTCCTCAGGGTTTGGAGTCTGCTCTTTATCTGTATAAAAGCTGTCCAGGGTTAAATTCTTTTTCAGTTTCTTGCTCATTCTGTCTATTTATCAAAGACAAACTATCAAAGAAACAGAAGGAAAAAAAACCCCTTGAATGGAGGCTGCTTTCTTTGGGGGAGGGGCAGGGTATTCGTGAGGCACAGGTCCTACTGTGCTATGGCGCCTGCGCACTGAGATCCGAGCGCTCTGAGATCCGAGCGGGCTAAGACACTGTGGGGGAGGGGTGGCCAGGTCCCTAGAAACTCCAGCTGTTTGGGATTGTATTCTTCACCCCCGGTGTTTTTAGCTTCTCTGCTGGGCTGCTGACTTGCTCCTATAGCAAAGCTCTCACCGCAGAGACGGCTGCGGTCCTACCCCCTCTCCGCTCCACCCGGTTCTGAGCTGCTATCTGTGCTCTGGTTGCAGCTGCTGCTACCCGCAGACTGCTTCCAAATACCGTCCCCGCCCTCGCGCAAAAACAGACCTTTCTTGACGAGTCTCAAGGATGGTTTCTCTTGGTAAGTAATTGTATGGTTTTTTTTTTCAGTCGAGCATTAATTCAGAGGCATGAAATGAAATGAATAGTGAGAGAAAAACACGGAGATTACACAGAAGTGTATTTCCTCTCCGCCATCTTGGCCGGAAGTCCTCTCATGACTCTTTAATATATTCTACTTTCATTCCCCTTTCTGACTTTCTATACCTTGTCATATCCCAACATAAGGGATATCAACATTCTTTTCCTTCTTCCTCCCTGACACCTGAGCTAATCAGCGCCTTTCTGTGTGTGATTGTCCCCTATTGGAATATAAGCTTCTTGAAGGCAGGGATTATCTTTCTTTCATTTGATATTTGTATCTCCAGTATTTAGTGCAGTGCCTGACACATAATAAATACTTAATAGGTGCTTCTTTCTTGTCTTTCTCCTTCATAACCTCATATCACACAATTATTTATTTGTATATTTATTTTTTTCCAGATTACAATTGTAATTGCAATCAATTTAAGAATATCTCAAGTAACTTACTAATATATATCTTCTCCATAAAACTTTAATAACTTTAAAGTTATTATAATTATCAAATTAAATAACTTTAATTTGAATGAAAATGTGTGAAATTTGGAATGTTAAATTTCATATGAAAATCCACATATATCATGTAAAATGCTTTTCTTGGGAGATGAGCAAGGGATGAGGTGGGAGAAAAATAGAAGAAATAACAGGGGGCAAAATGCCAGAAATCACTGCAAATATACAGCTTCCTATCTTTTCCTAATTTTAACTGAGGAAAAGAAATTTAACTTCACAATCTAGAAAGTAGTGGATATGGGATTTCATTTTGTTGTTTTCCAGTGGAAATATAATCATGTATTTTTTTTAGAAGATGAACAACCAAAGACCATTTTAGCCATGCTGGGTTTTTTATAAACAAACTGAAATTAATTTAAATCTCAAATGAAAACTTCAGTTAATCTATAGGAACTTCCAGAAGGCTTACCATCTCTGCCTTTGCTTAATCAGGAACATGCTATGCTTATGGAACTCTAATTCACTTGCTGCCTATTAGGGAAAACCTTTAGTAGCCCTTCCCCCATCCACACAGAGTTGGCATTATAAAAGGGGACAGAGAATAAACATTTTCTACTTATTTATATACCCTACAAGAGATTCAATTCATAGTCAAACTCATTAGTCTTCCAACTTTTTTGCCTATGTGTGTGTGTGTGTATGTGTATGTATGTATATATGTCCCATCAATAAAAATTCTGAGTCTACTCCCAAATATATATATTTCTTTACATGTGTAACTCAATACCCATTGTGGCAAAAGAAAAAACTTTGGCCATTAATCCCATTCCCTCATTTAGCATATGAAGAAAATGGGGCTGAGAAAGGTTTAATGATTTACCAAGGGTCACATCATTATTATATATATCTGATGCAATATTTGAACTCTGGTATTCTTGGATCCAAGCTTAGCACTCTATACACTTCACACCAGAACCTGGGTTCAAATCTGTTCCAGAAATTTACTGTGTAAATTTGGGCAAGTCATTTACTATGGCTGGACTTCAGTTTCTTTATCTCTAAAATTATGGGACTGAATTCATTATATAGCTTTTGATGATTCGTACAGCTCCAAATGTATGATTTATTGCATACACTGAATATGCATCTATTTTGTTTAACTGTTTTTTCTTTGTTACAAGGGGTATGTTAATAGAGAAGAGTATGCAATCAGAAAATTACAGCAGTAATTTTCAAAAGACATCAATAAGACTTAAAAAAATGTGGCCATAAGAAATGTTCTTTAGTACTGTACACCACTACAATCTGCTATGTCATCTTCAGCAGTGGAATATGCCAGCCAAGGAGATGTTCAGTTTGGTCATAAAAGACTATAGTCACACCCTCACAGGAATAGAACACTAATACCTTTTGTTCTCAGCCTGCAAACTTTCTGAAAGGCAAACAGAAATTTCTCTGGAGATATGCTTGACCCAGATAGACAAGGATCTCCATTCCTGGGAAAGTCTAGAACTTGCAATCAATGCAAGTGAAGAAAGAATAGAAAGGTATTTCAAAAGTGGAGCCAGCAGTCATGCCTAGTATTTGATTTTACTATTTCTAATTTGTTAAACTATATACTGTTCACTCTATAAATCATAGAGATGTTCTTTTCCTTTTTTACTAGTGAATAACATAAATCAGGATAGTGTCAAGAACCCCCACAATTCCAAATTTGTGTCCTATGTGTCGGGAGACCAGGAAGGCAGTAGCCAACAGATAGCATGAACATCTCCAACAAGAGAGCACCCAGAAGAAAAGTTTTCTGGTGCAAAGAACACGACTCCAGAGTCAGAACAACTCAGTCTAAATACTTAGGAATTCATATTTCAAGAGGGAAATAACACTTAGAGATATCAAGAAAAGCTTTACATAGGAGACAGCATGTAAGCTGAGCAAGTCTTAAAGGTAATGAAGTACCCTTAGGAGGTAGAAGTAAAGTAGCTCATCGTAAGCACAGGGGAATAGCCTATATCTAAAAGTCCAGATATCCTTCGTGATTGAAAACACTCACATGTTTCCATGAGACTTCACAGCCACGTATATAGACAACATTTTATTCTTTATATTGAAGTTACTAAAGATGCAAAATTTTCATAAAATTTGGTTAGGGGTGGAATAGGAAAAATGACTTTTTTCTCTCATTAGAAAAAAAACACCAAATGTGGTGGAAATTCCAAATATATGTAATAGTTTCTTTTCCCCCCTTTTTGGCACCTTTATCTTCAGCACCTAAAGTCACTCTGACAGTTTAGCAATGTAAGATGTCACACTATATATAACTTGTTTGGCTACAAAGTTGTATTTGTTAAATTAAATTTTAAAATGGAGTTTATTCTAATAACAATTATGAATCCTCTAATTGAATTTACTTGTAAATATTTAACTTTTTAGTACAAATGGAGCAATAAGATAGTTTGTTATCAACAATAAAATAAAGAATTGCTCTTTCTAGATTTATGATCCTCCCTCCACCATGGCAAATAGCTGTAAAAACCACTAATTTTTTTTCAAAAGGCTAAAACAAAACTCCTACTCTCTAAAAACAATTTTATAATGTAGAACTGTGTTTAATTAGTCCCATTTTCTGATTTGTCACTAAAAGTCATTTGTTTTCATTTTTCCCATTCAAAGAATTATCTGTAGTGATTTATTTTAAGACAGGCTTCTCTACTTCTACTTCTTTCACACCCCGTTTCCATATAATTTCTATCAGAATGGCTGGACATCATTCTGACATCATTCAGTTTCCATTATATTTCCAATTCTTTAATCCCTGGTCAGGAAGACAGAAACATACCTACTGATCTCTTCATCTAAAGTCCTCAAAGATAAATATACAGCAAAAAAAGTCATTTTCCCTTGCAACAATAACAATATACACTTGAGGCACAAATGCAAATTATTTTGGAATGAAAAGTTATAAAATAAGAACAAATTATACTGTACATTATACTTTTCTAAGTTCCTAGTGAACTTTTGGAAGGATAGGGACAGGAACTGTCCAGGATGAGCCAGCACGAATGGACTGAAGTCTGTACCAGGAGAGAAGATTCCAGAATTTATTACATAATAGAATTGTTTGAATATTTAAGCATAATTTTCTGAATACTACTCTGTACACTAGGGCTTACTTACTATCCATGGGTCACTACTTACTTCCTTCAGACTTGATGATGACATGGAAAGGATAGACCAAATATCTGAGAGGTACCCAAAGAACAATTGATTCCTTTCCTTAATCACTGAACAGTTTGCCTACAACAATACACCTAAGTTTCAACCCATTACAACCCTTTCTTTGCAGATTACTACTTTTAGTCCAGCACTTACCCTACCATACCAAATCCTTCATTAATTCCAACGACTACCTTCTGAGGTAATCAAGTGCACACATGCTGATCTGGCAATTTGGGGAAGGAAAGAAGGAAGAAAAGAAGGAAAAAAGGAAGGAAGGAAGGAGAGAAGGAGGGAGGGAGGGAAGGAGGAAAGGAGAAAAGGAGAGAGAGAGGGAGGGAGGGAGGGAAAAAGGAAGGAAGGAGGGAGGGAGGGAAGAAGGAAGGAAAGAGAGGAAGGAAGGAAGGAAGGAAGGAAGGAAGGAAGGAAGGAAGGAAGGAAGGAAGGAGGAAGGAAGGAAGGAAGGAAGGAAGGAAGGAAGGGGAAAGGAAGAAGGGAGGGAAGAAGGAGAGAAGAAGGAAGGAAGGAAGAAAGAAAGACAAAAAAGAAAGAAAGGAATAGAAAAAGAGAAAGAAAGAAGAAAGGAAGGAAGAGAGAGAGAAAGAGAAAGAAAGAAAAAAAGAAAGAAAAGTTTTATACAGGACTTTCCCCTTCATCACTGAAAGCTGCAAGATACCATCAGCATTTGGATCACAACATTTTAACTAGCATTCTGAGGCTAATTCGTTCTAAGATGTCCTCTATGAACAAAATAATATGTTTTATTAATAAAATAATATAATATATTTTGTTCTGCTTCAGGTTAATTCCCCTCTCCATTTCTCTTCTGTACTATTCCCATTCTTATCTGACTTATCTTTTCTTCTCACTAGGTTCAAATCATGCTTTAATCCTGATGAGAACTTAATTGTTTCATGAAAATTCTTGTCTTTGATGAGCAAACTTTCCTATATCCTGCTTTTCCACAAATATTCCTTCTACCTCCGTATCTTAACTAAAACTTGGCTGGCCACCTCAACAATAGCAATTATCTCACAACTTTTTTCAATAAAGATACTTTCTTTCCCATCCTTCCTACTCCCCAACCTGACCATTCAAGTTAGGGGGAGGGGTCCACATAATCCACTTTTTAATCCCACTACCAACTCTAGACCATTACTCTATCACCATTATTCAATCCATGTTCTTTTAAAATTTCCATCATTTACTTAAATCAGTGGTTACTCTTGCTCTCTGTCATCACTTATCCATCTCCAGAATACCATTCTATCTTCTTAAATCTACCAACCAATAGGTATCTATAATGTGTCAAACACCATGATAGATAATAATATACAAAGGCAAAATTAAATAACTCCTGCTTTCAGAGTACTAACAAACTACCTAGGAGATACACTATGCACATACACAGGTATATACAAAATAGATCCAAGACCATTTTAAGAAGAAGGCACTAGCAGGTAGAAAAGATCAATAATGGCTTTGTGTAGAAGTTGGCAATTTAGCTGACCTAATGGAGATGAAAACAGCATATTTTCCAGGCACAAGAGACATAAAGACAGAAAGGGGAGATGGAATACCATCTGAGAAGAATATGAAGAGTTAATTTGACTGAAAGACGGTGTGTATGAGTGCAGAGTACACAGAGTAACATAACAAATGTTTCATTCACTCATCATTTAACTATTATTGTGATAACTCCATGATCTCAAACTCTGAAATTCCCTTCTTTGATCATAACTTTGTTATTCTGCCACCTAGCTTCCAAATCTTTTCCTTCCCTTTTCTCCTAATTTAACATCTCTGCTCCAGACTTACTTTTCTTCTCTCATTCCACTTAAATATAAACTGTCTTTCATCCTTGAATTCTTCACCCCCTTGCCAAATTCCCAGCCTAGGTTATACTATAAATCATCAATTCTACCACCATTCTTCCTTCCATTCTAGTCATCTCTACAAATGTAAGTCAAACAACTATATTGATTGGATCTACTACAAATTTATATTACCTTCCCTCATCAACTCTAAAACATTTCCTGTAATGCCTGTTCTAGGGTATAGGAAGTATACAGAGAAGACTAGCAACTCTGGTATAAAGGCTTATCAAGCCTTTTTTAGGGCTCCTTCATCTTTGGTGTCTACCTTCACCCAACTCTCACCTATGGCTCCAAAAAGCTATAGCACACACAGTATCCAAGTAAACCATATCAATAAATCGGCTAAACCAGGTTGAGGGTAGCCAACAGTTTTCATACTAATCAGTGAATTAAGGAGGGTGTCCACCCCAAGCATGTGAAGACTTTCCCCAGTGGAGTGGCCATATGAGAACAATCTGCTCTAATAGCCACGAAGGTGGCTGAAATAAGCACTCTGGAGTGCTTAGTGCTTTGATATCAAAAATGCCAAGACTAAAAGAATAGGAACAGACAATTTCAAGATGATAAAATTGAAACTATTTCCACTCATGTGAAAGGGTGTTCCAAATCACTATTGATCAGAGAAATGCAAATGAAGACAACTCAGAGATACCATTACACACCTCTCAGATTTGCTAGAATGACAGGAAAAAATAATGATGAATGTTGGAGGGGATGCAGGAAAACTGGGACACTGATGCACTGTTGGTAGAGTTGTGAACAAATCCATCCATTCTGGAGAGCAATCTGGAATTATGCTCAAAAACTTGTCAAACTGTGCATACCCTTTGATCCAGCAGTGTTACTACTACTGGGCTTATATCCCAAAGAGATCTTAAAGAAAGGAAAGGGACCTGTATGTGCCAAAATGTTTGTAGTGGCTAGAAACTGGAAAAGAATGGATGCCCACCAATTGGAGAATGGCTGAATAAATTGTGGTATATGAATATTAGGGAATATTATTGTTCTGTAAGAAATGACAAGCAGGATGAATACAGAGAGACTTGGATTTATATGAACTGATGCTGAGTGAAATGAGCAGGACCAGGAGATCATTATATACTTCAACAATAATACTATATGAGCATGTATTCTGAGGGAAGTGGATTTCTTCAACAAAGAGAAGATCTAACTCAGTTTCAATTGATCAGTGATGGACAAAAGTAACTACACCCAAAGAAAGAACACTGGGAAATGAATGTAAACTATCTGCACTTTTGTTTTTCTTCCAGGGTTATTTTTACCTTCTGAATCCAACTCTTCCTGTACAAGAAAACTGTTCAGTTCTGCACACATATATTGTATCTAGGATATACTGTGACATATTTAACATGTATAGGACTGCTTGCCATCTGGGGGTGGGGGTGAAGGGAGGGAGAGAAAAAGTGGAAACAGAAGTGAGTGCAAGAGATAATGTTGTAAAAAATTACCCAGGCATGGGTTCTGTCAATAAAAAGTTATAATTATTATTTTAAAAAATGCCAAGACTATCCATTTCATCCCAGACCATTCCTATCATCTTGACTTTTGCCTTGCCACTAGAATTCATGACTCAGGAAGAGAAAGTGAAGCTAGTTTGTACAACTCTGCCTTATTTAATTTCAATTCATGTGCAAGTCAAGACATCACCACTACTGTCATTGGTCTTCTTCAAAAACAAAGGATGAACAACAAGGTCTGTTCTCAATCTTGTCTTTTCTTATACATTATAAGCTACCTCAGACTCTTAGCAGAAGTCCCTTTCTGCTATTTTGCTGAGAAAATCAAGGCCTCCTTAACAAATCTGTTTTCTCTCAAACTCCACAAGTCAAAATGCTCTGGATAATCTTCTTTTTCTTTTATTCTTTATTCTCTGAGGAAAAGTGTCCCTCACTGCCACAAGCTTGACTTTCCAATTCACTTTCTCTCATTTGTCATCTCTCCCAATCTCTAGATTTCTTGCATGTAGCCTACAAACATGCTCCAGTCTTTCCCATTGCTAACAAAAACCTTTACATTATGCCATCATTCCCTCAAAGCTCTCATCCTCCATCTCCCTTTCCCAGTCAGACTCCTAGAAAAAGACATCCACATTGATTGTTTCTTCTTTCTCACCTCCTACTCATTTCTGAACTTTTTGCAATTTGGCTTCAGACTTTGCTGAAACTGTTTTCTACAAGGTTTTCAACAATCTCTGAAGTGTTAAAGTGTTAAACCTAAAGACCTTTTTCAGTAATCATTTTTCTTGAATTTTTTGCAGCTTTTGACATTGCTGACTACCCTTCTCTCTTTCCTTAGCTTCTGTAACACTGCTCCCTGCTGGTTCTTCTTCAACTAGTCAGATTGCTCCTCTTCGGGTACTTTTGTTGAATTATGATCTCCTCCTTTCTCAATGTGGTTGTCCCCAGAATTCTGACCTAGATCCACTTCACTTTTTTGTATATATTTTGTATATATATTCTCCCTCTTGGTGATTTTATTTGCTTCCACAAATTCAATTATCATCTCAATATAGATAACTCCTCTGGTGCAATGAAGAAAAATGAATGAAGTATCATTTTTCTAATAATGACTTACCCTCAAGAAATACATAAGGGCTATTATTGAGAATATGTATAATAGGAAAGGGTAATGTGAGTTGATCATGTACAAGAAAACTATAATATATAGTTCAAATGTTACATTGATATCCTTGAAATATAAAATTGACTAGAAAAAACATACTAAAATATTGGATGGATATTCCATGGAAGACCTATGAGTGAACATGGATAAGAATCACACAGAAGGCATGGAGGAACTGCAATCTATATCAGTGGAAGTAATATTTAATTGACAAAATCATATCCACTTAGCTGTTATCACCAACTCCTGAACTGTTATAATTAATTTCAGCCCAATTTTTTCATAATCATTAGCTTCATATGCCAAATGAGTGTTGGACGTACTATCTACATATTTCATTAGTACCTCAAACTCAGTGTGTCTAAAACAGAACTCATTTTCTACCCATGAAACAATTCCAGTTATTAACTTTTTTATTCCCATTTAATTATGTAAGCATGTATAAGGCACTCAGTGCAAGGCACTTTGATAAACATAGTAGAAAATAGAAATTACATTTTAGTAATTAACTGGGTTTGTTTTTTAGAAATTCCACCTCAACTCTTTTCTCCTTCATTTTCCATATACAATTAGATGCCCAAAATTAGTGATTCTACCTTTACATTTTTAGCATCCTTCCATTTCTCTCCACTCACACAATCACAACTCTAGCCCATGCCTTCATTACCTCTTACCTGCAGGCACTACTTACCTGCAAGTACCTCCTAATTGGCCTCCACATTTACAAACTCTATACCTGGTCTTCCCCTCCAACCCAGCTTCCACTTACTTCCCTACTTCAAAACGTTAGCCCCTCTCTGATAAAAATACAAATCCCAAGAGAGACATTTAAGACTCTTCCCTTGCTTTTCCCATTCTATTTCACATTACTCACCTTTACGGACTCTATGTTCCAGACCTACTGGAATTAACCTACTAGTTTTTGTTCTTTGAAATACAAAATCCATCTCCTTTGCCCTATAAACTGACACCTATACCTGGAATGTACGTACTCCCTCTTTACCGCTACCTCCTAGAATCCTTTGCTTCCTTCCAGATTCCTGTTAGGTAACATAACTTATAAGAATTAAATCTTTCCTGATCCTTGATCCACTTCTCCCTTTAATTTTTAATGCTCTTTTCTATTTCAAACTACCAGATATTTACTTTGTCTGGATATATAAATCATATATGTATATGTATATATATATATTTCCTGGGACCCCAATGGTGTCAAGTGAGTTATCAGTAGCCAGTCCCTCCTTGTCCATTAAGATGAATGATCAATTTTTTAAATTGCTAGATAACTTTTAGATATCTCCATCAGAGCATCCCATTAGCATCTCAAACTTAAAAGTTCTATGATAGAAGTCATATTTTCCTAAGAGCCATGTCTCTTCCAAACTTCCTGATTTCTAGCAAAGGCATCATCATTCTTTTAGTTTCCTAGCCTTGGAATCTAAGCATCACACTTGATTCTTACTCTTCTCTCATAATTTGCAGTCTTGTTGATTTACCTCCATAACATTATTTGTAACCGTCTCCACACTGTCATACAACCACCACCTCAACTTTTTTTACCTTAACTATTGCAACAGCTTCTTAATTGAGTTTTCTATTTCCAGTCCTCCCCACTATATTTTCCCTGCAGTTGCTAAATTAATATTCCTAAGAGGCAAGTATTACCATATCACTATCCTAGTCAAAATTTTCAATATTTTTCTATGTAATGCCACTACCATAAAGTATAAACTTTTCAACCTAGCATTTAAAGATTACCATATGTTTGTTCCCAATTATCTTTCCAAATTACTTTCCATTACTCCTCTTCACATACTTTGCATTTCCACTAAACTGACCTAACTACTTGACTCAAACATAATATTGGACATGCCAGTGCCTTTGCTCAGGACTCTCTCCAATACCAGAATGCACTATCTTTTCATACTTACCTCTAAAAATCCTTGCTTGTCAGGCACAAGTATCGTCTTCTACTTGAAGTCTTCCCCGATTGCCTCAGTTCTTTGTACTTTATCATTCTTGAAATTACTATGTACATACTTATCTCTCTACATGTTATACCTTCCAGCATAACATAAGATCCTTGAGGACAGAGAATATTATTACTTTTGTCTTTTCATTTCCAATGTCTTACACAAGGTAAGGAGCTTAAATAGATATTTGTTGAATTTAATTTCTTACTCAGCTGTCTGAGTAAAATCAAATTACCAACTAGTCAGAGAAAAGATAAAATTATCAAATTTGAAGGATAAAAGAACCTGCTTCCTAGCTGACCTATGCAAACAAGCTATTGAGAATTATAAATGGGGATTAGATTAAGGAAGAGTCAATGAGTTATAACTATACAGTTTAATCATGACAAGGATGCCAAAAGAGCCTGAAAAACTATCTTGGTCTCCAAAGATTTTATATCCTTGTAAGGCAACTAGATATAGTAGTCAAGGGTAATACAATTTAATTTAATGTAAGCTCATTTTTAATATGTTAAAGAAAAGATTGTAAAAGATCATAAGTGGGTACTATTTCACAAAAGAGTAAAGTACAGTGGAAGGAAAAAGAAGTTTACAGAAATGTTGGTCCAAAAACCAATAATGCCAGATTGTCCACAGAATGTTTATAGACTGAATTGGATAGAAGACTACAAATAGAAGAAAAATGGCATTTCCTAGTGTTTGTATAGTGATTCCTTGTCATCACTGATTATGGAGAAAACACTGCATTTGGACTCCATAGCATTAAAGAGATTAAATCAAAAATCAATTTCAAAACACTAGAAAACTGATTTTCAAGTTCTCTGAAAGGATAAGATTCAGATTAACTAGAAAAAAACTAAAATATATCATTTTTAACAACAAAGCAATCATGAGGACATTAGTAACTATCAACCCATATGCCTAATTCCTTACTTGTATATATGTCTTTAAGAGATATACAGGTATCCTTGATGAAAATTTTAAAAATGAATAGGTAGCTTAGTATGGACTGTTTTTAAATTCATGCCAAATGTCATCACAGAACTGAAGTATAGAGAATACAAATCTGTACTCTGTTTCTTGATTATAAGAAATTATGTTACAGTAGAACAGATTATTGTCCTATAAAGATTCTCCTCTAACAAAGTGTTTCACATGTTAAGATACACGTAGATATGTTGAGATAATACAATATTTCTTGAGAAATGTCATTGCAATAACTTTGTTCAAGAGCTTCTGACTGTATATCTTAAACAACATATAAAACTGTATTCACCATAGTTGTGGAGCATTTATAGAGTTCAAATGGAAAAGAGATTTTCCTATAAATAGTAATATTCTCCAGAAGCTTGTATTTATGAAAGATCCTGTTGATTACATCAACAATATGGCTATATCAGAAGATAAATCTAGTACAGTACACTTTACACATAGCAAGCATTCACTTGTAGAAGCTGACAGGCATGGTGACAATATTTTTACCAGCACAGAAAGGAAGAATTCTGGTTTGAACATTTACAATTTGGGAGAAAGGGAAGCAAAGTAGCATACAAATTAATCAATTCTCTTTTGTCTTCTTCTATAACTGACGTTTACCAACAATATTATTGTTGACTGGTCTAAGAGAAGGAAATAAAAAGAGTGTAGAGAATTAGCATTAATATAGGTAGAAAAAGTATCTGAATTCATTTCCATCCCTTTAATTCCTCACAGAAACTTCTATTAGACTCTTGATCTCTTCTGTTATTTGAGTTCTTTGTCAAAGATGCAGAGGTTGCTATAATGGTGAGGCCGGTAGTGGAGAGATAATAAATCACCTTGTATTATCTATTCTAATGTTTCATTTCACTAGTGAGAATAATCAAAAGTTGGCCATGAGTTAAATATGTAGGCATATTTTTTACTTTTGATCAACCAGAAATAATAAAATCAAGTCTGTAACATCCCTCATAAAAATATTTTATAAGTACACATATATATATATATAGTGTGAATCTATATCCAGAGACCATTAATTTTCCTCAGGTCTACATTTCATGTTACTAATACTATCGTAATGATTCAAATAATCAATCAGATCACCTAAAAAATCAGATCACTATAAAAATACAAAAGAATTGCCCAGTCTGATTCGTTCACTGAAGACAGTCAAAATAATCAGATCTTGTCTGCTTTGGGATGGTTTTCCAATGACCAAATTTTATCAACCATTCAACAATATAATCAATTGGCTGGCACCCTAGATATAAACAATCTGTCACATGGACCTGGTTAGTAGTTTTTCTCTAAACAAAGTAGAAAAATAGAAGAAATATAATAAGAATTATACTCTTTCTATTCTGTAGCCACCATTCTTTAACCACTAAACTCTACTATCAGATCTCTGTACGTAGCTTTTATTAGAATATATAACTGTTCTTTACAGCCCAAATTATTCCTCTAGCCAAAATATACAATTCTTTAAGCAACCACAAAGAATTGTAAGTTGTCTTTATTTATTCATGAGATAAATATTTACTGGAATACTCATAAATATTTACTGTATATCTATATATCAATCTCTGTTGAAGATATGACTGCAAATGCAGGACCTAAGTCCCACATCCATCAAAACACTCATGGATACTTATGAAGCAATATATCTAAACTATAAAATAAAAGACAATATTTCATCCAGATTTAGTTGAGATATTAATGAAAAATTCTCCTAAGATAAATTAAGTAGTATAATTTTATATTAGACAACATTTATGTGGCAGTTTACAGCTTTAAAATCATACAACATCAAATGGTCAACACGATGGAAGTCTACACATTTAATCCAAACCTTATGACTTTTAAAACCTTTCCAAAATAGGACAAGCTTAATATAATCTTATCAACTACCTCTCATGTTTTCCTGAAATAAGATTGCACATTCAATGCATGGGTTAGTATCATAATTCAACTCTACCCCTTCCCCACTCTTCCTAGTGCTTCAGAAAACCAAAACTTTGAAGCTTGCTCTGGAAAATAGCATTGTGGGATCACTCTGCTACACACAGAGCTTAACCACAGAACTGAGGAAGAGAGAGAACTGATGCAGGATGTTACTTGTTGTGACTAAACTAGGTCCAAAAGAAAAGAGCCTAGAATCCAACTGGGGCCAAGTCTAGTCTTGCTGAAGTCAGCTAGGGAAAAGACTGAGATGGAAATGTGAATTGCCAGGAGGGAAGAAAGCCAAGATGGCTTTGAAGTCCGGTCCCCAAGAAAACTGTCATCAAAGAAGAAGTCAGAAAGTAAGCAATTGGGGAATATAGAGAAAAGAAGATGAAATTACCAAAGATCTCAGGAGGAAGAAAACACAGTTAAAAACCTTGAACATAAGCACATTGTATTGTGGTTATTGTACACAAAGGAAATTGTATCAATACCTGATGAGGCAGAGAATCCTCTGGATTCCTTGGAAAATCGAACCATAGCATGACATTCCTGAATGAGTTAAAATAGGAATAATGAAAGCAGAATTTATGTTCTGTACAACAGAATTAATTGATTATATAGAAAAATTTGAATCCACAAAGGCGTGTATCACCAAAGAAAGAAAAGAGAAAAATAACTTATTGGAAATAGAAATACATAGTAATGAAAGATAATCTGGAAGAAGAGAAGCATAAAGCAATAATGTTAAAAAAAAAAAAAAAAGATGATTAGAGACAGCCAGGTGGCACAATAGTTAGAGCACCCGCCTTTGAGTCAAGAGGACCTGAGTTCAAATTTGGCCTCAAACTCTTAAAGCTTACTAGCTATGTGACCCGGGGCAAGTCACTTAACCCCAAATTCTTGCTCCCCCCAAAAAGATGATATTCATACAAGCAATATTTATTTCCATATTTATCTCAAAGATAGGATGAATAGAAACAATTTAATGATTATAGATATCTCCAAATAATACTCCCAAAATGAATGCCATAATGCAAGAAAAACCATAAGAAAACTATTTCATCTTTTTAACAAAGTATCAATTAAAAGACTCTATAGGCTGCCTTAAAGGGGAAAGAAAAGGGAATAAGCATTTATATAGTACCTATTAGGTACCAGGTACTATGCTAAATTCTTCACAAATATTATCTCACTTGATCCTCACAATAACTCTTCAATGTAGATGCTGTTTTTAATTCTCAATTAATAATTTATAAATTTGAAGTAAACAGAAGTTGTGACTTCTCTAGAGTCACATAGCTTATAAGTGTAGGAGGTTGAATTTGAATTCAAGTCTTCTTGACCCTAGTCTCAATGCTCTAACCATTGTATCACCTAGTTGCCTTCAGGAAAGAAAAAAAAAACCTATTCTACAAACTCTAAGACATATAGTCTTATATGAAATTTAACAATTCCAATGATAAATAAAAAATTCTGCAAGCAACCAAGCAAAAGACCTTCAAATATAAAGGAAAGGACATTGAATAACACAAAATTATTCTGCCTCCTTGAGAAACTATAGGAAAAAATGGAATAACCTGTTGTGAAGGGCAAAGGAGCTCAAGATAGAACAGTGTCATATTCTGCAAACTTGAGCTCACAACAAGAATATTATATGATGCTCAATTCTGATGGATGTGATTCTTTCCAACAATGAAAAGATGGAGGTCAGTTCCAATGATCTTGTGATGAAGAGAGCCACCCACACAAAGAGAGAGGACTGTGGGAAATGGGTGTGCATTGCAACATAGCATTTTCACTCTTTTTGTTGTTTGCTTGCATTTTGTTTTCTTTCCCAATTTTTCACTTTTTGTTCTGATTTTTCATGTGCAACAAGATAATTGTATAAATATATGTGCCTATGTTGGATTTAACATATATTTTAGCATGTTTAACATATATTTGATTACTTGCCATCTAGGGGAGAGGGTGAGGGGGAAAGGGGAAAATTTGGAACACAAGGTTTTGCAAGAGTCATTGTTGAAAAATAATTCATGCATATTCTTTGAAAATTAAATGCTTTAATAAAAACAAAAAAAGAAATAGAAAAAAGAAAAAATTGGGCTGAAACCATTAATAAACAAACAATGGATGTTAAATTTAAAATATGAATTTTGAAGCATTCCTAGAAATAAGAAGAATAGCCACAATAAGATCAGAACAAATGATTTGCCTTTCAAACTCTCTACACAACAGAAATATTATAAAAACAAATCTAGCAATCAAGGAGTATAAAAACAGCAACAAAATAACAACAGACAAACCAAACTATTAAGTAACTGTTCTACTATAATTTCGATTTGTAGGAGAAAATGGAAAATGCTAAAGAAACAAACCTGAAAGAACATGGACTAAACTTTATACCATCCTGATTATAGGTGAATCAATATTTTTGTACAACTGAATAACATAATGAGAGAGTTCATAAAAGGAGAGAGCAGAGAAAGAAGATAGAAGGGAATATGTAACATACCCATATCGAGTAAAGGATTAAGAGCAAAGGAAAAACAACTTCTGTAATCTGACAGGAAGAAGAGTTCTTACATTCTCTTGTAAGGGGGAACTAACAACCACAAGAACTGAAGGGCAGGGAGAGGGGTGAGGATAGAGAGTACAGGGTATTGTAGCAAATGATAAGAAAATGACCATGAGGAGAGCAATGATTAATATCAAAGATATAGGAAAATTCCTACAATGGGACAATCACCTTTCTGTCACTTACAGGAATTGATATTGCTAAGACAAAGCACAAAAGACAAAGGAAAAAGGGATAGGTGAGTCAGGGGTTAAGATCCACAAAGTAAAAATAACATGGAAACTATTTAGATGAGAGAATTCCCTAGAAGCTTTATTTTAATGAGGAATAGAGACTAAAGACTGAGTAACTTTAAAGGCACTAATCAAAGAAGAAAAATCTAGAAAAGATGAAAATAATGGATAAATTAGAAAGAATGGAAAGAATAAAAGAAAAAATCCTTTTTAAAAAGGTATACAATGTTATTTACATTTAAAATCTTTCTAAATGCAACAACTATTAGAAACAACTATTCCTAGAAACAGATGAATTTCTTTACAAACTGTCAAAGGATTTAAAAGGAGAAAAAATTTTGTATGAGAGAGAGCACTGTACAATGGATAAAGAACAAGCCTCAGAGTCAGGAAAACTTGAGTTCAAGTCTTGCCTTTGACATATACTGGCTGTGTGACCAAGAATGTGTCACTTAATCTCTCAATGGTCTAGGCAATTCCCTGAGATCAGAAGACATGCATTGACAGAGAGACTTTCCTCATTTGGGAGTTCTTTAAAGAATAAAACGTTTAGTCTTTATATTTTATGTAATATAATAAAATGCCATAGTTTTTTTGAACCCCATCAAAAATTTACATTTTCTGTTCTATAGTTAAAATAGCCAGATGATCCTGATTATCCCAAATACTTTTCCTTTTATAAAAGCATTGTAGAGACTTTAAAATTAACAAAAATGATCAAGCAAACTATATAAAATGCCATGTCTTGGTATTAGATTTTCATATTACTTGTCAGATTTCTACAACATAATCAATTAACAGCACAAAAAAGGGCTTACCAAAAGCAAATTAAAAGTTGTCTTTCTTAAATGCACCATAAAATCAGTTAGCATTTAATTAACATTAAATACTTTCACTTAATATAGGCAAGTCATTTAATATCCCTGAGCTCAAATTCTAATCTATAAAATGAGGGTGTTAAATTGGAAGATCTCAGAGGTCCCTAGTAGCTTTAAATCCATGACTCCGTTTCTGTATAGTCCAAAATCATTTTCCATCTCTTAGACAATCTAGTATTCTTTTTTAAAAATACAAACTGGTATGCCTGTGTAATAAAAACAATCATTTTTCTCTAGAATCTTAACAAGTAAATCTCTGTCACTTGCAATTTTGCTGAGAAGAACAATATCAACAACAAAAAATGTATTTTGCTTTCACTCAACTGAATTGGGTGAGAATAATTTACACCTAAATTATGACTTGGAAAAAATACCATATTTTAAAGTTAATAAGTATATCTTTTGAAAGAAAAACTTGTAAAAAAAATCTTGCTGCTCTATTCTTCAGATCTCAACAAATTACTCAATTGTACCAAAAATCTACAAATAACCCTCAATGAGTTAACTGACTGAAACTTAAGAGCATTTTATGTTCTTTGGTTTTCTGTAAATTCTTTAAGGATGGTTCCTATTTTTGGTTTCCTAAAATGTACCAGCTGATTTAGCAGAAAGTAATACAAATGTGCATTAGCTCCACCTGTGTAGATATAAATTTAGCATTTTATTTAAAATATAATGAAAAAATACAGGTAATGAAAATTACCTATATTTTAAATTTAGTTTCTTGAATATTAAAGAATTAAGAAGATATAGTTCCCACTACCAAAGTATTTTTGCAAATAGCTACTTGATTTTGACACTTCAGTGTCATTTTCTTTTTTTCTGGAAAAAATCCAAAGTACTCCTTTTAAAGCTTACAACAGTACTGCTATTTGAAACCTTTAAAGAATAGTGTTCCTTAGTTATTACTAATATACTAATAACTGGACGATTTTACAAGACTATAATCAGTGCTATCAAACCATATGAAAATAAAATTCCAGAACTAAGTCATCAATTTCAGATAGTCACATCTTCAAACTGAGACAACAGGAGGTCTTTAGATATGAAACCACAGAATCAAGAAATGAAATTTTGACTTTACCACTAATGAAAATAGTTTGTATTCAGACAGAATTTGAAATGTTATTAGGATTAAGTCAGCCTCATTTTGAGGGTAATAAAAATGACAGATAATGTTATCTAAGAACCCGAGAAATTCCATACTGTAACAGAATTCCACGAAACCAAGAAATCTGCCTAACAGTGGTACCCAATGACCTTTTGCAGTAGAATATATTTGCTGTCCATTGTCAACCACAGAAGTCTAACAATGTCAATCAGTCAAAAATACTTCTTTAACATCTACTTTGTGCCAGGCACTATGCTAAGTACTAGTAATACAAAGAGAGGTTAAATACAATCCCTATTTATAAGATCACAATCTAAAACTTCCTTAAATTTTCTTAATACCTTAGAATGGAATAATAATCTATGAATTTATCTATGATCATAGAATTTAGAGATGGGAATTAACCTAGAGATCACCTAGTCCAACTCCCTTAGTTTACAGATAAGGAAACTGAGACTGAAATGGTTTATTCAAATCCACACAAGAAGCAGAGTTTAGAGTAAAACCCTGGTTTTCTGATTCTAAATGCAATGTCATTGCTTCCATTTGATCCCTACTTTGACTTTATTTTTTTTTAGCCTATACTACTCTTGAAATAATAAAGTTCATAAAAATTTCTACCCACTATTTTAAGTGATATTGATTTTATATGTAATTAAATTCCTCTCTCATCCCTGGCCATTTCAGACTTACATATTCTCTGCTTTGGAGATTTTTGATAGAGAATTTTATTTCTTTGATCATATTAGCTGCCCTTCTCCTGACAAACCCCATCTCAAGTATCTTTCTTAAAGTGACTGGTCAGTTTGGAATATTGCTGTGGTGTAGAAAATGATGATTTGATGGAGTTAAAAAATATGGAAATACTTGAACATATGAAAGAAGATATCCACCTTCAGAGAAATATGAGTATGGTACAGTCTTACATAGATGCATGTGAATGTGTGTGTGTGTATGTGTGTATATATATATATATATATATATATATATATATATATATATGATTATAGCTATCTATGCATATGTGTATTATGTATATATCTCTCTGTATATATATATATATATGATTATAGCTATCTATGCATATGTGTATTATGTATATATCTCTCTGTATATATATATATATATATATACATATATGCATATATATATATTTAAAATATAGATCCATGCTTAATTGCTGACTGGGAAGAGAGGTGGAGGAAGAGGAAAAAAAGAATAAAGTAAAAAGTACACAGCAAAGAACAAAAAACCTACAAGGAAACAAAGAAAAGATGGACTGCTCTGAATGTGCAGTATTTACCATGTAGGCTTTCTTGAAATGGAAATTTATTAGTTTATATTTTGAATCCTCTCATATTCTGCTATATACATGGTAATGGAGTTTTCTGTAATTTTCCTATTTTGTATTTAAGTATAAAATAAATAAACAAAACTTTTAAAAAATATATACTGATCAGAATGACATGCCCTCTTCCAGCTACAAACACAATATTATTTTGTATAAACCATGTTAAAGACTGGTTGGCCTTCTTGATTTAAGAACATTGATCTACCAATATTATTCTTCTGATCTAATACTACCAATAAGAATCAATGTTCTTATAGTTAGTTAGGCAAATAGACTAAAAATTTAACAACTAACAAACATCCTGTCTGAACTTGTTTGGTATCTGGTTCAAAAAATTTATTTTAATTTGGGTAGCTCTGATAATTTCTAATTCTAACTCCAAATTGGTACCTTATGCAAGGGTTTGAAGAGTAATTCATTGCTCCACAGAATAAAGCCTTCAGTAAGGAGAGCTTCTCTCCTGACAGAAAGGGAATAATTATTTCTGTTTTGTTTCCAAAGCCCTTCTTAAGAATGTCTTACATTTTGCCAGCCTTTTTGATCATAGACCCAGATGGGCCAATAGGGAACAGCCCACAAGGCTATGACAAACCCACAGTCTTACCCATTGTGTAGTAATTCAGTTTTCTGAAAGAGGAAGAAAGCTTTTGCTATGGAACATTGCAAACATGTTTTGAAAGAGTAAATAAGATATGATCATTGATTCTCCCTTGTCTGCTAATATAATTCTGCAAGGAAATCTAATAAGTAAAGTATTTATCCTCATGAATCTATTCTTGCTTATGGTGCAGAGATCAGACATGTCAGTCTGTTATAGTTTGCTGGATCTCTATGGAGCCTTTGTTATAGATGGGAATAATGCTGGCTTTGCACCAGTCCCTTGGCATAATGACTATTTGTAACAACAACAGCTTATGAATTTTGGCTAACAGTTCTACAATTTCACCCCATCAGTTTATTCAACACTTCTGGGAGGATGCCATCAGATTCTGATGATTTATGTCCAGTTTGTCAATTATGTCTAGAACATCCTGTACACGTACTACTATTGATCTGATATCTCTGTACTTTTTTTTCAAAAAATAATTTGGAAATAATCTTCCTAACATCTAAGGTCTGAAATAAAGGAATTAAGTTGGTCTTTCTACAATTTCTCTTCTTAATTCCCCATAGAACTTTTATATATCACAATCAGCAAGTGATATCATGATAGTTTAGCTAGCTTCTTTCTTTTTCATATTATTAAAATGATTTCATATCACTACTTTTAGAGCTCCTTCCCAAGTATTGTTTACATTGTTTTGGCCTTATTAATTTGTGGTTTGTGCCTAAACTGTCATACCTTGTGGTCTTCCTTGTCTTTGTCCTAAATCTGACAATCTTTACATATCAAAGTAGCTTCAGGCTTCAGAAAGATCTTATACTTTTAAAATTATTTCTAATTTTATTAAATAATATCAATATTATATTCTAATCTCCATTTCTATGAAAATAGTATATTATAGTTAACAGAGAATAGAAATTTTAAATTTTACTCCTTTTCCAGCCACTAGGCACATGACCTTGGGCGAATCAAGTCTGAGCTTTCAGTTTTCTCCTTTTTAAGTGGGAATAATAACAGCTGTTGTACCTACCTAACCGGACTGTTATGAGGATTTAATGAGATAATATAGGTAAGAGCACTTTGAAAATGACAAAGCACTATACCAATGTAAAGTATTACTATTAAAGTGAATAACTGCATGATGAATTTCTTTGGTTTGCCTTCTCCATCACAATACTGAATTGAATTGTGTTGTAATCAATATCATATTGTGGTTCATCAAAAATTTTTCCTGTTCTAGTTCCTCTTCATTCCTTGGGTATAGGTCTAACATATTTTCTCTTTTTGTGACCCCTAAAGTTATCTGTGGTAGGGATCAATCACTTGCTCTTTGGGGACACCTTTTAACTTCTCAGTTGTTATTTTACCAAATAAGGCAGGATGGAAGTAAAGAATTAGGCTAACTAAAGTCTGCCTTATTAATAGCTGGCCTCATTTTAAAGCTTCCCTAATCTGATCAAATCATAGAATATTAACACTGGAAGAAACCTTCCAATGTTGTGGCAGAAAGAGCCCTGGACTTGGGAGATAAGAGATGGAGGTTCAAATCCCAGACACTAGCTGGCTGATTATAAGTAGATCCCTTAAATTCTGTGAGTTTCAGTTTCTTCTTACTAATTGTTCCTATACTGGGGTTGTTGGGAGCTAAGTCTTTTGGAACAAAACAAGGCCATGTAAATGTTAGATTATTATCTATTCTAATATTTTACAGATGAAAAAACTAAAGCCCAGTTAAGTGAAATTAAGAAAAATTAAATGACACAATGATTTATTCATAGAATAGGTAAGGCCTGGAATTTAGATCACTTGCCTCAATTACTGTTTCTAGTATCACATCTATAATCCTATTTAATATTTCTATTTTTAGTCATATTTTTTGGTCAGATAGGCTATTATAGCTCTCTTATCACATTTTTATCATTTAAGTAAGGAAGTTCTTGACCTGGACATTCTATAGCACTTTCTTTGTCTACTAAGCCTCTTACATCACCCTTATATGATGCTTAGATCTTCTTGTATTATAATACTTCCACTAGAATTTATTTTTAATGTGACAGTACTACACTTTATGGGCTATCTTCATTCTACCAAACTGGGATACTAATATATAAACTGCTGTCAAATATTTTCAATCTTTATTTTATTTGAAACTATCACTAATATAAAAGAATTGCCTTAGTCTTCCTTTTTTTTTTTTTTTAACCATTGCTGATACTTGTTAGAAGTTCAAACAGACAAGCATATTACTTTGTCATCACCTCTTGCCTTCTTAATGCAGCACCTTTCTCTGGGTTTTTGTTTGAAGCTTTCTCTACCACCTTTTAAAATGCCAGCAGGCTGAATGCATTTTAGCATAATCCATCCTTCCCATCCAAACAGGTTCCTACAATTCTTGAAGAAACTTAAGTCTATTTCCTTCCTTCTTCCATTCAAACTTTGAAAACTGCTGTGAGAAACTAGTATTTCAGATAACAGAAATCATGAGCATCGGGCAATTGCTCAGAAATACAAATCGGGCCTTCAAGAACTCCTTAATACATCATTCAGTAAAGTTGGCAACAATCACTATTAACTCCTTCCCTGTTCTGATAGCCTGTCTATACTTTCATATTAACTACAAAAATATTACAATATACATATTCCATAGGGAGAAAAGAAAATTAAGCCTGTTTAACTTTGCTTAATTCTGAAAGCACTTGTTATTATAAATTTAAGTTAAATTTTGATGTTTTAATAAGTAGACATTTAATTCCATTGTTATATTACTTTGGGGAATTGGAGAGTAGGATAGTTCCTGAAGCTCATAATATCATTCATTTACTATGAATAATTTTGAAAATCTCTTGTGTAATATTAACATTTAATAATTTCTATTTAAAAGTTGGTCTTTTTTCCCTAAAAATACCATAAAATTGAAATCTCATTATTGAAATTGTATATGTTTACTTTAAAACATTACTTATCATAGGTACATATCTTTTAAAAAATGACTTTTCATTTAAATACTTATATGAATCTATATCAGGTTTTTAAAAAAATAATCCTGGATTATCCTTTTTCCAAAGATTGCTACAAAGTATATTATAAATTTGTTTAGGAAAATTTTAATATAGCAGTAACATTTATTGCTCTAATTCCTCTGTAGACTCCCCTCCCCTGATTATTTTTGTTACTTATAAAACCTCCTTATAAGTTCAAATCCACAACGTTGTTATCTAAACTATTTCCCTGACAATCCAGAACATTTTGCCTTGTATAGTATTTATAAGTACTGAGCACTGAGTTGATGCCATATTCTCACTTATTTTAGAAGGCAAATGATTCATTTAAAAAGAAATTAAAATTTTAAAATGACTAATAGAACCTGTAAGTTAAATGTATCAATCCTGATAATATGAAATCAATAATGGCAGCATTTCAACAGATGTAATCACTTACTTAGAATATTAAATCAAAATAACAAGCAAGCTCTCAAGCTTCCGTACATAAATGCGGCTATTGAACTAGTAGAATTATTTTCTACCTCAATTTACTACCTTTATTTAAATATTCCTAATTGCCTCTTTTTAAAAAAAAATCCAATATATTTTCCTAGGTTATCTATAAAATGCTATTCCCGTTTGCTGATTTTCCTTATTCAAACTACCACTGTTACTTTAGTCGAAGCTGATATAGATATCCTCAAACATCCTCATTAATTCACTGTGCCGCTCTGCACCAGACTCTTTTCATGCTGGCATCTCAAAGGCTCCTAATCCCTAATGGATACTTCTAGTTTGTTTACAATCCGAACAGAAAAAAAAAAAAAAAAAAAAAAAAAAAAAGCAAAAAACAGATGTGGAACCCAATTGCAATATCTTACCTTGCAAATTTGGAAGTAGTCCGAAGTTAGGGTTTCCTGTATCTCTTCTCTGAGAATCCCTGCAGTCCCTCCAGGCTGGATGGAGCCACCTCCAGTCCCGCTGCCACTGTTACCACTACTGCTGCTGCCACTGCCAGGGGATGAGGCAGTTAAACCATCCAAAACTTTGCGGAAATTAAACTTCTTCATTTTTAGATACTGCTTGTCAAAAATGTGAAGGGGGAGGGGAGAATAAAGTGAAAACACAATTACATGTGGCTAAAAAGTCTCTTTCTTTTCCCTAAGCAAGAGAGCAGTTTGATTGCCCCCCCCCCCTATTTTTTGGTCAGCATGAGACATAACTGGTTGAAAAATACAAAACCTTCATTTTGTCTAATTTCAATTTTGAAAATGGCCTCAAAAACAAAAGCAAAGTAAAACTCCCCGAGCAGCAGTAGCAAATCCTTTCACATCTGACCACCCCAGTGCTTTACCCGGAGCAGTAGCTACGCTTTTAAAAGAGGCAAGGTAAAAATAAAAGGCAGTGTCATCATCGTCATTAGCATTATATCATCGGGATTATACAATCAAATCAGAGTCCAACAGAGCAGGGGAGTCCTTGCTGCCTCTCTAGAAAAGACTCGGGGTTGCTTTTTTAAGGCTCCAGGGCAGATCATTGTATATGGGGGGGGAATCTATTTGGGGGCGGAGGAGAGGGGGTGTATTGTTTCCACGCCCCCACCCGTCTACCACCCTTTCATCTCTTTACCCATCCCCTCTAAGAGAAAGAACCTCCAAACTGCAGCCCTCCCAGAAGCAGCAGCAGCAGCAGCAGCAGCAGCAGCAAGCCCCCCTCTTCCTCCCCAGCAGTGCTGCCGCCTCCCCCGTCTCTGCTCCAGCAGCCGCTGGCCGGCCGTGCGGAGCGCTCGCTGCCCCGGCAGCGGCGGCTACTCCCCGGGGCCCTCAGCAGCGGCCGCAGCTCCCCCCCGCCCCCCCCCCCCCACTCCACCTCCCGCTGCTGCTACTGGTCCTCGAGGGTCCCCAGAGGGCCGCCGCCTCGCACCCATTCCCGGGAGAAGAGGGGCCTCGCGCCTCTGCACCCGGACAGGTGTGCTGCGAGCCCCGCGGGGCTGGGGGTAGGAGGCGGCGAGGAGGCAAGGGAGCGGGAGCGACCCCTCGGATCAAGCCCGGCAAGCACCTTCCTCAGACGACGCTGCCTAGCCCGAGGGTCCGGGGGAAGGGGAAAGGGGTGTCCAAAAAGGGAGGGGGGTAGGGAGCGTCCGGTGCGGTCCCGACTATACCCCCCCTCCGTCGGCTGCTTCGGGGTCTGGTCAGTCTGTCAGACCCTCCCTCCCCTCCTTCCCTGCGCCGGCCGCTCTCCGAGGTACTAACAGAAACAGCAGCAGCCACAGCTCCGCCCTCCCCGCCGTGGGAGGCTAAGTAAACCCCGCCCCTGGCCCCGCCCCTCTCTCACGGCTCCGAGCCAGGAGGCGCCGACGCCATTGCGACGGGGAGGCGGGAAATTGCCCAAAGGAGGGGAAGGGGCCAGTTGATCGGCCTTCGGCCCAATCGCAAATAATCTGTTGGGCCAAGGAGACTGTAGTTGCCCAGCTCCTAGGCGCTTTGGGGAATGGCGGAAAAGAAGAACCAATGGAAAGATGGGGCGGGAAGATATCACAGAAAATTGCTTGGCGGCCTGTTTCTATAGGGTTAGGTCTTTGATTGACGGCCAAGCCAACCTGTGTTTATCGGGAAAGAACGGTGAGGATTTTTAATTGGCGCTACCTGTTGAGGGACGGAAGCGTGGATCAATAGAATGCTTGAGAGTGGGAGCGCTTAATTAGCGCTTGATTGAGTCCTAGCTCCTCGGTGCTGAGGCGTGAGGAAGCCCTGCTGCACGATTGCTTAGCGCTGGGACTCATCCTAGGTAGTGTCGTGCTACGGTATCAACGTTTTGCCACCAGCAAGGTGGTGTCCCTCTGGCCCTCTTCTCTCTCTGCTTGAAAAGAATCCCTGTTTGTTAAGGAGGAATTTAATTAAGCATCACTTAAGGCTTACCCCTCCTAGAAACATTTGCTCTTTAAGAGAATGATACAGCATCAGAAGTAGAAAGGACTTTAAAGACGACCTAGTCCTGTTTCCTGATGAGCAAACTGAGGCTCAAAAGAGACCTTAGACATAAGGTCACACAATTCATAACCAAATGAGCTGGAGAAGAAAATGGCAGATCACTCCAGCAAATGGACTGGATCCAGGTCACGACTGAAACGACTCAACTACAACAAAGAGCTAGCATTTACAGAGAACTTCCTCTATCTCAGGCAATGTGCTTCTAAGCGCTTTATAAGAATTATCTCATTTGATGCCCCCAACAACCCTGAGAGGTGGGGGCTATTAGTAGCTCCATTTTACCCTGGGGAAACCGAGACAAAGTGACTTGTCCAGGGTCTTACAGCTGGTAAGTGTCTGAGGCCAGGTTTGACCACCTGCGCATAACTCATGAATGGCAGAGGCAACATTAAAACCCAGGTCTTTCTGAATTGCAATCATACCATCGCTAACTTAATTAGTCTCTAAAAGAGGAAATGTTGTGTCATATGATAGTAGGGAAATATTGAGGGGTTGAGATGTTTCTTCAGAGACTTTCAAATCACATCACGGGTTATACTAGCTCTAGAGCTATGATAGAGAATTAGGAAAGTAAAGAGTATGACGAGGGAAGAGATGAGGCAGGAGAAAAATGGAAAGAAAAGAATTTTTTCCCTTAGGATTTAATAATAAAGCGATGAAATCTTGACATTGTAAAACAAAGTAGAAAAGAAGAAAATTTGCGTTAAGTTCCCAGGATCATGCCTAAGAAATTACTTCTGTGTCCTTACCTACTGTGATATGGATGTGTGTATATGGATGGATGTGTGTGTATGTTTAATTGGATAGCTAATATGTGTGGGTATTCCCTCTTCTGGAATGGATTGGAACACAAGCTTTTCAAACCTTGTCATCCTGTGAAGTTTCCATCCATTTATTTTTGTATATCCTACTTTAAAAGATCCATTCAAAGTCACTGAAGCCCATCTCTGTTTCTTTTACTATCTTAAGGAGACCAAGGTAACATTTGTACTATCTTGATGCATGACAAATGCATCCTCCATGAAGTCTTGATATTTCTGGTGGTATCTGTTATGACACTATGCAAATATCCTGGGTTACAGATTGTTTATACCTATCATTTATCTTTCAACTTCCCTTTGGATCATCTGCAGTTGTGACTTTTTTTTTGATATTGCAGTGTTCCATGATTCACAAAAGCATCAGGAGATTACTGGTATTGAAAAAAGGTTTTAAAACAAAAAGCAGTTTTTATCATTGAAAGCAACATGTAATTCCATTCTAACCCAATTTCTCCCTACTATTTCATTATGGATTCAATTATTTGTCTATTTGACAACCTGTCCATAATCAATATGACAGTCATTGTCTTTGCTTCTGTCCATTTCATATTTTTGGAGCCTACAATGTGTTTTAAATAGGTTGTGTTGGAGCCTCACCAATCATTCATTGTGTGATGATACACTTGTCTTTGTTCTTTATTCTAATTTAGCATTTATATAGAGCTTTGTTCTAATTGGTCAGTGATCCGACTTTGTTAGTAACAAGAATGATGGTAGAGGAGAGGTTGGACACAAGAGATTAACAAAAGTTTTACCAATGAATGTGAGTGCAAAGGATCTCAGCTGAAGTTGGGCATCATAATCTGGTAAGGATAATGAATGAATAATGATGATAATGAGTAGTCACTTTAAGAAGTTATACACTTCTTCTAATGAGGCTATCAATATTCAGAAAATCTATGGCTTTCTCAGGTCTTTTTTCAGGTCTTCAGAGACAGTCTCATTACTTTGTACGCATACTTTTTTTTTTTTACTCAAACACTAACCAGCTTACCAAATTCTCCTGATTTGGCAAAATAATTTATGGCTGTTTCAAAAATTCTGCCTCTAAAGGACATGCTTCTCATCATGATTGAGAAATTAATCATTTTTGAAAAGTATAGTTTCAATAAAATAGAAGATTAACATGTCTACTATTGTCAAAACTTGATTTTAACTGTTCACGTGTAGACACATTTTAAATGTATTAAGCATTTCTCTGCTGAACACAACTGAATTCTTTTTTAGTGACTCAGGATAATCACTATCATCAACAACAATCAAAAGGCAATGTCTCACAACAGAAAGAACCTAAACTTTGGAAAAAGCAATCTGGGCTCTAGTTCTGGATCCATGACACACTAGCTATGTTACTTTGAGAAAGTAATTTAACAGTGTTGTGCCTTAACATCACTGACAGAATAAGAGTTGGATTATATAATCTTATCCAGTTTTAATGGCCCATGGTTCTCCAACCACCACATAATAATTATGTTTACAGAGACTTTTGAGGTATATAATGCTTCATCCTTTCTCTGGTAGATTTCAGGTTCATGATTTACTATCATGACAACAATAGTGATAGACAAAAGTAGAGAATCTTTTTTCATCTCCTCTATCCTTTAGTTCTCAGTCATTGTCTGCTGCATCATGTTATTGTTGTTCAGTCATTTTAGTCTTGTCTTACTCTCTGTGATTCCATTTGGGTTTTTCTTGGCAAAGATATTGGAGTAGGTTTGCCATTTCCTTCTCCAGCTCATTTTACAGATGAGGAAACTGAGATGAACAGGGTTAAGTGACTTGCTAAGGTCACAGCTAATAAGTGAAGCTGGATGTGAATTCAGGTCTTTCTCACTCTAGACTCAGCAATCTTTTGTATCACTTAATTACCCCTGCCGCCAATACCTCTTTTTCAGACATTCCACTGTAGTGCAATATATACAATCTATTCATGAGAAACAATGAACTTTATTTCATGAGAGAGAATTTAGCTATATAAATTAAATACACTTTATATTAAATCATATGCAGTCTCATCTGGCACAAATAGAATATATTCTCTAACCTAAAGGCTCCATGTGATGGAGAGTCTGCAAGAACAAAAGTAGCAAAGGAATTAGAATTGGGGACTTTGATTTTGAAAAGCTAAATTTTTTCATTCAGTCCTCAAACAGGGTATGTTTCTGCTGAAAATGAAAACTTTAAAGGAGAGGAAAATATATTGGGGAGGGGAGAAGAAAAATGGAATTCAATAAAAGAAAGAGAATTGGTGAAGAAGAGGAGGGGAAAATAAAGAAAGCAGAAACTGCTATGCTAAGTATTCGTATCATTGAAAGGAGATGGCAGTGCAGAGTAGAGCTAGAGCAGGAGGAAAAAAGAACTTTTATCAGTTTTTTGTGAAGGGAGCATAAGTAACAAGAAAACCCTTTTTAAAAGAAAATTCATTATGGAATCTATTTCTCAAAGAAAGAGAGTGGCTGACCAGTGAAAGATTATGTAGTAGAGACTGATTATTAATTCATTTGGCATGAAGCCAAATATTTGTTCCATTTCTTAAATATAATGAATTTGGTGAACATTCAAGATCAGCAGAAAAACTGGATTTATTTTAGATAATATGTCAGAAGAAAAGGAGACAATACTGATGAAAGAATTTTGTAGTAATCTTACTTAGCAATTTAAAGCTAAAGAATTGATCCATTTTCTTTAGGAATGAAAGAATAGAAATGGAACACATTATGATTTGGTTAAAGATATTTCAGCGTATTAGCAGTTCCAGTAATAGTAGCAGACAGGCTTGGGATTTGGACTGGGACTATAAGTGTGAAATAAAACTGAGCTAAGGGAGGTTGTGGTTGATCATCTATCAGGTGCTTTTCATTTAGGGGCAACAAAAGGTCATAACTGGCATAAGGGAAATCCAAAGGCAAACTGAAGATGTAATTCAAGAAATCATTTAAATAAAACATACTGGAAAAAAGCATTTCCAATGTGGAAACCAATTGATCACATGAAAAAAGGCAGTGGGGGGACAAAGGGGTTGGAAGAATGATCTTTGACAAAGAAAAAAATTGTAATATTTAAGAGAGAGGATTCTTCCCCGTATACACATTGCATTAATGTAATAATAGACTATAATTACCTATAAGTTTTTGATGTTGTTAAAATATGAGTTTTTGACGTGTTATGTAAAGATTGTTTACTCGGCTAGGTTCACAAGACAGAATAGTCAATTATAGCAATCTAGTGTTTGACAAACCCAAAGCCCCTAACTTCTGGGAAAAGAATTCATTATTTGATAAAAACTGCTGGGATAATTGGAAATTAGTATGGCAGAAATTAGGCATGGACCCACACTTAACACCATATACCAAGATAAGATCAAAATGGGTCTATGACCTAAGCATAAAGAACGAGATTATAAATAAATTAGAGGAACATAGAATAGTTTATCTCTCAGACTTGTGGAGGAGAAAGAAATTTGTGACCAAAGATGAACTAGAGACCATTACTGATCACAAAATAGAAAATTTCGATTACATCAAATTAAAAAGCCTTTGTACAAATAAAACTAATGCAAACAAGATTAGAAGGGAAGCAACAAACTGGGAAAACATTTTCACAGTTAAAGGTTCTGATAAAGGCCTCATTTCCAAAATATATAGAGAACTGACTCAAATTTATAAGAAATCAAGCCATTCTCCAATTGATAAATGGTCAAAGGATATGAACAGACAATTTTCAGAGGATGAAATTGAAACTATTACCACTCATATGAAAGAGTGTTCCAAATCATTATTGATCAGAGAAATGCAAATTAAGACAACTCTGAGATACCACTACACACCTGTCAGATTGGCTAAGATGACAGGAAAAAATAATGATGAATGTTGGAGGGGATGCGGGAAAACTGGGACACTATTGCATTGTTGGTGGAGTTGTGAACGAATCCAACCATTCTGGAGAGCAATCTGGAATTATGCCCAAAAAATGATCAAATTGTGCATACCCTTTGATCCAGCAGTGTTTCTATTGGGCTTATATCCCAAAGAAATACTAAAGAAGGGAAAGGGACCTGTATGTGCCAAAATGTTTGTAGCAGCCCTGTTTGTAGTGGCTAGAAACTGGAAAATGAATGGATGCCCATCAATTGGAGAATGGCTGGGTAAATTATGGTATATGAATGTTATGGAATATTATTGTTCTGTAAGAAATGACCAGCAGGACGAATACAGAGAGGACTGGCGGAACTTACATGAACTGATGCTAAGTGAAATGAGCAGAACCAGGAGATCATTATACACTTCGACAACGATATTGTATGAGGACATATTTTGATGGAAGGGGATTTCTTTGACAAAGAGACCTGAGTTTCAATTGATAAATGACGGACAAAAGCAGCTACACCCAAAGAAAGAACACTGGGAAACGAATGTGAACTATCTGCACTTTTGTTTTTCTTCCCGGGTTATTTATACCTTCTGAATCCAATTCTCCCTATGCAACAAGAGAACTGTTCGGTTCTGCAAACATATATTGTATCTAGGATATACTGCAACATATCCAACATATAAAGGACTGCTTGCCATCTAGGGGAGGGGGTGGAGGGAGGGAGGGAAAAAAAATTGGAACAGAAACGAGTGTCAATATAAAGTAATTATTAAATAAAAATTAAAAAAAAAAGAAAGGAAGAGGGAATAAAGAAAATTAAAAAAAAAAGTAATAAAAAAAAAGTAATAAGATTGTTTACTCCATGATACTTCTATGAAGTATAAACACTCCTCCAATTGGATCAAGAAGATAAAATGTGATTGAACAAGTAGATTAATCATTCTTATAGGGGTTTTAATGACTGGGTTTTAAAATTTCTTTTTAAAAACATTTATTTTAAAGTACTTTAAACTTTGTTTAAAAGTTTAGCATACTATGTAGTATAAATAATAATATCTAACAATTCAAACAGAAAATAAAAGCAAACATGTTTTAAGATATATATCAGTTTGGTTCACTTGAGTGTTCACAAAGAAACATACATCCCTTTAGACTGGAGCAGCTATTACTTCCTAACCCACTCATGGATTGAGGATAATCCCATCAGACCTAATAAGACCTAGAATAGAAAGGAAGGGTTTTCTGCCAAGAGGCCTGATACAAATTGGCCAGTAAAAGCTAAAAATAAGGATAATGGTCTCAACAAGACCACAAATTGAGGAGTCTTTGAACCTTACTACACATGAGGGTTTTTTCAGTTATTATTTTTCTTTCCCCTAGATATTTTATCTCATAAAATAGCATTATAGATATGAAGTTCTTGACAATGTTATTGATGACTAATGATATTGATTTTCCTACTTTACCATTTAATTTTGTATGTATTAAATACAGATAATCAATCAACAAATATTAAAACTCTACTATGTGCCAATTACTCTGCTAAAAGCTAGAGATATAAAGAAAGATTTAAAAAAAAAAAAAAAGAAAAAAGCCCCAGATCTTAAGGAGTTCACAATCTAATAGGGGAGAGAATTTACAAACTAATATATATATATATATATAAAACATAATATTATATCTATATATAAACTATATACATGATCAATTGAGCAACTTTAGAGAATATGGCTTATGACAACTGAGTTGTAGTCCTTAAGAAAAGGAAAATAGCTTGCGAAAATAGTGTGTGTCCTCCATCAGGAAAAAAAGAATTTCTAGATCCTGCAGTACCAGGAGTCACATGTTATCTTTATCACATAGATATCCCATATGTCTACTTCAATATCATTGTTCTCTGAGTTTAAGCCTGTTCTTCCTATGAGTGCTATATATAATTGTAGTAGAATAAACCTTAACTTTATAGGGTAAATGGATCATAATTCCTTTTCTCAATAGTGGGGGCTTATGAGCTATAGTGTTAAGAGTATAGCCTTATAACCCTTAGAACCTGAGAGTAGTCACTTGTCCAGAGATCCAAAGTATAAGAACAAATGGAATTTGGGGAAATGTAAAATGCAAAAGAGCTAGATGGCTCAGTGGATAAATTGTTGGGTCTGGAGTCAAAAAGACATGAGTTAAAATCTGACCTCCAACACTTACTAGATATGTGACCCTGGGCAAGTCACTTAATTCTGTTTGCCTCAATTTCTTCATCTGTAAAATAAGCTATTATAGGAAATGGCAAATCACTCCAGTAACCTGGTCAAAAAAATCTCAAATGAAGTCATGAAGAGATGGACAAGACTGAAAAAAAGTGATTCAACAACAAAATGTTCATGATCATATTGTGAAAAAGCACAGATGCCTAAAAGGCCTAAATGGAATTCAGATAAATTTCACAGAGAAGGAAAGGAAGAACAATGGACAGAAGCTAATGTATCACAAGCAAAGAGAGAATTAAAGTCACAGAAGGGATAGTAATATAGGATAAGGAAAGTAATACAGGACTTAAGATAAATATAGAAGTCAAAAAGTGAAGAGGGAAAAGTGCTACATATTTAAAGAGTAGAAGATAGCCGTAGTGAAGACATTTATGTTTCATCTAGAAAGTGAGGATTTTTGAAATATATATAAAACCTTTCCATTCAATAGATGTTTCTTAAGTGCCTCTTATGTACAAGGCACTCTATAAAACACTAGAGATCCAAAGATAGATTTAACACAGCAGGTGCATTCTCCTTGTGGAACTTATTTTATATATGATAATGGATACAAATTGGGGAAGAGAAATGATGAATTTAAAGAATGTATGTGCTTCCCCCCCCAAAAAAGAGGAAAAGTAATTTAATGAGATGATTCCCTTCCAATATACAAGAACAATCATTGTGCTGTGAGAGGATATCAACTATACTTTAGGAAAGATAATTAAGGCCAAAAGTGAGCTAAGAAATCAATTACTTTGAATCGAACATAGGATTGTGAGAAAGGAACAAAAAACACTTCTTTAGATATACATTGAGTAATATACTTATGAAAAAGAATGGTTTGACAGGACTTAACTACAAGAAAGAATGGGAATAATGACATGGGAAGTTAAATATATCACTATCCATCCATAAATTGGCAATAGCCAAAATTATTTTGTCAAAAGGTAAAATATTAGGCAGAGGTGGATGAAGAATTGAGAAAATTTCTGTTTGAATAGGAAAGACTAAAAAGGAGTATTAGAAATCAGGAAAAGCAATGAAGTTCTGCTCCCCTTTCAAGATCATAAGGATGTGTTGAAGGAGGAGGTATTTTTTTAAGGTTAAGAAAATTCTCAAGGGAAGGTACAAGATTTTTAAATTAAAAAAAAAACTTTAGATAATAAAACAGGTATTCTTTCTCCAGACGTGATTGATGGATTATGGAAACAGTTCCATTCAAATTAACTGCAAAATGCATAAAATATTTAGAGATTAGTCTATCTTTACTACCTTTATAATCATAAGCAAATCATTTAATCTTTATGAACATGTTTCATCTATGAAATGGAAATAGTAACATTTGAAATGAGAGGGTTGTGAGTTAATGATATAATTAATATACAGTACTTGAAAACTTTAATGATTTATTTAAAAGTGTTTTGTTATTTTTACTATTACTGACACAACTCATTCAGAATTTATACAAATGCAAAATTCTTTACCAAAATCAAGGAAGATAAATATTTGAAGAGACATATTGTTGAGCTATACCAATATAATAACAATGACGATTTTGCCTAAATTAATCAAGATATTTGGTGCTACACCAATTAAATTACCATGATTTTCATTTATAGAAGTAGACAAAAGGGAGCTAAGTGGCACAGTAGATAGAGTATCAGCCAAGAAGAAGAAGAAGAAAAAGAAGAACAAGAACAAGAAGAACAAGAAGAACAAGAAGAAGAAGAAGAAGAAGAAGAAGAAGAAGAAGAAGAAGAAGAACAAGAAGAAGAAGAAGAAGAACAACAACAACAACAACAACAACAACAACAACAACAACAACAAGACAAAATAATAGCAAAATTCCTTTGAAGATCTCAACGATCTAGACTCTCAAGCAAAATGTAGGGAGAAAAAGTAGAGGAGCTTGCATTTTAGACCTCAGATTATAATATGAAATAATAATGATCCAAATATTCAGTATTAGTTTAAAAATTGAAAACTCAATAGAACACATTTGATAAATCTAGTACCTAGGTTACTCCTTTTTCATGGTCTCCCCAAAAAACTATCCAAGGTTTAAAAAATTCTGCGTGTTAGTACCCCTCCCAAATATATGTCATGATATTTGTACTTTAACATAGCAGTCATATACTTTAATCAAACACTATAGCAAATAGAACTTAAATGAGAAAATATTTACAAGTGTAAAATTATGTAATTATATACTTATTATAGTATTATACATATTATATTATATGTTTATATACTTGTCTATATGCATAATAGGCTTTTATAAAGTGTATATATGCAGTACATTCCTACAAGTTACCACAGCACCACTGGGAAAAGGCATATATTTAAAGAATATGTTTGACTAGGAATCCTACATGAAGGACACAAATGTTTGGAATATGTCTGGTCAGGGTACATGTATCAAGAAGAATCTGTGGGGCTAGAACATGTGTATGAGGTGGAGATGGCACTATAAATCAGAAACCAGGGTGATCAGCTATATACTGGCCAGAGTAATTCATATCTTCAGTGCTACAGAGTTGCCTGTATGTCCCCTGGTGAGGTCATCACATAGTTTTTTATTGCTCTTGTCTGGGGTGCACCATCTTTGCTGTCCCTTGCATCTCTACTTTCCTTTATGTTATGTCTCCTGGGTATTTCTTTTGGTCTCAGGGTTATCAAGGTATTTTCTGCCACTGTCTGCTGAACTCCAACTACCAGCTTCTTCAGTCATCTCTACTGTCTAAACTAGTGAAATCTCTTATTGATAAGAGATCTCTGTATTTTATTGCCTAATAGCAGGCTGAGAACCACTACATTAAGTCAAGAATTGAATAGAAACTATTTAAATGAACCCAAGCTGATATTTACAAGACTATACATGCTGCCAATTAAAACATCTATGTTTCTGGATAACCATCTGACTTTAATTTAGGAAATACCTTTTCAACTTCTATTACATTACTAATTGAGATTATATGTCTCCAAAACCTCTTTTAGGGATTCTGCATTAAAAAATTCAAATTACCCATGTGGAGTCCTGGGTAATTTCAACCATGATATTAATCTTTTTTCATTGGAATACCAAAGAAATTTGAAAAAGAACAAGAATGAAATGTAGACAACATTATTACCAGTGATCTTGGTCTATATCCTTGTCTTTATTAAGTATGTCTTCCATGAAAAAAAGACTGAGAAAATTTGAAAAGCTACAATGCTTTCCATAATGTCTTGTCTCTATAATTCTATATGTTTCATATCTTCAAATTTTATAATTGCAAGTACTATTATTCTTTATCCTTTAAGATGCAAATAAATATTGCTTGTTATAATATACTCATAAATATACACACATACATAATTATATTAATAAGTAAAGCATCATGAGTATCTGTATATTGATATTTTTCCACCTTTCCCCTTTGGAATTTAAGTAGCATCCATATTTAGAATCCCAAAGTGAGAGGAGAGGGAAAATAGGGAAAATGATCACCTTTACAAGGCCTTTGATTTCTCACTTAGGCAAAAATCTCAAGGCCATTCTTCTGCCAGATAATTGACATATGTCCTGCAAGTGTCAATTATTTTTTGCTTTTTGCTTTTACCTTTGTCAGTCAAGAAGGTATCTCCCCTTTTTTCTTAATGACAATTTCATGGAAAAAAATATCCATCTGAAATCAGGTAGCATCATAGAACTGGCATCATGGATAGAACCCTCAGTAAATCAAGGAACATTACATTTTCATACCTTTAATCCCTTACCCTAATTACTACACTTAATATAGCCTGGAAACAGAATTAACAGATAAAATCTTCCTCCTCATTGTTTGTTATCTACTCTGGAACCTCTGAAAAAGAGAGAGCATCTCAAACAATTGAGATGAGAATTTCCTTATAAAAAGAGAAAACTGAAAAGATATCTTTGGAGCTGCCACTCCACCCCTGTCATACCAACATAAAGAAAGGTTTTGAGCACTCCAAGAGCACTCTCCTGTCACTAGTTAGTTATAAAGAATATCCTTTAATAAAAATCTTTTGTATCCAGAGATTTTGTGCATTGGTTTCATTCTCTCCTTCCTCATGTGAATGCTTGGACTGCCACATAATCACCCCTTTAAAGAAGCATCAACTACCAAATGAAGAAATTGAAATGGGTAGGAAAATCTGATTAGATCTCCTTGTTTTTAAATTCCACAAACTCAAGGTGGTCTAATTATGATTATTGTAGTGAGTGGCCCCAATTTTCCTGCCAGCAGCAAAACCTCATTGCTGTTCTTTAATTTACTTCTACCCGCATAGAAATACCATCTCTCTAAACCAAAGCTTCTTAAACTGTGGGTCACAGCCCCATGTAGAGCCAATTAACTGAATGTAGGGATCATGAAATTATGATTTATTATCAGTAAATGTTTGATTTATGTATACTTTATATACCTGTATATTTGAGATATCATAAAAATTGGGGTTGCTAGTGGAAAAAGTTTAAGAAACCTTGCTCTGTATAAGCAAGACCCAGGAGCAATCAAATGTAGTGTTTTATAAACCCAACAATATAAATTATTGGAGGAAAGACTCCTCCTTACTATTAAATAAGAATTTCTAAGGAAAATGGGACAGTGATTTGAGGGAAAATGATTTACACCAATATTGTTCATCATATATTTAGTCATCTAAATATAGATGGTTATATCATATAAATTGTAATCCCAACATCTCAAATAAAGCTAGGCACATAGTGGGTACTTAATGAATTACTGTTGATTGATAAGTTAATCATTTAAAAATTAGAGATAAGAAGAAATATTTTCCAGATTTATAGTTAGCAGAAGAATTCAAAGCTAACAAGCAATAAAGGAAATCATAAAATGTAAAAGCAACAGTTCTATAATTATATACACTTCTAATTATACAGGGTATTTGAGATTTACAGCTAAAAACTACACTAAGACTTTTGGAATGGCCTGGATAATTATATAATTTTGTACAAATTGTATAAAATGTAGATGCTGCTGCACAATAATTAATTTGACTAGATTATGAAAGGAAAAATTTTTGTGTAGCAAAGTTTTGCATCACACAATTCTGACAAATCTCTAATATTCAACATAATATAGGGAACTAAAACAGATATATGAGAGGCCTTCCCCAATAAACAAGCAAAGGATGTGAACTGAACCAAACTCACTATGTTTCCCCAGAAATGTTCTTTTCTTCCACACTTCACTATTACTGTTGAGGGGACCACCATCCTCCCTGTCCTTAGACTTGCAACATAGGTTTCAAACTTGACACCTCAGTGTTTCTCACCTCATGTATCCAATCTATTGCCATGACCTGTAAATTTCATGTTTGCAATATCTCTCAAATACACTTTTTTCCTTCTTTATACTGCCATCATCCTGATACAGACCATCATTATCTTGTGCCTAAACTATTGCAATGGCCTAATGATCAGTCTACCTACGATAAGTCTCTCTTCTTTCCAGTTCTTCTTCCATTTAGCTGCCAAAGTGATTTTACTAAAGTGCAAGCCCAATCATATCACATCCCTATTTAATAAATTCCACTGGCTTTCTTTGGCTTTCAAATACAAAATCTTCTGTTTGGAATTCAAAGTCCTTTATAACGTATCCCCAAACTCCAGACCCTTCTATTTACTAAACAAAATATCATATCTCTCTTTTCTGGGTATTTTCTCTGGCTGTCCCCATTTCTTTCTCTTTTTTTCTTCTTTTCTCCTTTAGATTGTGAGTTTTTTGAGGATAGAGAGTGTCTTTTACCTCTTTTTATATCCCCAGTGTTTAGCACAGTATATTGCACATATTAGGCATTTAATAAATACTTATTGACTGCCTGAAGAAATGAACAATTTTCATAAAAAGAAATGAAAACTATCAGCAGTCATATGAAAAATGCTCTAATATTTAAATGCAAATGAAAGCAACTCTGAGACTTTACTTCATGTTTACCCAATTAGAAAAAAATCACAAAATATGTAAATTGTTATTGATGAAAATGTTACAAGTAGATAAGCATAATAATACATTATTTAGGGGACTATGAATTAACCCAATGGTTCTGGAAAATAATTTGTAATTATGTGAGAAAAGTTAATGCATGAATACAATCTTTGGTCAAGAAATCCCAATATTTAGCATATAATCCAAAGTCAAGGAAAATGCCAACATATTCTTAATAGCCTTTTAATAGATACAAATAAAATCATTTATGATATTATTCATATTTTAGGGAATCAGTATACAAACATCTTCTTGTATATCACTGAAATGAAATCCTACTGTCCTATAAGAAAGTATAAATGTAAATAATCTATCAATAAGCAATTATTAAGCACTTGCTATGTGCCAGCCACTATGATAAATGTAAGGAATGCAAATACAAAAATGGAACATTCCTTGCCTTCATGGGGCTAAAATTATAGTAGATGACTTCAGAGAAACTTGGAAAGACTTATACATACTAATAGAGTTAAGAAAGCAAAAATAAGACAATGGTGATAATAATATAAATAAAAAACTATCTTATAATCATTTTTCATTTGTTCTATTTATATTTAATTATGAACATAATCTCCCAAAATTGGATATGGATTTCTTGAAAGCTAGGATTGTTTTCATTTTTTTCTTTGTTTCTTAGCATAATGCCTAGAATAGGTTTATTGACTGAATCGTGCTGCAAAATCTGGCAGGAAATGTAAAAAAAGTAAGGTATGCAAGGATCAAATAAAACAATGGATGTAAAGTACTTTATAAATCTTAAATGACTATGTAAATGTCAACTTTTTAAACATATTAATACTATTACTTTCATTACTGCTTTACTATTGTTGTTTTGTTATGGTTTTATCTTGAATCATATATGGCTGAACTAAGATTACAAAATATACAAAAGATAAGTGATAGGAATGAGATAATTGCATTGAACACATTTATTAAGTGTATATTGTATGGGGACGGTAAGAGCAAAGTGATAACAACATTTCTAGATCACAATTTATACTATGAGATAATAATCATAAAAATTATTTCGTTCTGGCTAATAGAAAAGATCAACAGAACAAAAGAAATAAGGAAGAATAAGAAAAACTTAACTCAATAACCCAGTGCTCAATTAACCAGAAAAAATTAATTAGTGAAGAATTCTTCATTTGATGAAAAAATACTAGAAAAAAAAGATGGAAAGCAGGTTGGCAGATATATTGATTTAGGTCAACATCTTATATGACTGATAAGTTCAAAATGAATAGGAAATGTTACACTGAACAGAGCTGATTGGGTGAAAATCATTACAAGAAGTTTATCAAGCTTCTGATATCAAGGATATATAAGTAAAGAACACAAACATGTAAGACTAGGAGCTATTTCCCAAAGAGCAAATGGTCAAACAATATAAATGAACTGTCCTTAAAAGAATTTCAAGTTATTGACACCTATATGAAAAATGGTTCCAAATGACTAAAATAGGAAAAATTCAAATGAAATACTGCTGAAGTTTCACTATGTACAGAGAAAATTGATAAAGATGACAAAAAATGGAAAGTCAATGTTGGAGAGAAGTCTAGAATACACTATTAATAAAGCTGGGAATTGTTCTAGCCATTCAGGAAATGAATTTGAAATCATGGCTTTAAAAACTTATTTAAAATATCCATACACTGACTCAGAGATGCCATTGGAAGTAAAAGGCAAAAAGAAGGTCCCAGATACCACAAAATCTTCATAGAAGGATATTATGAGGTAGCAAAGAATTGGAAGCAAATGCCCATTGACTGGAGGAAAAAGATAAACAAATAAGACTTATAGAAAGGTCAGGACAGGAGGTAAGACAGGAATTTTTCGCAAAATAGAAGCTATAGAAGTAAATGAGATTGGCAATGAAGAGTATGTGTAGAGAGAATAGGTATGAGGAGAGAATTTTAGGGAATATTGGTGCTTAAGATATCAAAAAATTAAAGTACCCAATGAAAGAGAAAGAGAAAATAAGAGATTAAGAACTCTTACCTTGAGATGTCTCAGAAGCAAATGAAGGCGAGAATTCCCAGTAGAAAGGGATTGCCAAGGATATTAAATGCTACAAAAATATCAGTATTGAAGATTATAAAAAGGTTGGATTAGGTGATTAAGAGATCACTGGTGACCCTCAAAGGAACAGTTTTCAAGCAATCAGAAAAGACATTCCAAGGTCTTGAATGGGTACTAATAAAGCAGAGATATCAAGTATAGAAAACTCTTTCTAAAATAGAAGTAAGGGAGAAGAGAAAGAAAGCAGCATGGGATAGATGGACTAAAGTAGGATTTTGTGTGTGTGTGTGTGTGTGTGTGTGTGTGTGTGTGTGTGTATGTGTGTGTGTTGAAAAATAAGAGGAGACCTGAGCATGTTTGTAAACAGATGGGGATAAATCAGTTGAGAGGAAGGGATTAAAGATGCATGAGACAGAGGGTATAACTGCAGGAGTAAAGTCCTAGAAGACGTGGGTGGTGATAGGATCAAGGTCATAGAAACATATTTATTATGCTTAGGACAAGAAAAACTTTTTCATGAACAAACCATGATTTTTTATTTAAATCATTCAAACAGATAGTGTGCCCTAACAAGGAACATAAAAGCTCCCTGACTGGGCAAAAAAATTGAAGCCCATCCTTACATGTTTTAAAAGAGAAAATTATTTTTTTTTTCAGAAAAAAAGCCTTTTCCATGTAATAAACAAATAGATGGCCAGGAATCAGGAGAGCTACACTAATTGAAAAGACAAGATATAAAAAGTAGAAGAATAGATGCAAGCCAGCAAGGACAAGAAAAATCTTTATAATTAAGTCAATTATCAGTACTATGCAGACTTTACATTTAAAAGTGAATTCAACTTATTTCTGTTTAATTGGATGAGTGAGTGATATTCCTAGTTTTTAGGTTTTTTTGATATGTGAGGAAAGCCATTCACCTATTAATTTATTAGAAGGAAGCATCACTATCCATAATCATTAGGTGTCAATCATCAGATATAAAGGCAAAATATTAGGACAGTGACATACCACTCAAAATACCACAGGATATAGTATTACTGTGAAAAATCATATGAAGAAACAAAAAGCTGAGTATATCAAGAGAAATTATGGGCAAAAAATTGAAAATGGCCTTAAAAGTACCATATCTCAAACCAATATTACAAAATGGTAATCATTTTATCATCAAAATGATGACTGGTTATTAAATAGAGAAGTTAATCACTGGTGCAGATTAAGTATCCACAGAATCAAATGGACACATGAGCAAAGGTGTTTATTAAACTCGAAGACCTCAGTTACTAGGGCAGAGGCTCAATGTTTTATAAAAACTATAGGGACAACTTGAGGGTAGTCTGGCAGAAATTAGTCATAGATCAACATCTCATACCATGTAACAAGATAAACTCCAAATAGATACTTGATTTAGTCATAATAGTTTACTTCATAAGCAAATCTGAAAAACAGGAAAGAAATTATCTTTTAAATCTATGGAGAGGGAAAAATTTGATGATCAAAGAATAGAGAGCATCATGAGAGAGAAAATGCTGTATCTCAAATACACAAAATTAGAAAAACTTTGAACAAATAAAGCCAATGTAGTTAAAATTTGAAAAGAAACAGGTGACTATGCAGGGGGGAATTTTTGTAGAGGTTTCTCTGATAAAGGTTTCATATCCAAAATACATAAGGAACTGATTTATATTTATAAGAATAAAATTCATTCCCCCAATAGATAATGAGCCAAAAGATATGAACAAATAGTTTATCAAAGATATCCTAGGTATCACTAACTATGAATACTCCATTTCACTAATTGTTTAGTTTTACTTCATATCCATCAAATTGTCAAGGATGACAAAAAAAAGGAAAATAGCAAGGTCTTTCAGGAAAATAAGCATAATTGTGAATCTCTGCTTGGTTCAGATATTTTACACTTTTCCTAAAAAGACATTAAACTGTATATCCTTTGACTCAGTGATAGCAGTGTGAGAAATATACAATATAGGGATGAAAGAAAGGAGGGGAGCTATATGTATAAAAATATTTAGAAACTATGTGGATACCTACATATTGGGCTATAAATGATCAAATTCCAACATATGAATGTAAGAGAATATTATTGTATTATTAGAAATAATAAAATGAAAAATTCTAAAGAATCCTGGGAAGAGTATTATGAACTGATACAGAATAAAGTAAGCAGAACAATGAGAATAATTTAATGCTAAACAATAAGATTACAAAGAAAAACAATTTTGAAACTGATCAATTCAATGACAAACTATAGTTCACGAAGATGAATCATGCTACATAACTCTTGACAGAAAAGGAATAGAATCAAATACAAAATGAAAACTCAGCTTTTGCCATCACTTTTGAAGAATTAAGGCATATTGTTGTGAGGGTTTTTTTGATTTGTTAACTAATGGGGGATGGGAGAAGCACTCAATTAACCAAACATCATTAAAAAAAGAGAAAATTCTAAAAAGAAGAAAATCTTGAATGGGGATCATTGTAAACTCTTCCCTAAAGATATTAGACCAATGTACTGACTGGAGGGTAAAAAAGTCTACAAAATATTGGGATATTTTGATATTGATGCCATTTTGGTATCAACATCAAGAAAAATATTGAAATTTTTAAAAATACATAAAATCATGATGCATACAAATTTGAACCCCAAAAAGAGTATAACAGCCTTCTGAACCTTAAGGAAGCTGTCATGAACTTGAAATAAGGTCCAAACAAAGGGAAAAAAAGATAATTGTTGTAGTGAAAACAATTGTAATGTGAGAACAAATTAAAACTAGAGATTGTCCTGTCTAGAACAATGATGAATGAGAAGGGATATGACCTAAGTTTATAAAAGAAGAGAGGTAATGGATATAATAATGAATACAAATTTGCCCATCAAATTTCAATTCAATATCTACAGGGAATTTCTTTAAGCCTCCCCCCACCCTGCCAAAAAAAAAGTCAATTTAGGACACTTTTGATTGTTAGGTTTTTTTTTAAATTAAAAAATATTTATTGATATTTTTTATTATGTCATTTTTATTTGTCAGCATATCCCTATCTTTTCTTCATTCTATCCTTTTTGGGGATTCTCTATTTTGGCAATATGGATTAAGAGACTTGTCCAAGGTCACAAGTGTTTGAAATTGGATTTGAACTCATGAATTCCTAACTCCAGGGTCAGTACTCGATTCACTGAGCCTTTACCTGCACTGTCCCATCCTTTACAACAAAGAACAAAAACCAAAAATAATTCAACAAAATTAATACACAAATCTCTTTTAGGATCAGATAATAAGAAACATTCCTTTCCACAATAGCTAATAAGATTATAAATTCTGTAAGAGAAATGTTATTCAGAAAAAGTTGAACAAAATTATAAATGCTTCATTTAGAATTCTATTTTGTTAGAAACTGAGATATTCTGAAGTAAATATCTAATAAATTTATTTTGAATCTAATGTCAAGAAAGACAACCATGATCTTGCAAAAATATCTTTTGGCTGAAAAAGCTGTTTTAGGCTAGAAAAATGATAGCTAATGGTCAATTCTTGATTTCAGTAATTCAGCAAACATTTTTAATCTGTATACTTACTATATGTGAAGCGTTGAACTGTATTCTGGGGAATATGAAAAAAAACCCAATAACTTAAGGATCCTAGCTTCAGCAAAGGAAACACAATATCAACACAAGGGAAAATAACTCTTCTTAGTTAAGTAACAGAAGTGATTAGGAGGAAAAACCTACAGAACTTCCTGTGCTTTGCTGAGATACTAAGGAGGCATCAGTATAATACCTGATATGGTGGAAAGAGCAATGGCTTTGAAACTAGATACACTGGTTTCAAGTCCTGTTTCTAGTTCTTATGACCTTCATGACTTCGGGGATCTTAGTTTCTTATCTGTAAAATGAGGGTGTTGTAATAGGTGACCTATAAAATTCCTTATAGCTCTAAATCTAGATTTATGAATATGCCTGCTTTTATAAGTCATCATCTATTAAATAATAAATTTGTTTAATGAAAATATTGTTCTTTTGGTACAGTAGAATAATTGTACTTGAAAATCAGAAAGAGGTTAACCAAACATCAAAGGGCTACAATGCCTGAGTAGAACATTGGATCAGAGACAAAGAGGTGAAAGGGATCTTAGAAGTCATTTTAAGTCAACCTCTTTACTTTAAATATAGGGAAATTGAAACCTTGTAATTTGTCCAAAGTCATACAATAGTGAACTGCAAAGTTTAGATCTAAATCCAGATCCTCTTGATTACAAGTCTTTTCACTTTACCACAAGATGTGAAACATTAATGAGCTAATAGGAGTAAGGAAGAGGGCTAGCTAAAGACAGGGATTTTAGTCAACTCAGGGGTGGGTGGCCTGGAGGATATAAGATACAATGTTTGACTGGATAAATCATTTAAGGGTTACCCCCAAAATTGTTAGAAATAAAGGTTAACCTGATCCAATCATTCTGGAGAGCAATTTGGAGTTATGCTTTATGGGCAATCAAACTGTGTATACCCTTTGATCTAGCAATACCATTACTAGATCTGTATCCCAAAGAAGTTATAAAAAAGGGAAAAGATCCTACACATACAAAAATGTTTATAGCAACTCTTCTGATGGTGACAGAGAATAGAAAATTGACAGGATGCCCATCAATTGAGGAATGGATGAAAAAGTTATGAGTACAGCAGAATTTTAATGTTCCATAAGAAATGATGGATTTCAGAAAAACTTGGAAAGACTTATATGAACTGATGCAAAGTGAAATGAGGAGAGCATTGTATATAGTAACATAACCCCATAATGTTATGGGATAATCAACTATTATTGACTTAGCTCTTCTAAGCAATAAAATGATCCACAACAGTCCCAAAAGATTCATAATACAAAAAGCTATCCATCCAGGAAGACTGATAGAGTCTGAATGTAGATAAAATTATACAATTTTTGCTTTTTTGTTCTTTTCTATGTTTTTTTTTCCTTTTGTTCTATTTATTCTTTCACAACATGACTAATGTGGAAATATATTTTACCTGATTGCATGTGTACAATCTATATCAAATTGCATGGAATCTTTGGGAGAAAGGGAGAAAAATTTGAACTCAAAATCTTTTTAAAAGAATGCTTAAAATTGTCATTAGATGTAATTGGAAAAAATAAAATATTATTAAAATTTTAAAAAGAAATAAAAGGTTAACCACTATTTTAAATTAAAATATCTAAAACATTCATTCTTTATGTTCTGAGACCCAAGGCCCTGAGCTAAGCAACTCAATCTGTCAGCAACTTCCTTCTACTCTATCAATTTTAAGCAATACTCTTTTAATATTTGTCAGCTTTGCCCTCCAGGAGCTAACAGCTCATTAAGAGAACACAGGTGGAAACCCAGCTTCCTCCTGGGTCCTCTTTGGCTGATTTGTCAATTTCAGTTCATAGCATTGAGTGACTTTCATTTCGTTTATTATCACCCTATTACTCTGTGACCTTTTACCCACCATTTAGCTAGGGCATTGGTTGGTAATTCTCAGATCCTTTTCATGATATGCTTGCAATAATGGAAAATAGCAACCTGCATGCAATTTGTGCGGTGCTGTTTACCTCTGTGCGGCTTGCTCTAGTCCTATGGGTACTTCTAGAGCCCGCAAAGGGGGAAATTGGGTTAATTAAATAACATCACAGCATTTGTGGATTTCAGATCAACACAGGAGGTCATTAGGATAGTCCCCAAATGTCCAAGTAATGGTGCTATCCACTACACACACTACACACAATTAAAGTTAGAATTACAAACAGAATTCATGCCTTTCAGGGAAGAGCTCAAATGTGTTCTATTAAGCATGTAGTTAGAGCTCAATGGAATCATTTTCTTCCATATGTTCATATGTTTATCCAGTGTGCATTTGTTTCAATGAAATTGCTTAATGTTTTTGATTTATCATGCACGATACATGCAGGATGTTCTCTGCATCCTCCAATTTACAGAATAGTTTCCAATATTTCTAGTTCCCTGGATCAGTGCCTACCTCTCCTCATCACACTGATTTTGATGAATCCCTTTTCTCAGGGGTGAAGAATTCAAGGTGGGTGTGGGGCTGCTGATTCCTTGTTCATTACTCTGTGGAAGTCTAGGCAAATAGGAGTGGTTGTCCTTGAAAGCAGGGCTGCTGAATTGGAAAAGAAAGGATTTAAGGATGCCAGCCCTTCCCCCACCCTGCGCTTAGATTCTCAACTAAGTTAGAGATGAGTAGTCAGGGGCTGAGAATTTTTATGCTTTGAAATACTGTGAAATGGGGAATTTCAGACCCTAGAGAGCAGAATAAGGGCCATTTGTAAATAGGTAGCAAAAGAAGAATTAGAAGTAGTAAGAATAGCACAAAAACCTTGATAATTTTGCCTAGGCTCTGCTTAATATTTTCTGATTCAATGCCATTCAATTAAATTGGTATTTATAAACTAAATACCTACTGGGTGCACCATTAGGTGCAATCTACTAAGAGATTACAAGGTGTGTATCAAGAAATAAATGATTCAGATAACACTAATAATGAAGGGAAATAAAGGTTTCATCTAGGAAATGGCACTTAAAGAGTTTTAAAGGGAGCTCAGGATTCTGTAAAATAAAAGGGGAGAAGGAAAAGCACTCTAGCAGAGGCCAGAGATAGCCAATAATGTCACAGGTTTGGGGAATAGTTACTAAACTAATTTAGTTAGAATAGCGAGTCCTTAAGAAGGATATAATATAAAATAGGTCTGGAAATGTAGGCTGAAACCAGTGTATGAAGGGTTTTAAATGCCAGACAAAGGATTGTATTTTATCCTCAAGCTAATAGGGAAAGCTCCTGAAGTTTCTTGATCAGGAGAATGACATGATTATATGTATGCTTTAGAGAGATTATTCTGGCAGTCATTTAAAGGATGGATTAGAAACAAAAAGAAACAGAAACAATAATTAAGAACCTTGTGCAATAATATAAGAGTTGATAAGGGCCTGAACCAGAGTAGTGGCTACATGAGTATATCTTGGAGGGAATCAATATAACCAGTCAGGTGGAGCAGTGGATAGAGTGAGACCTTGGAGTCAGGAAGACCTAAGTTGAAATCCAGGCTCAGAAACTAGCTATGCAACCCCAGGCAAGAAACCCTGTTTGCCTCAGTTTCCTCCTCTGTAAAAATGAGCTGCAGAAGGAAATGACAAACCACACCAGTATTTTTGCCAAGGAAAACCCCAAATGGGATCAGGGAAATAGAACATTACTGAAGGACTCATCAGCAATTGATGTGAGAGACATTGTAGATTTAGACTGAGAAATTGGTTAGATATGAGAGACATTGAAGAGTAAATAACTCAGGAGAACTGATGCTTTTAATCTGAAAAAATGACAGCATCCAATTTGAAAAAGGAAATTAGGAGAAAGGGCTTATCCAGGGTTAAGGAAAATGAGTTCCATATTGAACATATTTAGAGATGTCTATAATATTTAGAGAACCTCTTGTCTAAAAGTTTCCAATGCTTTTGATCATATATCCCTGTTGACAAACAAAGAGTTTGTACTCCTAATATGTTTATATTTGCTAACAAGAATTACATACATATATTATAATATAAATAATTGTATATGTTATAATATATACAAAAATAGAACTTAAAAGAATGAGATAAAAAATGAATATTATTTAATCCTAGAATCAATAGGAAGTCATTAGAGTTTGCTGAGTAGGGGAGTGATATAGCCAGGCCTAGAAATGAGATGCTTGATTCAGGGACACTACTAAGGATACTATTGAAATAGCGTGAGAGGGAATGATGGCTTGAACTAAAGTGGTAACTATGTGAATGGAAAGGAGATAGATGAGAGAATGATTAGAGAAGTGAAAATTACAAAATTTAGCACCTCACTAGACATGTGGGATAAGGGAATATGAAGGAATCAAAGATAATACCAAGCTTGAAAACTTGGGTGACTGGAAAGAAATGTCAGAAATAAAGATCCTTGGAAGAGGGATAGATTGGGAGAGGAAGCAATGAATTGTGTTTTGAACATGTTTTTGAGATGCTTAGGGGATCTCAAGTTTGGAATGTCCAATAGAGAGTAATATAGAAAAAAAAAAAACTAAGGACACTGGTTAAGGATATCAATATAGTAGTTATTTACATAGAAATAATTAAATACAAGAGAGCTGATCAAGAAACCAGATAAAAAAATTATACAACTTTAGGGTCCATCCACAGTTAAGGGGTGGAATAAGATGATATGATATGATGAGCCTACAAAGGAAATGAGAAATAGTCAAATAGGTAAGAAGAGAACCAAGAGAGAATAGTTTTATCACAACTCAAGAGAGGAGAGAATAAATATCCAGAAGAAAAAGGCAGTTGACAGTGTTAACTGTTGCAGAGAGGTTAAAAAAAGGACACTACTGAGAAGGGGTCATTTGATTTGGCCATTAAGATTTCATTAATGGATGACTTTGTAGACAGTAATTTCAGTTGAGTGAATAGTTAATAATAATGACGCTGAGAACAAGAGAGATTAGGAGAATAGTGGTATCTTCCATAGAAATAAAGAAATATGGAAAAATAGCTATTTTGTGGAAAGAACAACAATCATAATTCATCCCTGTTCTTCTTATAAAAGTAGAGGAAAATAGGAGAAGAAGTTTTCTCAATGGTCACTGTCTCAGTCTATGATAGTCATGAGGAGGAGAGAGGAAGAGAAAATTGCAGAGCTTGGGAATACTGCAGAATGAGGAGGGAAGAGTTGAGAAGTATTGACCAGCCCAGGATTGGTTATAGGAAGAAGGGTGGGATATAACCATTTTTCTTGCCCTATCATTAAATGATCATACATAAAACTTGATGTCAAGTTATAGTCCCTTTCTTCCAAATCCTTCTAAGTGATCCTGGCCCTTACTTTGAAGAATACTGTAAAAAATAAATAAAGCAGTTATACTACACATACATAAACCCAGTGAAAGGTGGGGTATCTAGACTTAGAGTTGGTAGAAAGTTCAAATTAAAGTCAAGATTAAGTTCAAATCATGCTTCAGATACTTATTACCATGAATTTGAAGTTGGAAAGGATCCTAGAGGTCATGTTAAATTTTCTCACAGATGAGAAATCCAAGGCTAAATATTGTCAAATGCCTTGTCTAAGATCCTATAGAAAGAAGTACAACCAGCCTCTGAACTCAAGACCTCTTATTCCAAGGCCAGTTCTTTTTCCATTATACTATACTTCCTCTAGCTGTGTGACCTAGTTGAGTGAATAATTAAGGATAATAAGGAGGCTGAGGACATGAGAGATTAGAAGAATAATAATATCTTCCATAGAAATAAGGAAATATGGAAGAATAGGTGGTTTGGGAAAAGGATAATAATCATAATTCATCTCTGCCTGGGCAAGTCACTTAATCACTCTCAGCTAGTTTCCTCATCTGTAAAATAAGAATCTAGATGACATCTAAGAATTTTTTTAGCTTCAAATCTATGATCCAAATACTTCAGGAATTTGTTGGGAAGATCAAATGAGTTAATGATATAATGCTACACAAACCTTAAATAAAGCCTATGAACATGGAAACTATTACTCGTATTACTTAATATATTACATGCTGATAGTCTCAGAGCAGAGGGAAAGCTCAGGTCCTTTTCAAGGCTATGGGTCATGTCAGTCCTGGGACCATGAAAAATAGATGGGAAGTGCACAGCAGAGAACAAAGGACAGCTTATCAGGAAGCAAAGAAAAAATGACCATTCATGAATATAATGTCTTCTATTATTATTTATGCTTTTTAGAAATGGAAATTTATTGTTATATATTTTGAATCCTCGCTGATATTCTACTGAGCACAACAATGTTTTGATTTCGATTTTCTTCTTTTTCATTTTTTCTGTTTTTTCTTATTTTGTATTTAGTTTTAAATAAATAAAGATTTAAAACTTAAAAAATAAATTAAAAAAAGAATAGATGGGAAATGGGCAAATATTAAGAGTAGTGACTGGGAACTATTGTGATCCACAGGTAAAAAAATCCAAGGTCAATCTTTGTGATTTATTAATGGAACACACAGCCTCCCCTTTCCCCCATCCCTACCTTCAAACCACCCTACAAACCTTATCTCAAGCACATTCTGTGTAAATTGCTCTACTATTATCACTGCTCATTATTAAATTTATTTTTTAATAATAGCTTTTTATTTTTAAAATACATACAAAGATATTTTTCAAAATTCAACCTTGCAAAACCTTGTGCTCCGAATTTTTCTCCCTCCTTTTCCTCTGACCCTCTCTCCTAGACAGCAAGTAATCCAATATGTTAAACATGCAATTCTATAATATTTCCACATTTATCATGCTGCACAAGAAAAATCAGATCAAAAAGGAAAAAAATGAGAAAAAAAGCAAACAACAAAAGTGAAAATACTATGTTGTGATCCACATTCAATACCCATAATCATCTCTCTGAGCGGGGATGACTCTCTCCATTACAATCTATTAAAATTGGCCTGGATCACCTCATTATTGAAAAGAGTCACATACCTCACAGTTGATAATCACATAATCTTTTTTGTTGCTGTATAGTATACAATGTTATCTTGATTTTACTCACTTCATTTAGCATCAGTTTATGTAAATCTTTCCAGGCCTTTCTGAAATCTGCTGATCGTTTCTTAATAGAACAATAATATTCGCTTACTTTTATATACTATAATTTATTCAGCCATTCCCCAAATGATGGGCATCCACCCAGTTTCCAGTTTCTTGCCACTACAAAAAGGGCTGCTACAAACATTTTTGCACATGTGGGTCCTTTTGCCTTTTTTATGATCTCTTTGGGATACAGGGATACCCTGTAGAAATATTGCTGGATCAAATGGTATGTACAGTTTAATAGCCCTTTGGGCATAGTTTCAGATTGCTCGCCAGAATGGTTGGATCATTTCACAACTCCACCAACAATGTATTAGTGTCCCGGTTTTCCCACATCCCCTCTAATATTTATTATTATCTCTTCCTGTCATCTTAGCCAACCTGAGAGGTATGTAATGGTACCTCAGAGTTGTCTTAATTTGCACTTCTCTAATCAATAGCGTGACTAAATTTATTAATGCAGGATAACAACCGAATCTGTCTGTGGCATCACAAGCCATCCTCTACACATCACCCAAAATGACATTCCTAAAGCACATTTCTGACCAAACCATTTCCCTGCTCAAGAAGTGCCACTATTTCCATTGTATTTTTAGGATAAAATACAAACAGCTTTGTTTCTGATCTTAGATTAATTTTTCATTGTTGCTTCACATTACTCTTGATATATATTGGTAAGTCATTCAACTTTAGTGTTTTAGTCATTGCCAAACTCTAGAGAAGTTGCTGGCCTGTAATAGTGAGGGAAGTTTCCTCATCTAGGGAATCTCTATACCAATGAAATAAAAAATCCAGTCACTTTTTTCCTATCTTCCCTACTCAACCCTGTTCTCCACTTTGGTGAAAACTGTCTAGAAGGGAACAAACATTTATTAAATACTTATGATGTGCCAAGGAGGCAGCTAGGTGGCACAGTGGACAGAATACCCAGGTTTGGGATTAGGAAGACTAAGCTTGATGAGTTCAAATCTGGCTCAGATATTTACTGACTATGTGATTCTGGGCAAGCTTAATCCTCTTTGCCTCAGTTTCCTCATCTTGAAAAAGGAGTTTGAGAAGGAAATGCAAACCACTACAGTATCTTTGCCAAGAAAATCCCAAATAGGGTCATGAAGAATTGGATATGATTGAAAAACAACTGAACAAAATAGGATATGCCAAGGACTGTGAAAAGCATTTTACAAATATTATCTCATTTGATTCTCATAATAAATACTCTGAAAGGTAGGTACTATTGTTATTCCCATTTTATAGATGGGAAACCTGAGGCAAAGAGCAGTGAAAGTATTTTGCCCATGGTTACATAGCTATACTAAGTGACAAACTCACATTTGAACTCATATCCTTGTGACTCCAGGACCAGCCCTCTATCCATTGGACCACAACACTCCAATCCCTAAGTTTCTTGGAATTGTTTGTTCCAAGACAACAATGCTCTCCTCTTCAGTTTAATATTGCAATACTGAACTCTCATTAAGACTTAGTTCAATGTACTTTTTTCCACATAAGGCCTTTTCTGATGCCCCTTGTTTTTAGTGTTCTCCTTCCTTTCTCTTTAAATCACTTCTAATTTTTTAATATAATTTCTGTTTTTTCCTGTCTTTGTGCATATTGTATTCACACTTTCTCTCTCCAAAAGAACAATAAGCCTTTTGAAGACAGGGAAGGTTTCATTTTTGCTTTTGAATCCTCAATACCTAATAAAGGTGGAACATAGTAGGGGCTTTTTAACTGAATTGGAGGAAACTTTGTGATAACAATATTCACCTTATCTTATTCAATGAAATGCCAATAATTGTGTTGCTGAGCTCAGTAAAATTCTTATTTTCACTCTAATTTTCATTTTGTGCTTAATAATCATTACCATTATAATGATGATGCAATATTAGGTCTCTATAAAGATCTATTTTAAGCTTTTATAGTTCACATTTTCCTAGTCTAGGAATATATCCCCTGTTTATAACCTTGTTCCTATGGAACACATGGCCATGTTGGTTCTATTTTTTTTTTAAAAATCATCTACTGCCATGTTATTATAGAACCAATTAGAGATGCTAGATAGGGAGCACCTGGACTGGGCAAATAACTCATTGCCTTCCTAAAATAGCCATGCTTTCTTCTACTTTAATGGTCTAGCTGGACTGCAATGAAGCAGGACTTGACTCATTAAAGAAGCACCTCTGAATAAGTGAATTCACACTTAACTACTCTGCCTTTCTATTTCAAAACTCAAGAGTTTGTCGCATGTTTTTTCATGGAAGTTCTTAAACTTCAGTCCCAAAACCTAACTACTGCCTATTATGCAATTATTGCCCATAATTGCCTTCCTCCATCTTAAGTGTTTTTATGTAGTCTCTGGAAAGGGAATATGGAAGAGAGGGAGGTCAGGAGGAGCTATTGAATAGTATTTAGGGACTGGATGTTAGCTTAAAAAATTTTCTCAATTGGTCACTTAAAAATTATAAAATATTATAACTGAAAAAAACCTTGGAAATCCTCTGGTTATTTATCTTCATGTCCTGAAACTCCAATAGCTACCTAACCTTTCTGACCTCATATTTCTCACCTGAAAAAAATAGAAGTGTTGGAGGAGAAAGGGGATGCTTAACCATTTTGTGTTATGGATTCCTTTGTCAGTCTTGTGGAGGTGTTAGACCTCTGCTCAGAATAATGTTTTTAAATGTATAAAATAAGTATATAGGCTTAAAAAGGAAATTAATCTTATTGAAATATACATATCTATCTAGATAGACATGTAGTGTGTGTCTATGTGTGTATATGTATGTATGTATGGGTATTTACACATACAGATTCCAGGATTAAGAATCACTGGACTGATGATGAGTACACGATCCATGAACCTTGACCAATCTTTGTTTTTCCTCTATACTCATCCTTATCCCTATACACACAGATGAACTTTTGAGTATAGTCTGTATACCTCTGTGGGTCTGGCCCTCACCTTCTAATGGGGCAAACCCAGTGACCCTTCCTTGTCCCTTGGACCATTGTGGAGGGAAGAGAGACCCCTGCTTCTGGACATGACTCATGATTAAGAGGCTTCCAGGGGAGATGACAAAAAGCCCCCTAGCTGGCTGCTGACCCAGAAGATCTAATGATTCAGTAGACTTATTGAAAGAGGTAATACTTTCCTTACGGGATTCTCTATATACTACAACTCTCTAGTTGGTTTTAGGTAATTACTGTTAGGATTGAAGGTCATTCCTCCTCTACCCCAGAATCATGATAACTCCTGTCATCTGATGTGGAATCATGGACCCAGCTAGCCCAGCACTTAGCACAGGCCCTGGAACATGTTAGGTACTTACTAAAATCCTATTGACTAGACCAAGTTGTGCCCCTGGATACCACTTTTGCCCTTCTTTCTTTTCATTCTTTTCTTATTTGGAGCAAACCAGTAGCCTGTCCATGGGTGGTAGGAAGGACATTGTTTCTACTAAAGTTTTCCAGTGCTTCATAGTGGTGTGAAGGTGATTTGGAGTCCCCAAAGCTTAACCCAGCAAAGGAAGGTGCCTGGGTAATGCCTAGACTTGCTCCATTAGCTTGCAAACAACTTAATCAACTTCTTAAAATAGTCACACTAATTTTTTAAACTATAAAAGAACTTCAGTACTGCAAAAGAGAAGAATTTGACTCTATAGAGGCACACACTAAAGCTAGAAAGGCTTGCTCGATCATTATAAAGAGCAGACTCCCTAAGTCTGAAGAAAGTTGGCCATTAAGGGCTACTAATCTTTTTCAAAGATAGCAGCAACTCATGAAGATCTAAAGGCCATAGGAACTGCATTTTATATTGATGAAGGAGTACCCATGCTGATGATGAAATCATGGGTCCACATAATAATGAAGTAACTCCCAGAAATAAATTAAGATCATGTGGTTGATTTTGCAGCCCATGTAAGAAGGAAAGTTGGGAATGGACTTTTGCAGATTAAAGTAAAAGAGAAGAAAATGAATTTTTCCTATTATAGGAACATAACAGGAAAGATTTTTTTCCCTTCTTCTAGTACAGAGGCTTGCTTTGTGGAACTAGAAGAGAACTCAGTTTAATCATCTATACCAGGGCCAATGATGAGGCTTTATAAAAATGATTTTATCAGCACACATAAGAAAATTACTTGGTCTCTTAAGATTAAGGGCCTGAATTAACACCAAATGAATTGTTATCTTCTGAAGTTTTGCATGGGGTTTGATTTTCTGACAAGAGTAAATGCAAGCCCAGTATTCTCTATTTTTCTGCCTTCTTCTTTGGCACTTACCTCTTTTTCCACAATGAAAGAACCAAATTGCCTCCTCCGTGAAAGGAGAATATCTAGCTGTAAGCACCAATCAATTGGGAAGGACGTTTGTGGGTAGGAGTTGTGAAGGATTGCAAGCCTGACCTTGAAAATAATGAGAAATAACAGAGGCTACTGGCAAAGAAGTGTTCTTTCCTCTCGTGCTGTTTTCTCTCACATTTTTAATTTAGTTTAAATTTCTATCGTCTACCACCTACTCACATATTCACGTGCCCCATTAACATCATAATGTATGTTAAAAAAGCTTTTGCAGCTGGTTCAGAAGCTTCTCCTTGAAGGCTAATAGCATCATTTCGACTCAATGATGCCATGTATAATGTAATCTAATAAAACTATGTCATGGGCACTCAAAAAACAGAGTCAGAAAAAGAATAGCTCATCTACCCAAGGGATCAGTAATCAGGCATGGAGACACATAAGAAAATCCATGTGCTTCAGTGGTTTAATTCACTTCGGATATTAATTAAACACCTTGGACATGAAGAATAGCATATGAATGGATTTAGTGTGTATAGGTATGCAACTTGACAATTGTATATCTGGTATTTATCTACATGTATGTGTGTGTGTGTGTGTATTCTGTTTTTTTGCATCTGCAAATTTGTCTGTTTAGGGATGGTGTGTTTCTGTCAATGAGTCAATAGATATTTCTTAATTTTCTACTGTGAGCCTAGTGGGGATCTGGGAGTTGGGAGAAAGAAACCAGACATTTAATATTTGACCCTTTTCCTCAAATAGTTTACAAATCTTCCTAACATATATGATGCATAATTATAATTAACAATTCTTGTTTTCAGTACAAATCTATAAGATGCATCAGGAGCAAATAAATTCTGTTGGAGAGAGTGAGGATGAAATGCAGCAGGGAAAGGAGAGAAGACTGGAGATTGATCGTGGACCTCAAGATATAAAGCCACATGGGCGGAAAAAATAGAAACACTGGGACACACTGGGAGGTCACTCGACCTTTTTATTGGCAGAGAAAGAAGTAGGGGGAAAAAGCAAAAGGGAACTAGCTTGTGGAGGGTAGATGGGGAGGAAACCCAGGGGTCATTTAGGAGTAAATCTTACTGAATTATTCTTGCTAACAAGGAGCTAAGTTCAGTTATTTCTACTTGCTAAAGGAGTACAGTATATATTAGCAGCCCACTAAATTTTGGCACTCTGGAGAAAAACTTGGGTCTTTCTCTAGTTAGGTTGTAATATGATGTGATTTTCAGTGTCTCTATAGGATGTGCTAGAGCCAGTTTGTATAATGTGCAATTTTTAGCATAAGGATTTACACCCCAAAAATCAGCAAATGCTACAAATCAAGGCTTGGTTTATTGGTCTTTATTTTGTTTTGTTTTGTTTTTTTATTGTCACTGTAGAACTAAGAAAGTGATAGAGAAAATGTTAACAATGCTTATTAAGCGTTAAAAAGTGTTTTGTATATGCATTTTTAAGAGAGCAGGTTGTTAAACATATACCAGCACATCCTACCTCTGTGTAACAAGGCCCCTGCTGTGCAATAGCTATAACTCCCACAGTTCACACTCCCTAGAGGAAGGGATGCCATGATATTGCCTCTGGATGTCTGCTCAAATAGCTGAAAATGTATCACTAACTTTCTGCACTCAATGTTTAACTACAGACATCCATCAAATCTTGTAGTTTCAATTCTTGCTCATGTGTTTTGCTTGTGTCCAGCTGAATTGATGAATAACTGTCTCATAAGACTGTTGAAATTCCAATAGTCTTTCAATGGAAAATGCCATCCGCATCCAGAAAAAGAACTATGTAGACTGAATGAGGACCAAAGCATGCTATTTTCACTTTTTTTTCTTTCTCATGACTTTCCCCCTTTTGTTGATTTTTCTTTCACAATATGACTAATATGAAAATTAACCATTTATCATATTGCTTACTGTCTTGAGGAGGGAGAGGGTAGAGGCAAAAAGGGAAATTAGAACCCAAAAATCTTACAAAAATGAATGTTGATAACTATCTTTACGTGTAATTAGAAAAAAATACTAAGTGTAAAAAAGAATGTTGATTTAGATTTACAAAAAATTTTAAAGGTCAACTAATCCAACCTTCTCATTTTGATGATGAAACTGAGACTAAATGAATTGCCCAAGATTTCACTGAGGGTTATTGGCAATGCTGACTCCAAATCCAGCACACTTTCCACTACAATCCACAGCCCCCTTCTATGTCTCTCTATATTGTCTATAAGATTGGGATGAGAGACTTCCATAAATGCTTTACTAAAACCCAGCTATTTGTCTAAAACATTCTCCTCATCTACCCATATAGTAGACTTAGGGACAAAATGAACCTTGTGATTTCCTCTACTAACATATGCTTACCTCCTTTGTAATGTATAGTCTTCCAGTTGTCTAGAGCACCAACAGCTAAAAAAGAGTTATTTAACATTATCCAGCCACTACTAGGGACACGATGGGATTTCCTAGCGCTGAGGCCATTTATACACCTCTAGATTCATCTAGTAAACTTGTCATAAAAGAAATGAATCCAATCAGGCATGATCTGTTCTTCATAGCATGTCTTATTTCTTCTTGTATGTCCTGAGGTGCCTGGCATATAGTAGGTACTTGAAAAATATTTTGGTGGAAATAAAATTAAATTTTTGGGACATTTTTGTACTACTTTTGCAATTCTCTCAAAGCCCAACACTCTGTCCTGAACCTAGTGGGTATTCAATTCATTAAGAATTGAGTCTGTTGAACAGAACCATGTTTGTTAATCTTTCTTGTTTATTTTAGATTATAAGTTCCTGAAAGGTAGAGGTGTACTATTTTGTAGCTTTGTATTGTAGTAGAGTGACAAGCCTGGAGTTATGGAACATAGCTCAAATCTGATCTTAGATATTTACTAGCTGTGAAACCCTAGTAAGTTATTTACTTTGTAAAATAGGAATAATAATAGCAACCTATCTCCCAGGATTGTTGTGAGGATCAAATGAGATTAAAATGATAAAATACTTAGTACAGTATCTGACACATAGAAAGTATTATATGAATATTATCTATATAAATATTAGCACATAGTATTAATAGTGGTGGTAGTAATACTAATATTACTAGCAATAATAATAGCGGTGATAATATTACTAGTAGTAATAGTACTAGTGATAGTATTGATGTTGGCAATAGGAATACTTGTAATGTTCAGGCTAGCTTTCTGCAAGTCCTTCAGATAGGTCTTGGTCTTTAGATGGAGAAGTGATGAAAGCAGGACAGCCACCATAAGGCTGGTCAAAGATGGAATGTCTCATTTCTGGTCCTTCTTAGCCCTTATATACCATATTGTAACTACATCATTGCAGCATACTGAATATGTGTGAACTAGAGAACCATTACATCACCATACCAAATATATATGTGAACTAGAGAACCATCATCTCATCAATTCCACTGAGTTAACACCTTGTTTCAAGAATACTTCTCCAGAGTTCCAGCTCTCTACAAATACTAATAGTAGTAGTAGAAGTAGTAGTAGTAGTATAGTAATAGTAATAAGAGGAGGTCTATTTTCAATGTGGAAGTAAAGAGAACTAGATTTAGAATCATAAGACCTGGTTACACACATGTGAAACATATCTATCTATCTTTCCATCTATCTACCTTTCTTTCTTTCTTTCTTTCTTTCTTTCTTTCTTTCTTTCTTTCTTTCTTTCTTTCTTTCTTCTTTCCTTCCTTCCTTCCTTCCTTCCTTCCTTCCTTCCTTCCTTCCTTCCTTCCTTCCTTCCTTTTTTCTTTCTTTCTTTCTTTCTTTCTTTCTTTCTTTCTTTCTTTCTTTCTTTCTTTCTTTCTTTCTTTCTATCTAGAAATATGGCTAGATTCAGAGAAAGTAAGGACTTCATCTCTTGGGCTTTGTTCATCTTTCCTTTTGCATAAGAGAAAGAAAGAATTTTGGAATTAAAAAATTAGAGAGCACCTGTTTTGGGAGGAGCTGGTTTAGAGTTCTCCTAATCTCAGATATTAGAGATCTATAATAGTTAATAGTTAGGTAATACAGATGTAATAGATAAAAGCAGAAAGTATTCAAAAACATCTATTTACTTATCTTATAAGAAATCAATTGTCAAAGGCAGGACAAGGATACAATTGAGTTTTCTGGCTGAGCAGCTCTATCCTTCAAAGCTGTGGCAGGTGCAGTTTAGCCCATTGGATGTGAAGAATCCATCAAATTATCTGGGGGTACTGGCAGGGGAGAGGGTGAGCAGAGCACCCTCACTGGGTGCTTCTTATAAACTTTTGGGAGATACCAGAGATTATGTCAATGTTACCAAGTCTTTGGTTATGCATGAAAAAAACAAAAATATTTTGTGCTTTAACTTTTTACATGGCAGGGACCTCCTATCTAGTAGTATTCCCTGCTTCCTATATGGTTTGTAATCTTTGTGCTTCTTATCTCTGAAATCCTATCTGTATCACAAGTCCTGCTCAGATAAAGGTAATGTGAATAGGCTTGCCCTTGACCTATCACAATGCTACTCTAGAGCTCTTAGCAAGATGTGAAAGAGCAACTTTTACATGGTTGGTGATTAAGTGTAGTTTTACCAATGGATATTAAATGCAAAGCCACTTAGATTTTTCTCACCCTTAACCAGAGCAAGTGTACATTGGAAATGTAAACTTCAGAGACTAGAAAATCTTGTTCAAAAATCAGAATTAAGCTTGAGTTAGCTAGGAGCTTTTCTGGGGTTTCAAAGAGTTAGGCTCCTGGAGAAAAGATTCTTCTTGACAGGGGCTCTTCTACTAGTTTAGACTCTGTGAAACTGACAGACTATCTTATAAAGAAAGAAAAGGCCAGGAATGTTCTTCCTATCCCCACTGAATTCAAGGATTGTATTAAGAGTTTTGTTTTCTGTTTTCTGTTTTTTTTTTTTTTTTTAAGCTATCTTTATGAAAAAAATGGCAAGTAATGCCTCTGGGCTTTAAACTAAGAGAGCATGGCAGAGCTCACTCATCCACCTTTGAGAACCAAATGGCACCCTAACCAAGGACTCTGGCTGGAGCTAAAAGCAGAAAGAAGCTTCGAAACCTTGTGTCCATTGTAGCCGTGCCAGTGACCACAGGACCAGTGAAGCAACACTAAGCAGCAGCCAAGCAAGACCAAAAAGGAGCAGGGCTGGCATGAGCAGGGTGATGACATCACCAGAAAACATCTGCAGCTCTGCAGCATCTGAGGCTTGGATTGCTTATGTGTGTGGCTCTCCTACAGTTTCTCAACATAGATGGTTACTTTCCCCACTGCTAGTATGTGTATTAGTGAGAGTTTGCGCTATAAACAGGAGAGAAATATTTTATTACTGCAATTCTTATTACACTATTTCACTTATTGCCTTTGTGTTGAACTAATTTTGACCAGTAAAGGTAGACACATCAATAGAGATTGCTAAGCTGTGATTTTAAGGCAGTATAAATTCAAAGGTTTAAGACAGTATAAATCCAAAGAATAGCTTGAACCTGGGGTAACCTTGTGTGAGGGTACCCACTATATTGATTGGTAGAATTCCCCCCAGATCCTAGTGATTCAATTTTTTCTTCAGTTCTTTAGACCTTCCATAGTGTATGCTGGTATAGGTGAATTTTTTTAAAATTCCTATTTCTGGTAAATTGCATTGAAACCATAGGGATCTGCATCTTAATTATGGTTTTTGCACATTCAGGTCTCTGAGCATCAATATAAGATAGTATATAATTAAGTGACAAATTGCATGTTGCAGATTTTAAGTTCTAAATAAGTGAGGAGGAGGAAAAGAGTAATCAGAGATAGTTTTGTGCAGGAGGTGGCACCTCAGCTGAGAAACTTGGAGTCAGGAAGACTAAGTTCTGATCCTCTCTCAGATGTTTACTAGCTGTGTGACCCCCAGACCACTATTCCTGCTTCCAGTACAGCCTTCACAGCCCAGGATACATGATACATTCCCATCTCACCCTCCATCTCCCTCCCTCTACAAACATCCTCACGCCTCTGGAAATGTGTTGTGGTACCCTGCAGAGCTGGAGAGGAAGAATTAACCTTAAGTGGCTTTGTGTCCATGGTGATTTTTCTCTTGCATGAATCCTAAAAGATAAGGAAAGAAATGGCTGTCCTGATCCTACAGTGCCCTGTACTCCAGTCCAAACAAAAATAAAAAACAACAACTTCAAATAGAAATGATCAGCAAGTATTTATCGAGTAAGGCTCAAAACTGTATTGAGGTGATGCGTTATAATTCCTGTTCTCAAGGAATTTATAATATTCTTAGGGAGGGAAGACTTAACACTTATGAAAACAGCAGATAAAAGATAATACATAATTACTTTCACCAAATTGTGTGCTACAGACTATACATGCTATAAGAATTCAGAGAAGAGAAGGACTCATGGAAGTTAAAATAATCCTAAATGCACAGGTTTAACCATGTGATTTGCCTGCTCAACAATGCTCCATGGATCCCCATATTTATAGGATAAACCTCTTAGTTGTTATTTAAGAATCTCCACAACTTAGCTCCAATCTACTTTTCCATATTTATTCCACTTTACTCCACTTTATACATTCTACTTTCCAGCTGAACTGGATTGGAAGTCCATTTTCATCATATCCTCCTTTGTCTTCCAGACTAAAGCAGCTAAATGGCATTATATTTATTTTTGCATATCAAAATGGTGGTGCACACACCACGTGATATTATATGCTCCAGTTATTTGTTTGGTTAATCTCTTTGCTAAGTTCCATGATCATAGGATTTCAATCCAGGGGGAAATGAGGCTTTCTAGTCTTTGGTTTAGAGGTAAAAAACCTAAAACTCAGAGATTTTGAATGCCCAATTTACTCAGCTAGTAAGCATCAGAGCTGAAATTCTAGTGTACAAATCCATGAAGACAGGAACATCTCACCTAAACTTTTTATTTATAGCAATCCTAATGATGTTGTTACACAGTAATTCTTTAGTTAGTTCATTTGGGCTGAGTTTAAGAGGTCTAGAAACTAAAGAGAAACAAATAGCCAACTAGCATTTATTAAGTGCCTACTATGTATCAACCACTATGTTAAGTTCTAGAATGCAGGTGCATGAATCAGGTAAAGTAAGAATTCCTGGGGTAATAAAATTAAGGGTATAAAAGTCTGGAAGACTATTAACACAGGCTTCAGAGAGCTATGAGACTTACTTTCAAAAAAGTCAAAAAGACTTGCTTTCTGTTTTGTGATTCAGAACTACTCATGGACTTTGGTGTTCCTTAGCCTACCTAGAATTCCTGTAGTTGTTTCATTTTAAGGCTGTACAATTCAAGTATCCCCTACTGAATCCTAATTAGATACTGCCCAATTTTCCTTGCCAAAATGGCTCAGGACTTAATGCTTACCCATGGCTGGTTATACTGCAGTGCTTAATCCCCACTGGGCTATTCCTTAACAGGGTAAATTTATTAATGTAAAATTGGTAGGTTTTGTTTGTTTGTTTGCTTGGAATGATGTTCTTTGAAACTATAAAAAGTCCATTCCCATATTCATTCCTTTTAGTCACCTCAGCCTGAGCAATTGACTATGAACTTCGCCTCATTGGAGAATGTTCAAACAATTTCTATACTCCTGTGGATTCAGAACCTTGATATGTTGGGATGCTTGTGCACCTGGCAGCACAAACAGTATAATTTCATCTGGTGCTAGTGGGTATGACCATTAGAGAAAATTTTTTAGGCTCTCTAAAGTGTTTGAGTGCAGGTAGATTCTTGTGAAATTCTAATATTACAAAGATAAAATCAAGTCTTCCTACATGCATGGTCAGCTCTAATCTTTGGACCTAAAAAATTCTTTTAAGTTTAATTATTCCTTATCTTCTAATCTGATTATCTTTCCTTGAGTTTCCTTATTTATTCCATTCTCCTTTTTTTCTTATTGTTTTCTTTCTTGTTCTCTTCTTCATTTATTTTTTCTTTCTTACATTTCTCCTCTATCCATTTTTCCTTCTCAGATTGATTTTCTTTTGGATAAAAGTTGTTCTATTTAGCCCCAGAAGTCAGAACCAGGAATAATGAGTAGGATTTATAAGAAAGTAAATTTAGACCATGTGTTACTTAAAAGAAGGAAAACAGCCCAAACAAACAAACCTACAAAGAAGCAAAGAAAGGAAGGACAGCTGTGAACACAGTGTGCAGTATTTATTATATAGACTTTCTTGAAATAGAAATTTATTGCTTTATATTTTGAATCCTCTCTTATGTTCTGCTGTAATGTGGCATTTTTTCTTTTCTTATTTTTTAAGTTTAAAATAAAGAAAAGGAAAGAAGAAAAATACAAAGTCTCTTAATAATTAGAGCCATCCCAAAGGATTAAAGGTCTGTCTTAGTAAGTTAAGTCCCTAATTGGAAAATCTTGAAGCAGAGAAAGTTGATAGCTACTTGTCAGGTATCTCATAGTGGGGATTCTATTTGAAGATCACTGAGGTTTCTACCAAATCTAAAATGACAAGACTCTAGAATTCTATAAAGGGGATTTCTATTTGAATCCAGATTGGAGTAGGGAAAATTTTGGAAAAGAATCTTTCACAGATATGTGCCATTCTTGTCATTTGTTAAACTATTTGCTATTAAGAGATTAAGTGAAAAAAAAAATCAAATTATAAATAGCTGTTAGCAGCTATGGAGCTTAATGTATGTCCTCTTCAAGGAGTATTTGTCTTTTAAGGTAGAATTATCTGACAGAATTATCTGCTGTAATTGGTTGTGACCTCAGGGATCATTCATCTACCCTCTTCTGACTTTCTGGATTTTGGCACCAAGTCTCAACTGCCATTTTACCCTAGAACTTCCATCAGCTCTTGTGATGTCTTCTAGGAACATCCTTCCACCTTTTCGGCTTCCTTTTCATACTGGTGAGTTCCTCCAGTGAGCACCATTCTGAGAAAGGCTCCAGGTTGGCAAACCTTCATTTCCCTATAGGTACTGCTTCTGACTTTCTAGGAGGCATCTTCCCTCACTCCACCTTCCTGCCTTTCAGGTACTTTTTACTGCATTGTCTTCCCTATTGGAATGTAAGCTTCTTGAGGGCAGAGGCTTTTTACTTGTTATTTATATCCTCAGTATTTAGTTCACTCTTTATTATGTATATAAACGTGTTATGTATTTATATGTTTGTGTATAAAATTATACATATACACATGTACATACATACACATATGCACATACATACACTTCAGTTATAGGTGATGCAGTGGATAGAGTGGAGAGGAAGAAAAAAGGCAAATTTTGTGAATGTTTAAAAGTGTATGCAGTAGTCGCATATTAGATGCCTCATAAACATTTGTTAAGTTGAAGCATAGAAACATTCAAAAGTGAGAGACTGGAAAGAACTGCATTTAATATGTTAGTTTATCTGTATTAAAAATTTCTAAAACTGTTTTTTCTTATTTAGGAAAAATTGAATGAATGTTTTGGACATTTAGGAAGAAAATCCAGATTGGACATGTAAAGGTTAAGAAGATAAAGAAAAAGTGTCACCACCTTCCCTCCCCCTACCATGTTACTCACCCTCAAACAGCTAACCTTTTAAATCTGGCTTTTATTTAATCCTTCATGAGTACCACCTGCTTTTCTGTATTTGGAAAAAAATCACTGTTATAAATAGAGTTATTAATATTTGGCAACAGAGCTTTCTTCATACACACTCTGTAAAAAGTTTCACTGATGACTGTGCCTAGCCCTTCAAGACAGATGGACTAAGCATGTGTGCATAGTTGAGAAGGCCACACTTTGCAATGGAGGGACACATTCTTGTTCCCATCCATCCCCCTACATGCTGCTTCATTGGGCAAAGCCAATCTGCAAGTCAGGAGGAGTTATAATTCATAAAGGGAAAAATGCAGTATCAGAAGTATGGATTTCAACATTATATTCTTATATGAATTTTAAGAGACCTGGTGCCTAAGATTTCCTAAATTTCTTCATTTGCATAGATGACCAATAAGTTTTTTAATAGAATTCTGATTCTATCAAAATAATGTAAAAGACAAGGTACCTGGAGATAATAGTGCCCTAACCCAACCCAGACCAATAGTCCTCCTTCTAGCCCAACTGACAAAGCCATAGTCCAGGAGTGTACGCTCTGTGCAGAGAGAGACACTATCATTGCCACCGATGCTGATCCATTTGCTGGGAAGCCTAAGAACCAAGCCTACCTCCCCCTCCACCTGCCCAGCTTCCAGTCCAGCCTTGAAATTATCCCCCAAGAGAATAACCCTTGTAAAAAGAATACCTCTGAAGGTCCTTTGAAGCCCTCATTTCCTCAGCAACCACAGCTTCCAAAGACTCAGAAAAGTAAATCCTGACCATCATAGTTCTTAATGGTGTCTAAAGGACCAACCTTAGAAATAAACATGATTTTATCGATTTAAAGAACACAATGAATAAATATTACCAACTATCTTAAATGCTGTGTCCTAAAGACCCCTTTCTGCTTTTATGTAACTGGATCTCCTATAAATGATATCTCTTTCTATGAAAATATAAGCATTTCAAGGGAAGGGACTGTCTTACTCTCCTACTTGTATCCCCAGTGGCACAGTTCTCTGAACATAGTAAGTACTCAATAAAAGTATCTTCATCCATCCATCCATCCATTCATCTATCTATTTCCTCTATTTGTGAATATAAGGAGGGGCAGCTAGGTGGTACATTGGATAAAATGCAGGAGTAAGGGAAACTCCCTTTTGTGTGTTTAAAACTGACCTCAGACACTTATTAGCTGTGTGATCCTGGGCAAGTCATTTAACCCTATTTGCTTCAGTTTCCTTATATGTAAAATGAGCTGGAGAAAGAAATGATAAACCAGTATCTTTAAACACCAAAAAGGTCATAGAGTTTGACACAACTAGAAAACAACTGGATAACAATGTAAATATAAGCACTTAGAGTTACATTTTCTCAAATTGACTTTCTGTCCCTTTCTTTTATTGTCATCTGGGGACTTAAAGAGGCATTTACAAGATCTAGATATGCCAGTATTACAGGACATTTTAACGCATATAAAGAATGTTTCAGTGCCTAAAATGAGACATAAAGGAATAGGAATAGGACAGGGTACAAGAAAGTCCAAATAAAGATGTCAACAATATGTCAAAGTTACCCTTTGCCCCTTCTCTGTCACTCTCTGTCCACAAGGCAGATGAAGGCCATGAGTGTTATAGAGAAGGATGGATTGTTAAGATCATAGATTTAGAAATGAAAGGGACCTCAGAATCTTTCTAGACCAGGAGTTATTAATCTTTTTGTATCTCTTTGGCTATCTGGAGAAACATTTGGGCTCCTTTTCAAAATTAATGATATCAAATGCATAAAATAAAGTAAATAGGATTACAAAGGAAACCAATTATTTTGAAATACAGTAATAAAAAAATTTGAAGTTCAAAGTTCAAGTTAAAAGCCCCTGATTTTGTTAAAGCCCTTAATTTTATTGATGAACTGGGGTATAACAAAGTTAAATGACTTGACCAATTGAATTAAGTAAATGTCAGGCATGAGTTTTGAATGAAAGTCTTCTGACTACAGATCTGGTGCTCTTTTCATTGTATCATGTTTGATTGATGTCCTTTCTCTTTCTATCAAAGACACAGAAACACTGGGGACTGGTCAGTAAAGAAGTCAGTTGTTCAGATATGAATATGAAAGTTTCCAGATTGGGATAGATAATTTTCCACAAAGTGCAAGAAGAAAAGAACTATTTTCAGAGCAGAAGCAGACTACTATAAGTCAGGAAACTCGAAAAATCAGAGATAATTTTTTGGGACTATCACACTAACACATCAAAGCCTTAAGTGAATTCCTATTACCTGAAATAACTGATGTCATTTCTGCATATTTATAATACATTCCCAGCGTAAAATCTATAGTTTGGAAAAAATTGGACCGATGATTTACTTTTCAGCGTAATAAAATTCATTTTCTCAAGAAAACCATATTCAAAATAGTAGTTAGTTGTAATAGATAAAGCATGATTGCCAAGAGGCATTAAAAGATAAGCTTGGGAATCACCCCACCATTCATAGCATTATTTCTTTTGGAAAATAAATGTGGCTTTTACCTTTAGCACCCTAATTTGGAGTTCCATCATTGGAACTGAAGAATTTCTCAACACTGACATAAATGCCTCAACTTCTCTAAAAGGAACTGGGAAAGTTAGGTTTGAGAAAGGAAGGGTTATTGAGAGTACTCTTGTAGGTATATCAACAAAAATCCTCAGAGCAAAGGATAATTTGCCTCCTGAGTACCTGTAACTTTTTTCTCAGTATTTGAAAAAAAAGAAAATAATTCTTTCATTTTCATAATAGAATAACAAAATCATAGAATCTTAGGGCTAGGTCTGTTCCTTTAACTACATGGTCAACAAGTTGTAGACAAATACTTATGACTATAGCAATTCAATTAGCCAATTTAAATAGCCAACTTCCAAATTTAAGTCCAATTTTCAAATTTAAGTTTCAAAGTACTCTGAATCAGAAAACATATCCCCAAATGAAAAAGGTAGAAAAAAGAGGTATCTGGAGGTTAGATAATCCACTGTCAGTTTGAATATACAGATCATTTATAAATAAGATGTTAAAAATCCGAGATTGTCAATATTTGCATTTCATATGCAGAGCACCACCTACTTGGCACTTAGCTGAATTAGTTATCAGAAGATTGGTTAGTGAACATGAAAGCAGAATTTAGGGAATTAAAGGATCCTATAGGAGATTTCACCCTGACTGTGGAAGATTATGGAGAATTATCCTTGGTCTGCTAAAAGAATAGACCTTTTTAACAATTTTCTTCTGTATGTAGTGCTGTATGGACTCAATAGTTTCTTTACTACCTTACTACTTTTTTGGTATTTATTAAACATAGATCTCTGGGAATATCCACATTTCAGAATGATATCATTCATACTGCATGAAGCCCCAAATACTATCAAGACTCCTCAGTCACCATGATTAATCAAGAGAAAGCAGTTTAACAATTCATACAGAAAAAAAAAAATCAAATGAATGAGTAATGTCTATTGCCCAAAATAGGACATGTAATTGGGTGGGTGAGCTGGTAATCAATCCATATATCTTAGATTAAAAATGAGCTCTTTTTTCTCTTCTCTTCTCTCCCCCAACCCCAAAAAACTGTCCTAGTTTACAACATAAAATGGAAGATTGTATTTGAGAGAAGAGCAGAAGTCAAATTTAGAGTATAGAAAAAGTTAAAGTCAGGTCATACAAAGTTAAGAGTAAATTATTTCAAATCCTCTCTCCTCTTCTCTTTTCTCCTTTCCTTTGTCTCTGTTTCTCTCTCACTCTCTCTCTCTCTCTCTCTCTCTCTCTCTCTCTCTCTCTCTCTCTGTGTGTGTGTGTGTGTGTGTGTGTCTCTCTCTCTCTGTGTGTCTCTCTCTTTCTCTCTTTCTCTCTCTCTCTCTCTCTCTCTCTCTCTCTCTCTCTCTCTCTCTCTCTCTCTTCTCTCTCTCTCTCTGTGTGTCTCTCTCTCTCTTTCTCTCTCTCTCTCTCTCTTTCTCTCTCTCTCTCTCTCTCTCTCTCTCTCTCTCTCTCCTTCTCTCAACTTTTCTTCCTTCCTTCCCTCTTCCTCTCCTCCCTTTTTCTCTCTACCTTCTTTTCTTCCTCTCTGCCTCTATATCTGTTTGTCTCTCTGTTTTTGTGTTTATCTCTGCCTCTCTGTCTCTTTCTCTCCATCCTCATCCTTTCTTACATATATGTCCCACTTTCCAAACAAGAATATCTTCCCAATGGTTTTATATGACAAAAAATGGAACACTGGGATTTCTAAACAATCAGAATTACAGCTAGAGGTATGCCTGAGCTAGTTCTAACAGACTTGCTGGTATTTAAATTTTCCTTATGAGTATTTATACCTCAGAAATCAGCAAGTACTCCCCAAAATGAATTTATTGTTTTATTGATTGTCTAGGCTTTAGAAAATAATAAAGAAAATATTAATAACACAGATCAAACTTTAAATATATTGTAACTACTTTTTTTCCCCCAAAAGAACTGATTTACCAGCTACTGCTATATAATAGGTAATGGACAAAGAGTAAGCATCAGGAAGATGCAGAATCTTATCAATAATGATATTTCTAGAGAGGGTGTGGAAGGAAAGAAAGAAAAAAAAGAAAAAAGTTATATTAATTATATTTTTTAAAGGAATAGCAAATTGTACATAATAGATTTGTAGTTTCATGTGCAAAAATCTTTTTTTATCATACCATGTGATGAAAATACTTGTTTTATTCCATAAATTAAAAATCAAGTATATTAAAAAATTTTAAGCATCCCCCCCCAAGAAGGGGAATAAAAGACAACAACAATGAAATGTATGGTTGGAAAGAAGGTAGTCCAATAATGTACCAAGAGCAAGGGAAAACATGAATAACTCAAGTACTACACCAATACCCACAAAATGTTAAAAAAAAAAAAAAAAAAAACTACAGGGTATTGAGTTGATTCCCCTATGGCCATTGATAAGAATGTCAAAGAATGAGAAAATATAGATGGGTTCTATTTGTACCTTTAGAAGAAATATTCACATTGATGAGATCATTAATTCTTCACTAGCACATTTATGTGTTCTCTTTCCTGATTAAAATGTAAGCTTTTTGAGGACAATAACTATCTTTCTTTTTTCCTGTATCTTCCTCCTGTGCCTAGTACAATGCCTGTTACATAGTAAGCACTTAATAACTTCTTGCTGTCAAATCCCTTCCCAAATCCCATCTAAAACATTCCCAAGAAATGGTTATCCAATTTCTGCTTGAAGATCTCCACTGACAGTCCACTGACACGCAATACAATCCCTGAGATGACCCATTTCATTTTTAGATAGCTCTCTTTTCTAGTTTTTATTTATTTTGAGCCCAAGACCTTTTATTATAGAGGCAGCTAAACAACACAGTGAAAAGAGAACTGTGCCTGAAGTCAGGAAGACCTGAGTTCATAAGAAGCCTCAAAAACTTACTAGTCATATGACCCTAGACATGTCATTTAACATGTGTCTAAGTTTCCTCAGTTTATGCAAGATGAGTATAATAATAGCACCTACTTCCCAGGATTGATGTGAGGATTGAATGAAATGATATTGTAAAGCCCTCTTGCCAACCTCAAAGCACTATGTATATGCTAATTATGATAGTATTTTTTCATGTTACATTTTCCTACTCATCACAAGAAGGTTGGCTACCAGGAGCTTTTTTAACTATAATAGCTCTAGAAAACTATCTAAGAAGATATAGAGAGGTTTTCATGTCATCTGGTGAGGAAGTATCCATATCAAAGGAATTCCAAATCTTTAACATATTGAGGTATATTTTTTTCAAGAGATAGTTCCTCTTGCATTAGTTTTGTTTTGGACTGACTTCCTAATGAGCTAGTACCTAGATGGCTCAGTGAATAGAATATTAGACTTGGAGTTAAAAAGTCTTGAATTTAAATACAATTTCAGATATTAGCTGTGTAATATTGGCAATTTATCTAAGCTCTGTTTGCTTGTTTCCAAAACCGTAAAATGGAGATAAAAATCTCACTATCTCTTGAGTCATTAGATCTCCTAGAAAGTGTTTATGGAAAAATATGAACAGTTGTAGATAGGAGTTTTGACTTCCATCCAATTAATGCAGTAATAGAAGGTTTAGAGACCAATGTGCTTTAGTCTACTTTCAGTATGAATTATTTTACCAAAAAATCTACATGCATGTTTGTGTGAATTTGTGCCTCCAGTTTGGGAGCCCTGTTAGACCAGTTAGTCTTGCTACAAATGCTTTTTGAAAAAAAAACCTTTTGTAAAAGCTAATTGTCTGGATGGAAAATCAGTGGAAAACACATAGGTAGGGGCTCATGAGTAACAGTGTAAGGATTCCCAACCTTTCAAGATTGTTTATTAGAACCCCAAGGAAGCAAACAGCAGCCTCATCTTGAGGATCAGGCCTTTCAATTTGAGTGTAAATTTGGGAAGTCATCCTGAAGGAAATGTTAGACACCAATCAAATAGGATAAGATAGGGTAAAAGATTGACAATGGCATACCAATTAAATCACATGTACATTGGGGTATTAAAGTAACTTAAATGTAATGCAAATTAGAATATGGTTCACACTTAATGGGAATATTAAATGCTATATGATCAGCAAGAAAGGGCTCATCTTCAGTTGGGAGAATCAGGGGAGATTTCTTGAAAGAGGTAGTCTTTGTGCTGAGCCTTAAAAATAGGATCATAGGATCTCAGGTATATGTAGGAACTTAGCAGATAGCAATTCCAACCCCCTCTTTTTTCTTAAATGAAGTAAGTGAAGGCCAATAATTTGTCTAGGGTCACATAGATTATAAATGTCCGAAATGGGATTTGAAACTAAATCTTCCTGACTTCCAACTTCTTGACTCCGTTCTATCATATCAAAATTCATCTCAAAAGGCAGAGATAAGAGGATAATATTCCAGATATAGATAACAATGAGAATAAAAGTGAGAAGTTAGAAAAGAAGGTAGAAAAGGGTTATGTTTGAAGGACCTATTGGTTTTATTTTGTGAGAAAGTGAAATATATGACCAATCTGGAAAGATAGGTTGACTCCATTTGTCTCTCTTGCCTCATGAATCATAACTAAGTCCTTACTTTTAGGTTCAGAGCAGTTATGCAATGAGGAAAGTGAAGAGAATGTTAAGTAGAGATAGGAAGAAAAGAAAATATTTGCCAATATCCCTATTGAGATGCCTACCTAGACACTTTATCAAACAGGATAAATCCCTAAAAACTTATTTTTTCATTTATAGGTCCAAACCATAATTTAAAATAAAAACAACAAACTGTCCTTTAACTATTGTTTTGCTTTGTTATTTGTATGGATTAGACTAATGATCTCATTGATAAAAGGGAATCCTGGTAAGGAAACTTCCTCTACCCATAGAAATTGTTTGTAAGCCGAGAGACTAAAGCTTATACCCAAATACACCACCAGAATAAGACAGACAGACATATGACCCAAATTCAGGTCTTGACTTGGAGATTAGTTTTCTCTCTCTATCCATAATACATTGCCTCTTAAGGGTAACTGTAACTACAATTTTAAAAAAAAATAACATTATAAACACCTAATCCTGAATAAGTATTTTTTTCCTGCTAAAACCTTTCTTTAATGCTTCACTTGGATTTTTGAAAGCCATGCCCAAAGATAATAAGCTCTGTCAGGGCCACACAACCTAAATATAGGGGTTCTTATCTTAGTTGGGGAAAGGAAGAAAAGAAGGAGAAAGAATAATTATTTATATATTCCAAAAGTGTGCTAAGTTCTTATACAAGTATTATTTCAAACCTGGAAAGACTTTACAGGAACTGATGCAAAGTGAAATGAGCAAAACCAGGAAAACATTGTACACTATAAGAGTAATACTTTGCAGTGATCAACTATGAATGACTTAGGTTTATAATACAATGATCCAAGACAAAGGCCTCATGGTGAAAATGCTATCTATCTTCAGAGGAAAACCTGATAGAGTCTAAATGCAGATCAAAATATACTATTTTTATTTTCTTTTTTCCATATTGTTTTTCTCTTTGAGTTTGTGTCTTTTTCAACATGACTAATATGGTAACATGTTTTGCATTATTGTGTGTATGGTCTATATAAAATCACTTGCTATCTCACAGATGGGAAGAAGAGAAAGGAAAAAATTGGAATTCAAAATTTTAAAACACTAAATATTTAAAATTACCTTTACATGTAAATGAGCAAAAATAACATATTATTCAACATAAATGATATATTAAGAGGGAAACAAGTATTATTTTATTATCTCATATCTCAAATCGTCAATATGTATTCATTAAGTGCTTACTAGGGACTGACACTAAGTGCTAGGGATACAAAATAAACAGAAAGTAAAATAATCAGGGAGCTTACATTCTAATGGGGGAAGATGACATATAAAAGGAAACTGAAAAGAGAAAGTCCCCATGTCAGTGCATGATGAATAGTATGTGGGTCTATGAATTTTTTTTAAAAAAGATAATTATATCTCAATATAATTCATTTCTGTTGCAATCTCTATATTTATTTTATGCATTTAAAAACATCATTTGCAAAAGAGTCCATAGGCTTCACCAGACTGCCAAAAAAGGTCCATGACACAAAAAAGTCTTTAAGAAACTCTAGATTAGATTAGAAAGATTCTGGGAATTCTATTTCTAGCTAAGAGATGAGAGGCTCATCTTGTAGTTTTACTTTTCTAGTTAAGTGATGAGAGGCTCATCACCAAAATTTGGTGCTCAGCCACCTGATGATGCATGCCTTTTTTGGTCCATGACAACTCAAAAAGAATCACCCACTCAGGCATTGAGAGGTTGCGATCTGCGTCAGTAGAGAAAGCATCCAGCTGATGAAATCACAGATCTTTGAAGTATTAAAGGAAAATACTATTTTTAATTATAATCTCAAGATTTATGTGATATTTCTTGGTGAAGTGAAAATTAAAATGTATTATCTCACCCTCCCTCACCAGAGCGAAGTGAGGCAAACCATTTTCTAAGCAATACAGTAAAAAAACCAGGAAGTCCAAACTATGAATCAATTAATCATTTATTGAGAACATACAATAGGTTTGGTACCATACAATTATTCTGCATATCTATGTGTTCCCATAATGCAACCCAAAGCTTAATACCTAGCAAGCACTTAATAAATACTTATTGATTTGACTTGACTTAACCTAAAGGTCTCCATTTTGTAAGCATTGGTCTATGGGAAAATATGTTTTAATATGTGTGATACAGGCATATTTTCAAGAAGGGAGCTAGTCATTTAGTCAACAGTCATTTGAGATGAATATTGTAATTAAGTTGGAGAGCTATGCTTCCTCTAATCAATATCCAGGACAAGTGCCCTATATACTATTATACAGTCTAACTGTCCTACCCACAACCATACTATCTCAGGATATTTTGGAGACCAATCTTTATTTTTTTTCCCCTGAGGCAATTGGGGTTAAGTGACTTGCCCAGGGTCATACAGCTAGGAGGTGTTAAGTGTCTAAGGTCACATTTGAACTCAGGTCCTCCTAACACTAGAACTGGTGCTCTATCTACTGTGCCATTCAGCTGCACCAATTATTATATATCAATCTTGAATTTATATATTCTCTGCTCCTGCTACCTTTACTCTGAGGAAACCTGAACCCATATGAGTTCTCAAATCATAAGAATAACCAAATTTGTCCAGGATCAGTCTCATTCATTATGGCAAGTTATTTCTTCCTTAGCTAAGAAAGGTAGCAATCAGCAAAGGATAGCTGAATATAAAGATAACTATATATATAATATATATGTATATATATTATATATATATATGATAGTAGGAAGTAAAATATTTATCTACAGTATATATGTATGTATGTACATATTGCATATATGTGTGTGCCTACTGTGTGTATATACATATGCACCTATGTGTGTGTATATATATATATGTATATATATATATATATATATCCTAAAAATCAATTTTAAGTTTTAATCTCTTATGAGCTATTTTTAAGTTATAAAAGTTTTAAGTTTTTAAAGCTGAAAACACTTTTAAAGTACTAGGATTTGGGGGCACAAAAAACTGTACTAAGATTTTTGGGATACCAAATAATGGTATATGCATATATGTATCACATTTTTATATATACATATATGCATACAGTATATATCTATACATATACATATGCATATACATTTACATGCAGTGTCACAACCTCCAGAAGAACAAGATAAAAGAAGGATGCTGGAAGACAAAGCTGTGATGACTCCTGGAAGATTTGCTCTTGGGAAGAACAGATGTTGGACCCTCCCACTCCCATGGACAGCTTCCTCTGCCAAGTAGTCTTATTTTAATCTTCACAAAGCTGAGAAAGAAAAGAAATTGTTCAATTTACTTTGGAGGAAGAGGAAGATTGAACTATTATCCATATTTGGATTACTGTGCCACCTAAATATCCTTTTACTTTATTTTAGGAGTTTAATATGCATCCTGAAGCAATGGGATAGGAGCTTCTATTCTCCTAGCTCACCCTAAAATTATTGTTCAGCTGTGTTCAATTCTCTGTGACCCCAAATGAGATTTTCTTGTCAAACATACTGAATTGGGTAGCCATGTTCCTCTCCAGCTCATTTTACAGATTAGAGAACTGGGGCAAGTAGGGTTAAGTGACTTGCCTAGGGTTACATAACCAGGAAGTGTCTCAGTCCAGATTTGAATTCACAAGAGGAATCTTCCTGACTCCTGGCCCAAAGCTCTATCCACGGTGCTATCTAGTTGCCCTAGGATGGTAATGGTAATGTTCACTTGGTAGGAAGTCCCAGAGTCATTCTGGGAACAGGCATTATACTGAGGTTATCTGTTTTGGAAAGGTCTGTTTTCATTAGAAGACTTTGTACTCATTTGCTTTATGTAGTGATACAGTACTCAAGAAGAGAGTGATTTGCAATTAATAGTAACCTATGACAGTTGTTTAATATTAGACACTATACTTTTTGAAAGAATCACCTTGTAGAAATATTGACAGCAAAGTGTAAACCTGTCACTTAGGTTTACAGTACAATTAGGTTTATACAACAAAATGTTATATGTAAGATAATAAAGGCATAAAATAATCATAGTAAAGGATCTAATTTTAGATCTGGAACAAATCATTCAGGTCATCTAGTCCATTCCTTCTCATTTTGCAGTTAAGGAAATTGAGGCTCAGAGAAGTTACATGATTTGCCCTCGATTATAAAAGTCATGAATGGCAGTTTGATGACTCAATTCTAGATCCTTTAATACAAATCTAATCTTCTTTCCATTGTACCATTCTCCTTTCCATCACCCTGCAAACATACATGTAATACAGTATTCTTATATAGTTAGAAAAGATCAGTATGGAAAATTCAGAGCAACTTTGTCATATATGCATAATTAAATAAGCAGAAGAAATAAATGGCTACAACAATGTAAATGAAAAGATTACCAAAAAGAAACTAAACTATTAAGACTCCTAAAGAAAAGATAATGATGCATTCCTCCTTCTTGCCATAGAGGTTGGGTACTATAAGAGCAAAATGTGGCATAAATTGTCAAACCTAGTCATCAGAGCTTAAGGGTTTTGCTTACTTATTGTTGTGGTAGTTATTGTTCTTACAAAGAAAAATTTAGTTCCTGGGGAAAGGACATGTTTACAAAAGATTATGATTTTAAAAAATAAGCATGGGGAAAATTTATGTTTTAAAAAAAATAGAATTGTCTTGCCAGGTAAGATTTGTTCTATGTAGCCTAGTTTCTGGATCTACTGCTTCTGATGTCAATTTACAAAGGTTAATCTACCTGTTCTTCTCTTGTTATGGATATATAATAGTGAATTTATAAATATTTCTTAAGAAAACACTTAAGACTTTAATTCAAACCAAGACTATTCTTCTTACTACCTAGGTGACCAAGTCATAATGCCTCAAGACCTCAGAATTCTTATCTATAAATTGAGCATATGATGGATCAGCTTTGTAGTTTAATTCTTTTAGTTCAACCCAATTCTTTATAACCTCATTTGGAGTTTTCTTGGTAAATACACTGGAGTGGTTTGCTATTTCCATATCCAGCTCATTTTACAGATGAGGAAAATGAGACAAACAGGGTTAAGTGATCTGTCCAGTGTATAGGTCAGGAAGATGAGTTTTCTTGACTCCAGGATTGGTGCTCTATCAACTGTGCAACCGAGGTGCTCTACAAGGAGTTAGCAAGTTGCAGCCCTCTCCCAATTGCTAGGTTTTGAACATCCTGGAACTAAGAATGTTTTTCACATTCTTAAGTGCAATTAAACTTTATTTTAAAATATAAAATCCATTCTAAACTCTCCTGCAATTGTCGAGCCAGATTTAGTGGGCTATCATTTGTCTACCCCTGTTTTAAATCCATGATCCTACGAAATGAGTTCTAATATCAATTTAACAATGAAATATTCATCCAGTGCCTACTGTAAACTCACACTATGTATGCTATAGAACAGAAGTATCTAAGGTGGAGGCCAGAGTCCCCATCTCAATCTGCGATACTTCAGGGGAATGAAATTAAAATCTAAGTGTAAAATGTTTAACAAAATAAGTAAAAATACAATAGAACACAGATAATGATAATGTATGGTTTCCTAAATTAACATGTTACCTGCAAATTTGCCTGTTTCTATTTAAATTTGACACCTCTGCTGCTGAATATCCAAATGTGACTTTTGAACTGAAGAAGCTTAACAAACTCTTTGAAAAGAATAGATTATGACCCAGGAAATAGCAAACAACACAAAACAGCTATAATTAAGCACTAAATACTATGAATAAAAACACTGTGTTTAAAATTTCTTTTAAGTGAAACAGATAGAAGACTGTAGTAAATTAGGAACAATCATTAACAGGCTTTCTTTGGCCAGAACTCCTCCACCACCAAAGTGGAACAGTTTAATTTAACAAAAGAATTCCATTGTCATCTAATTAGGAAAAATTCAGAGTGTGAAACTTTCAGGCTCTTTCTTCCTCTTTTTAATAAGAAGGCAACTATCAAATGCTTGTCTTAGATCATGGTTATCAGGAGCAATCAAAATTTTTTTTGGAGGAAAGTTGGACTCATAGACATTTGGCAATCTGGTGAAGCTCATGAATCCCTTTCTTGCAGTGTTTCTAATTGCATAAAATAAAATGTTTAGAATTATAAAGAAAATCTGGTATAATGAAATATAATTGTGAAAATATTTTTAAAATCAAATTAAGCTTAAGAGCAGAGTAGTTAGGCAGCCCCGTGGATAGATTACCATTCTTGGCAACAAGATTCATCTTCCTGAGCTCAAATCCAGCCTCAGACACTTATTGGCTGTGTGACCATTAGCAAGTCACTTAATCTTGATTGCCTCAGTTTCCTCATCTGCAAACTGAGGTTGGGAAGGAAATGGCAGTATCCATTTTTTTTTCAAGAAAATTCCAATTGGAGTCACAAAGAATTGGATATGACTTAAGTGGTTGAAGAACAAAAAGTTAAGAACATCCTGTCACATAAATATTAGGAATATAGTGATTACTCATCCATATACCTTGACATTTCTTTACATCTTGCTATCAGTGTAGAAAGAAAGTAGGGTAAATGGCTTTGGGAGCAGAGAATGTGGAATCAAATTTTATTTCTGATATATTTATTATTTGTGGGGTCTTAGTATATTACTATTACTGTTGGGCTTCAGTTCCTTATACATGAAAAAGGGAGAGCTGGTCTGCATGGATTCTGAGGTCCCTTCCAACTCAAGATCTCTAATCCTATGATTCTTCCCTGGAAAAATTTGAACCAAGCAACTATATAGTATAGTGAACACTTGACACTGCTTTCAGAGGACCAGGTTCATTTGCCAGCTTTGCAATTTACTGTGGGACCTGCAGAAAATTATTTAATCTCTCTGGAACTCATTTTTCTTATGACCATATGGTCTTTTTCATCCCTAGTAGATCTAAATCTATAATCTTATGATGTAATTCAGACTCCCATGATTATAAAAGAAGAAAAGAAACAAGCGTTTATTACTTGTGCGTTTTATTTGTATTTTTTGTGTACTTCTGTGTACAATCCTACTATGTGCCATTCGTGTTGAGCACATTAAAAATATTATATAATTAGATTTCACAACAACTTTAGAAGTTATGCTACTGCTACTCCATCTTATACTTGAGGTCACTGAGGCAGGCAGTAGTTAAGTGACTTACCCAGAGTCACATAGTAAAAGTCTATGGCTGGATGTAAACTCAAGTCTTCCTAACTTCAGTGCAGCCTTCTATCTATCAAACTACCTAACTGGCTTTGAAATCTTGTTCAAAAATATAAGGCCTGACAATTCCAATAGACTTGTGATGAAAAGAGCCATCTGCATCTAGATAGATGACTATGGAAAATGAATGTGGATGAAAGCATAGTATTTTCAACTTTCCTTGTTGTTGTTGTTGTTGGTTTGTTTGCTTACTAGTTTTTTTTTCTTTCATCTTTTGATATTAGTTTTCTTGTGTAGCATGACAAATATGGCAATATATTTAGAAGAACTGCACATGTTCAACCTATATTGAATTACTTGCTATCTTAGGGAGGAGGGAAAGAGAAAGGGAAGGGAAAAAATTTGAAACACAAGGTTTTGCAAGGGTAAATGTTGAAAACTATCTTTGCATGTACTTGGAAAAATAAAAGCATATTAAAAATATAAGGCTTGAGTTTCAAACAATCAGAGAATGCTTGAGTTAGAAGAAATTTAAGAGGATATTTAATCTATTTCTTATAATGTTTTGAGAACTACTAGACATTCTTTTTTAATGGAAGAAATAATTTCTTTCTTTTGAAAATATTTTCCATTAGGAAGAATTACAGAATTATGTGGTAATAATTCAAAAATAAAATAGCCCGTAAGCCACTATCAGTCATAACAATTTCTAACACAAAGAGTTTTTGAGTGCCTGGGGGCTCTCCAAACTGGTAAAAGAATCAAATTCCTACTTCTAATTTTCAAAAGCTTCTTGTCATTTTTGGATTCCAGATAACTTTACCAGTGTTTCCTTTGTGTGTCAGTCAGCAGAGTAGCTATGGTGCCAAAATAAAGTACAAAACTTCTGTAACAATTTGCCAGTTCTCAAAATGACCTGACTTGCTTTTTCATTGTAAATGTTCTCTGAAAACATGAAAATTTCTCTTAGTCGGGTCCCTGTTCACAAGAAGAATGTAGTCAACAGGTTCCAAATTAATTGACTTAGAGAGAGTGGACATGTCTGAAAAAAGGGCATAGTATAAGTCATGATCTTAAAGAGTTATCAGAAGAATTATTAGTAACAAATTTTATGGGGGAGGTTTGGTTTGAGGGAGCTCAGTTGGGCATGTAGTCATCAGTGGGAGAAACTATGCTCCAGCCTTGCCAAAGTTATAGCCTTGATAATAAAAATGTTCTACTGAAGTTCAACAAAAAAGAAATTCACCTGAGTAAACCAAGCCAGAAAACCAGGCAAAAATCATAATGACCCAAATCTGAAGACAGGAAATGAGAACTTTGTTTCTTCACCTATAAAATTAAATTATTAGAGTACATAAGGATAGCAGTATTCTAGATTTAAAGCTAGATTAAAGCTAGATAAAAGATAAGAAGTTATCTAGTCATATGCTTAATTTTACAGCTAAAGAAAACTGAAAAGAAGTGACTTAACAAAGATCACAAGTGGCAGCCCCAAAATTTGAGCCAGATTCTCCAAATCTAAATTCATTGATCCTTGCATTTTACGCGCTAATACCTAGAAGGCTTGTTCTGGTTCTAATTCTATGTTACTATAACCTCATCTCAAAATGAGATAACACTACAAAGTGTACAATGATGATCCAGCATATAAGAATGTGATCTATGACTGGGCAATTGATGTAAGTTACTTTGAACAACTATAAACAACAAAAGAAGCTCTAATTATTCCATGGGGAAAAACATGTACTTGATCCTGTGTCATCTTTGACCCTATGCCTTCTTTTTTCTATCTCTGTATAATGTCTAACCTGGCTCAAGGATGATGTAGCGATTCACTATTTAGTCCTCCTGCCAGCAAGGACCAATCTCATGAATAAACTCCCCCAGTAAACCCAATACACTCTAACAAATCTACATACATATATATACACACATGTGTGTGGACTGTCCTTTTTTCTTTGGCATCTCAGTATTGTCTTGGAGGATTTGCCACCCTACAATTGGTATAATTAGGGCAGAACAGATCTTCGTCCTTAAGAAGGCATTAGAAAATTACAGTTTGTTTCATGCGAAATCTCCATCTGAGAAAGCATCCATTTATGACAACAGCTAATCAACTCTTCCCTTGCTATCTCAGTTGAGTCTATGCCATGGTGGCTCAGATGCATTCCAATTTGTAAAACAAAGGAATTATGTTCCCATCTCCTATCTCCTATCCTACATGTGTCATCTGGAAGTTCAAACTGGCATTGGTTAAACTTCTTTCTAAGACAAGCTTTCTAGATAATAGTTCTAACCTGAGATGATTTTCTCTAGCCAAATGTAACTTTATCACCTTTGTGAGGAAGGCAAATGCATCTAGTCAACGTAACAAACCTTTAATCAATCTTTGGAAAGGAATTGGTGAGTCCAATTTAAATGGCAAGGTACTGAACTTATATACTCAATCTGTAGTTACAAATGTAATTTTTGAGGCTTGGACTTTTATCCCAGGCCATTTGCCAACAACCTTTACAGAAATCAATAGTTGAAATGTTGTTGGCAGTTCCCATTTGATCTAATGAGATTCCAGCTCTTGGCTTCTGATGGTTCATTTGTATCATCTTCATAGACTTTCAGAAGTTGAAGTTTTGCCCAAACTGAAACAAGCTTCTCTACTTTTCATGGTTTATTTCCTGAACTGGTGTGAATATTTCCAGACGTGGTCTAAGCGCCTTCCCATACTGCAGAAGATGAAGGCATTTAAAATGTATGTATGTTTAAAGCAAAAAGCATCAGAGATTGTCATGGAAAAACCTTGCTATGATGTTTCAGTATGGATCCACAGAATCCCAGGTGGCCTTTCTGATCCAGATTCTTGAAGATGTTATGTATTCTGTTACAATAACCAGTACTGTCTAATACCAGATCCTAAGGTGACTTGCTTATTTTAAAATCCAAAAGTCACTTTCTGAGTGTCCTGTGCAAGTCATTGGGAGAAGATGCAGACATATATAAGAAATTATCCTCATTTTCAAAAAGATTACAGTCTAGGTCACAGACATTTAATAATATTTTAAAGGTGTCATTGAATCAAATGCAGTTAGCATAACTGACATTTCTGCCTTTAAAGACAGCAAAATATCAATTAGAGTATTGTGTAAGGAAAAAGAGAGAGGAAAGAAGAAGGGAAGAATGGAGGGAAGGAAAGAGGGAGATAGAGAGACAGAGAAAGACAGACAGGGAGATAGAGAGAGACAGAGACAGAGAGCAGTGACACAGAAAGACAGAGAAAATGAGAGACAAATACACACACACACACACACACACAAAGAGAGAGAAAGACAGACAGACAATCAGATTCAGAGACAGAGAATGAAAGAGAAAGAGAGACCATACAGATAGAGGGAGTTTCTTCATCTGGAGTCCCTGAATGTATGAAATGTCAAATAAACAGGATTTAGTGTATTTGAGCATCATAAATTAGTAAATAAAATTCTTCCTATTTCTTATTTTGATTCTTTTCTATTTACTTTATTCTGTACTTGTAAGTAAACATGCTTTTTTGAAAACTCACTTTTTTAAGATAAGGAATATCTAGCCAAGGTCTGAATCAGAAGTGGAGATTGCTGGTCTTCAGAGACCGGTTCAGCTGAACCTAGAAAATCTCACCATATGAGAGTTTGCCTTAAACAATGGGATGCTTTAATTTTCTTGGCTTTATCATCTTGGAATGAGTCTTTTTGTTTTCTAATAATATCTTAAAATATCTTTAAAATGTCATGAGCCCAGTCCATTGAGGTTTTTCAAGGTCATCTTTCCTTCTTTTTTGCATTATTTATTTGTTAAGATAATAGAAGTAGTTTGTCCATGCTTTATAGGGTATTTTGAACCTTCATAGGCCTTTGGAAAAGGGTCAAACTTCATGATATTATTAAAAAGCAATTTTAAACTGTGACCTTTGCTGACCCTATTACAATAATGTATAGAAATCTCTATTAATTTTTCTTGCATTGCTTTCACATTCATCGTGTTCTTGCTCTATCAACAAAATAAACATTGTATCCTATTTTCTACAAGACTTCATGTATTTTATTTTTTTTTTAATAATTTTTTATTGATAGAATGCATGCCAGGGTAATTTTTACAGCATTATCCCTTAGATTCATTTCTGTTCCGATTTTACCCCTCCCTCCCTCCACCCCTTCCCCGAGATGGCAAGAGTCCTTTACATGTTGAATGGGTTGCAGTATATCCTAGATACAATATATGTGTGCAGAACCAAACAGTTTTCTTGTTGCACAGGGAGAATTGGATTCAGAAGGTATAAATAACCCGGGAGGAAAAACATAAATGCAAGCAGTTTATATTCATTTCCAGTGTTCTTTCTCTGGGTGTAGCTGCTTCTGTCCATCTTTGATCAATTAAGGCTCTCTTTATCGAAGAGGTCCACTTCCATCAGAATACATCCTCAAACAGTATCATTGTTGAGGTATATAATGATCTCCTGGTTCTGCTCATTTCACTCAGCATCAGTTCATGTAAGTCTCGCCAGTCCTCTCTGTATTCATCCTGCTGGTCGTTCCTTACAGAACAATAATATTCCATAATGTTCATATACCACAATTTACTCGACCATTCTCCAATTGATGGACATCCTTTCATTTTCCAGCTTCTAGCCACTACAAACAGGGCTGCCACAAACATTTTGGCACATACAGGTCCCTTTCCTTTCTTTAGTATCTCTTTGGGGTATAAGCCCAATAGAAACACTGCTGGATCAAAGGGTATGCACAGCTTGATAACTTTTTGAGCATAGTTCCAAATTGCTCTCCAGAATGGCTGGATGTGTTCACAATTCCACCAACAATGTATCAGTGTCCCTGTTTTCCCACATCCCCTCCAACATTCCCCATTATCTTTCCCTGTCATTCTAGCCAATCTGATTAGGTGTGTAGTGGTATCTCAGAGTTGTCTTAATTTGCATTTCTCTGATTAATAATGATTTGGAGCATATTTTCATATGTCTATAAATAGTTTCAATTTCTTCGTCTGAGAATTGTCTGTTCATATCCTTTGACCATTTATCAATGACTTCATGTATTTTAGCGTGACTAGTGTATACTTTGTTGTGTGACACCTTTTGCCTGTTTTAGTACTTCACTAAAAACAGCAACAACAGCAACAACAAAAAACTAATTCAAGTACTATTACAGAGGTCATGATTCCTTCTTCTTGAACATTTATATATTCTTCCATAAGAGTTAGACACTGCATTGAACTGATTCCTCCTTACCCAGAATACATTACCAGTCCTATTCTCAGAGACTTGATCAAAAAAAAAAAAAAAAAAAAACTATTGGCAAAGAGTAAGAGCAAAGAGAAGGGGGAAAGAATTCTTATATAGGATGTACTATGTACAATATGCCTGTGATAAGTCCTTCATCAAATATTACCTCATTTGATCCTCTCAACAACCCTGAAAGATAAGTATTATTATTATCCCTCATTCAATAAACATTAAATACCAGCTGTTATGCTAAGTGCTGGGAATACAAAGACAAAAGTTCCTGTCCTCAAGGAACTTATATTTTATTACTTATTTTCAAACTTCCTAAATGACTACATTTTTAGTGTAAAGTCACAATAACATTCAAAATCATGTACTTTTTTTTTAATAGCTTTTCATTTACAAGTTATATGCATAGGTAATTTTATAGCCTTGCCAATTGCCAAACCTTTTGTTCCCCTAGATGGCAGGATGACCAATACATGTTAAATATATAAAATCATAAATTAAATACAAAATAAGTATACATGTCCAAATCATTATTTTGCTGTACAAAAAGAATCAGACTCTGAAATATTGTACAATTAGCCTGTGAAGGAAATAAAAAAAATGCAGGCAAAAATATAAGGATTGGGAATTCAATGTAATGATTCTTAGTCATCTCCCAGGGTTCTTTTGCTGGGTATAGCTGGTTCAGTTCATTACTGCTCCATTGGAACTGATTTGGTTCATCTCATTGCTGAAGATGGCCAGATCCATCAGAATTGATCATCATATAGTATTGTTGTTAAAGTATATAATGATCTCCTGGTCCTGCTTATTTCACTCAGCATAAGTTCCTGTAAGTCTCTCCAGGCCTTTTTAGAAATCATCCTGTTGGTCATTTCTTACTGAACAATAATATTCCATATTCATATACCACAATTTATTCAACCATTCTCCAATTGATGGGCATCCACTCAGTTTCCAGTTTCTGGCCACTACAAAGAGGGCTGCCACAAACATTAGAAGCATGTACTTCTTTTGGAAGTATGACTATTTATTTCTTTGGAGAAATAAAGTGCTTACTGTGCTAAAGTTCTGAGGATGGAGTCAAAATGGTGAAGTGAAGCCAGGAAACTGCTCAAGCTCTCCCAGTTTCCCTCAAAAATCACACGAAACTAAGCCACTGAACAGAGTCTGATGGAATGAAATCCCTCTCCAGTTCAAAATTGATTGAAAAAACTTCAAAAAAGTTCAGTATCACTGAGGTGAAATCGGTATTCAGCCCAGTTCAGACAGACTCCGGGAAAGCTGGTGAGAGGATCTTAATCACAGCAACTCAACAACTGAGATCCTAGGTCCTGACTCAGTATAGGAGCACAGGAGTAGGGAAGCTTCCAGTCCCAGATCAGAAGGCAAACTTTGGGAAACCAGGTTGTTTCTTGAAGAGGCAGGCAAAGCTATCCCAGCAACTACAAAGGGCCCTGCTCAAAGCCAAGACTCAGAGCTGTACAGGAAGTTTGGGGCAATTCCCCCTTTACCCCAGGAGCAGTGCTCTACCATAAAATTAAAAAAGAGGAAATATCAAAAGAAAAGGAAGGAAAATGAGCAAGAAACAGAAAAGAATCTTGATAAGAAAGCTACAAGGATAATACGGAAGACCAAAACATCAACTCAGATGAAGACAAAATGTCCTCCTCAAAAGAAATCTCAGAGTGATATGAACTGGTCTCAAGTCCAAAGAGGCTTCTTAGAAGTGTTCATAAAAGACTTTAAAAGGTAAATAATAGAATTAGAAGAAAAAATGAGGAATAAATGAGATGCATGGAAGAGAGAGTCAACAGTTTGGAAAAGGAAGGCAATCCCTTAAAAAATATGATTGGCCAAATGCAAAAAAAAAAAAAAAAAATCCTTTGAAAACAACACCTTCAAAAGTAGAATTAATTAGAAAAAGAGATACAAAAGCTAACTGAAGAAAATCACACATTAAAAACTAGAACAAGGTTATGACTCTGAGACATGAAGAATCAGTCAAACAAACAAAAAGAATGAAAAAATGGAAAAAAATGTGAAATATCTCATTAGAAAAGTCGCTAACTTGGAAAATAGATCCAGAGAGACAATTTAAAATTTTTTGCTCTTTCTGGAGGCCATGACCCCCCAAAAAAGAGCCTGGATAGCTTGGGAGGGCCTACAATACCATATTCCAGAAGACAAAGGACTTGGGGTTATAGCCAAGAATTAACTATCCAGCAAGACTCAACATCATCTTTCAGGGGAGGTGAAGGATTTACTTCAATGAAGTAAAGGTTGGGAATAAAAATACAAGTAAACAGGATAGTCATAGCTTTTAAGGCCATTGCATTCAATGAAGGAGGGCAGCACATATAGGAAAGTGAGTAGGGAGAGAGAGAGGGAGCTATTCTAAAATTATGTTTAGAGATGATCAGGAAGTGATGGTGTGAACCTACAGTTCTATATAAATCAAAAGTTCAACCATCAAAGCCAGGAGTCAAAGATTTTTGCGGGGAGATAGAGAGAGATGAGTATGATGGCTATGGTGTAGGAAACAAGATATGGATTTGGCTGGGAGGGAGTATGGGGACCTGCTTCTAAAAGAGATTAAGTAAAAGCTCAATGGGACATGACGTGTCATCTGGTCTATAAATAAAGCCACTGAGAGCTTTGGGGTTTATTATTATTTTTAACAGTATTGATTTGAAGATGTTGATTAGTCAAACTTCTAACGATTCTGAAGTTAAAGAAGTAACAGCAGGACTTTTGAGTGGAAAACTCAAAAAAAAATGAGTCACTTGTCATTTTTTTCATTGAGGTCCTCTTTATTTACATCAGAGGTGTCAAACTCACCAGGGTTCTGGCTGGAACAAGACTAAACTGTTATTCAGAAATGTAAAAATACAATCCATTTCTATTTGTGTTTGACACCACTGATTTATACCAATGAAATATTTTTAATGTCCATAGGACACTTCTTACAAAGATGCCTAGATTTTAGATCTAGAACCACCTAAATTTGCTAAGGGAACTCAGCTTCAAACCAGGAAAAAAAGGCTGTACTTTTCCTGCTCCTTGCCTACAAGGTGATAAATCTCAACACCAAGGTCCTGATGGAATAGCACCAGAAAAGCCTAGTTGATAAAAGTCACTGCTTTTTCTAAAAGGGTATAGTAACATTAAAATGAAAAGAACATGATAGCATGTAAATGACTTTGTGGATGGAGGTCTCAGATGCATCTCTATAAGAAAATGAGTCCAAATCCAGCCAATTGTTCTATCCCCCTATAGATGTATAGCCTCATTAGATCAACTTATCTAGTAAAGATATTATACTTTGTAAA